>NC_079189.1:550217813-550542813 GCF_029499605.1 Hyla sarda
GCACAACCCAAATCAAGAAAAAAATTATGCTGGGTGCAAGCGGACCAGGCTCTGGTCAGGAGTCCTATGTGTAGCATTCAAAATAGAAGTAATTCCAGAAGCACACCATGGATTATGAGAAAAAGAAGAGCTTTATTCACCCAGTGTCTTGCAAGACACTGGGTGAATAAACCACTTCTTTTTCTCATAATCCATGGTGTGCTGCTGGAATAACTTTTAAAATATATATATATTGCAAATAGAATTGCAGTGCAAATAGAATTAATTTATGAATGACAAAGCTGGTAAAAATAGATATATATGATGTGTGAGAAGGTGAAAGGCATCGTGGTGGACGGGCGATATGTGTCACCAAGGCTCCTGTCCTTGGTGAAGTAAAAGCCGGCATTCATTCAGTGTCTGGACTGCGATGCAAACTGACACTATGGCTGTAGTATGACTGGAAGGCCAATCCGGGATGGCTCTTACTGGGAATGACTAAGTGCAGGGTGGTGGTCATTCCCCACAATCCAGGGTGCTTTTTGTCGGCCTTAAAGGCAACCTGTTTCACAAGCTGAGGGTGATTTTGCTAGTTGCAGCTCACACTGCCAGAGAGAGCTGAGTATGAGGTTATTCCTTATGTTTGCTCTAAGGTTGGAAGCTGGTGAGTAGCCTGCCTGGAGGCCCGGAAAAGACTTGCTTGATGCCGCATGGCATTGTCTAAGGTGTGAACAAACACCTAAGGAATACAGGTGGACTTTTGTTACGTTTTCCTTTGTTTTGCATATAAAGACTGTTTGCTGTGTGGCAAGTGTGAATAAAACACTGAACTTTGATTTGGAAAATACTGCTTCCTTGCCTCTATACTGCAATTGCACCTATTTGCAAGAATGAGTCATCACATTTGGTGGAGGATACGGGCAATGCAGTGAGGGCCGCAGTTGAATTGGCCAAGAACCAAGCTGGGGAGAACGTGCTGGAGTTGTTACTAGGGGCAACGAACCGCCGATAAGTAACTGTCCATCATCTACAGTGATCCAGTGTTTGCAGTGTTGCCAAAATGAAGGACGCTCATGGTGGCCAACTTGCAACAGCGGGAGAACAACAGGCACCAGCAGGAGGCCAACAAGCACCAGCAGGAGACCAACCAGCTACTACTACAGCAGGTGATGGCGCTTCAAGCTGCAGCGACGACCTGGACCACCCCTGATGCCCGTAAGGCGATGCCAAAGATGACCCCCATGGATGTTGTGGAGACCTACCTAGCGGTTTTCGAAAAAGTGGCCGCAAGGGAGAGGTTGCCCCGGGACCAGTGGGCGGAGGTCATCGCTCTGTGTCTGACATCCGGATCCAAGCAGGCATATTTTTACTTACCTGATGACCAGGTTGCGGACTATGACATCGTTAAGGGTGAGATCTTGGCAAAACTGGGGGTAAATGTGTGAGTCCGGGCCCAGAGAGTAAGGCAGTGGGAATATAAGCTGGCTGAGCCTGCCCGGCCACATTATTATGACTTGTTGCAGCAGATGCAGAAGTGGCTACAGCCGGAGGTCCTGAGTCCCACTGCCATGCTGGACCGTCTCCTGGCCGATATGTTCTGGAGGGCTCTGCCTTACACCCTCCAGAGCTGGATTGGCCAGGCGTCCCCTAGCACCACACTGGGTATGGTTGACCTCGTAGAGAGATTCAAGGCCACCGTAAAACTGCGGGAGGGGGCGGTTAAACCCAGGAGGTCCCCAACTTTGCCCAGGCGCCTGGAAAGCCCTAAAAGCCCCGCCTCGTTGCTATGTTGGGACTGTCACGAACCAGGACATGTTAGGGCTAATTGTCCCCTGCTGCAGGAACCAATGGACACAAACTATGCACTCCGGACGTCCCTGTATGCCCAGAGACTGTGTGCCACCGGGATCCCAAGGGCAGGATACTCGGGTCACCTCTGCCAGGTGAAGGTGGGCGGTTGTGTAGTGGAGGCATTGTTTGACTCAGGGTGTATGGTGACCCTAGTGAGGTCCAACCTGGTTCCACACACGGACTACACAGGACGACAGGCTGGGTATTGTGTATCCACCGCGACCTAAAAGAGTATCCCACCGCCCTGGTGACCATGTCAAACCCAAGCGGCCGATGGACTCATGAGGTGGCCGTGACTACAAAGTTACCACACGAACTGATTATTGGGAGAGACTTTCCAGGGTTTGTGTCTTTGTGGCCCCAGATAAGAGCTCCCCCAGGAGTGTCCCCTATAGACTGACCCTACTCAGGGGTCACCCCGGAACCCTGGGAACCTGAGTTGGAAGCAACCACAGTTGGGGTGACCACTCCTACGGTGGAAGAGACGGAGACGTCACCACTGCATGTAATGGCAGGAGATGTGGAGGAGCTGCCGTCAGGTTCCGAGTTGGCAGACCTCAATGTCTCCGGAGAAAATTTCGGTACAGTACAGCATCAAGACCCGACATTATTTCGAGCCTGAGAGAATGTCTTAATTGTAGAAGGTGCACCACAACAACCGGAGGCCGAGACTGTGTACCCCCGCTTTGTGGTCCATCAGGGGATGTTATACCGTGTAAATAAGTTGCGGGGTGAAAATGTGGAACAATTAGTGGTACCTAAAGCATATCGGAGACTGATGTTAGAGTTAGCACATCAACATGTTCTAGGGGGGCACCTGGGCCAGCAGAAGACGCAGGATTGAATTTTGCTGCATTTTTACTGGCCCAGTGTGTATAAAGAGGTCGAGAGGTATTGTGAATCTTGCCCAACATGCCAAATAACTAGCCCCCAGCCACATTACCGTAGTCCCATGGTTCCGCTCCCGATTATTGAGGTCACATTTGAACTATGGATCTGGTAGGCCCATTGCCAAAATCCACGAGGGGGGACGAACACATCTGTCACGATGCCGGCTGGCAGGTAGTGGATCCTCTGTGCCAGAGAGGGATGGGGAGGACCGCGCTAGTGGACCGGTTCTAAGCCACTACAGGTTTTCACCAGAGCCCGCCGCAAAGCGGGATGGTCTTGCTGCGGCGGTAGTGACCAGGTCGTATCCACTAGCAACGGCTCACCTCTCTGACTGCTGAAGATAGGCGAGGTACAAGGGAGTAGGCAGAAGCAAAGTCGGACGTAGCAGAAGGTCGGGGGCAGGCGGCAAGGTTCGTAGTCAGGGGAGATAGCAGAAGTTCTGGTACACAGGCTATAAACACACAAAACGGTTTCACTAGGCACAAGGGCAACAAGATCCGGCAGGGGAGTGCAAGGGAGGAGCTCAGATATAGCCAGGGAACAGGTGGGAGCCAATTAAGCTAATTGGGCCAGGCACCAATCATTGGTGCACTGGCCCTTTAAGTCTCAGGGAGCTGGCGCGCGCGCGCCCTAGAGAGCGGAGCCGCGCGCGCCAGCACATGACAGCAGGAGACGGGAACGGGTAAGTGACCTGGGATGCGATTCGCGAGCGGGCGCGTCCCGCAGTGCGAATCGCATCCCCAACGGCCGTGACAGAGCAGCGCTCCCGGTCAGCGGGACTGACCGGGGAGCTGCAGGGAAAAAGACGCCGTGAGCGCTCCGGGGAGGAGCGGGGACCCGGAGCGCTAGGCGTAACAGTACCCCCCCCCTTAGGTCTCCCCTTTTTTTTGTCCGGTGGCTGCCTCCCCTGGGATGAGGACACCGGGAAGGAATGGATGGTTTCCTCAATGGCAGGCAGTACAGCAGGAGTAGGAATGGGGAGGGAGGGCAGAGGGTGAAGCTTGGCACGGGGCAGGAAGACACAAGGACGGGAGCCATGAGGGGACACAGAGGCTTGCCTGATGGGACTGGGAGGGGGGGAGAGGCATTTCCTGTGGCAGGCAGAGTCCTTAATGACCTTAGGGGGACCGGATACAGGAGGAACCACAGGGTCACGGCAGGGATTACTGGGAACCGGTTGAAGGCAGTCCTTGGAACAAGAGGGACCCCAACTCTTGATCTCCCCAGTGGACCAGTCCAGGGTTGGGGAATGGTGTAGAAGCCAGGGTAGTCCAAGGAGAATTTCGGAAGTGCAATTGGGAAGGACCAAAAATTCGATTTTCTCCTGATGAGGTCCGATGCACATTAGGAGGGGCTGCGTGCGGAAACGCACGGTGCAATCCAACCTGGCTCCGTTGACCGCGGAAATGTGGAGTGGCTTGACAAGACGGGTCACCGGAATGCGGAATTTATTCACTAAGGACTCCCGAACAAAATTCCCAGAGGCACCAGAGTCCAGGCAGGCCACGGCTGAGAGGGAAGAGCTGGCTGAAGTAGAAATCCGCACGGGTACCGTGAGACGTGGAGGAGCAGACTTGGAACCAAGAGACGCCACACCCACGTGAGCTGGGTGCGTGCGTGCGTTTCCCAGGCGTGGAGGACGGATAGGGCAATCCACCAAGAAATGCTCGGTACTGGCACAGTACAGACAAAGATTCTCTTCCTTACGGCGATTCCTCTCTTCCAGGGTCAGGCGAGACCGATCCACTTGCATGGCCTCCTCGGCGGGAGGCCTAGGCGCAGATTGCAATGGAGACTGTGGGAGAGGTGTCCAGAAATCTAAGTCTTTTTCCTGGCGGAGCTCTTGATGCCTCTCAGAAAAACGCATGTCAATGCGAGTGGCTAGATGAATGAGTTCATGCAGGTTAGCAGGAGTCTCTCGTGCGGCCAGAACATCTTTAATGTTGCTGGATAGGCCTTTTTTAAAGGTCGCGCAGAGAGCCTCATTATTCCAGGAAAGTTCAGAAGCAAGGGTACGGAATTGTATGGCGTACTCGCCAACGGAGGAATTACCCTGAACCAGGTTCAGCAGGGCAGTCTCAGCAGAAGAGGCTCGGGCAGGTTCCTCAAAGACACTTCGAATTTCCGAGAAGAAGGAGTGTACAGAGGCAGTGACGGGGTCATTGCGGTCCCAGAGCGGTGTGGCCCATGACAGGGCTTTTCCAGACAGAAGGCTGACTACGAAAGCCACCTTAGACCTTTCAGTAGGAAACTGGTCCGACATCATCTCCATGTGCAGGGAACATTGCGAAAGAAAGCCACGGCAAAACTTAGAGTCCCCATTAAATTTGTCCGGCAAGGACAGGCGGAGGCTAGGAGTGGCCACTCGCTGCGGAGGGGGTGCAGGAGCTGGCGGAGGAGATGATTGCTGCTGAAGTTGCGACTGAAGTTGGCGCACAATGGTGGACATTTCCGACAGCTGGTGGGTTAGATGGGCGATCTGTCGGGATTGCTGGGCGATCACCGTGGTGATATCCGAGATATAAGGCAGAGGGACCTCAGCGGGATCCATGGCCGGATCTACTGTCACGATGCCGGCTGGCAGGTAGTGGATCCTCTGTGCCAGAGAGGGATGGGGAGGACCGCGCTAGTGGACCGGTTCTAAGCCACTACAGGTTTTCACCAGAGCCCGCCGCAAAGCGGGATGGTCTTGCTGCGGCGGTAGTGACCAGGTCGTATCCACTAGCAACGGCTCACCTCTCTGACTGCTGAAGATAGGCGAGGTACAAGGGAGTAGGCAGAAGCAAAGTCGGACGTAGCAGAAGGTCGGGGGCAGGCGGCAAGGTTCGTAGTCAGGGGAGATAGCAGAAGTTCTGGTACACAGGCTATAAACACACAAAACGCTTTCACTAGGCACAAGGGCAACAAGATCCGGCAGGGGAGTGCAAGGGAGGAGCTCAGATATAGCCAGGGAACAGGTGGGAGCCAATTAAGCTAATTGGGCCAGGCACCAATCATTGGTGCACTGGCCCTTTAAGTCTCAGGGAGCTGGCGCGCGCGCGCCCTAGAGAGCGGAGCCGCGCGCGCCAGCACATGACAGCAGGAGACGGGAACGGGTAAGTGACCTGGGATGCGATTCGCGAGCGGGCGCGTCCCGCAGTGCGAATCGCATCCCCAACGGCCGTGACAGAGCAGCGCTCCCGGTCAGCGGGACTGACCGGGGAGCTGCAGGGAAAAAGACGCCGTGAGCGCTCCGGGGAGGAGCGGGGACCCGGAGCGCTAGGCGTAACAACATCCTGGTAGTCCTGGACTATGCGACTAGGTATCCCGAGGCGCTGCCTCTGCGACATACCTTTGCCAAACTCATAGCTAAGGAGCTAATGGAGATGTTTTCCCGAGTGGGCTTACCTAAAGAGGTGTTGACTGACCAGGGCACCCCATTTATGTCAAAAGTAATGAAAGAGCTCAGTAAGTTACTGCAGGTAAAACGGCTACGGACCTCTGTGTATCACCCGCAAACGGATGGCCTTGTAGAACAGTTTAACCAAACATTTTTAAAAAATGTTGAAGTGGGTGGTGGCTAGAGATGGAAAAAATTGGGATCTTTTATTACCCTATCTCATTTTCGCAGTGCGAGAAGTGCCCCGCTGGGTTCTCGCCTTTCAAACTGCTATACGACAGACATCCACGTGGTCTGTTAGACATAGTTAAAGAGGTGTGGGAACAACAGCCCATGCCGCATAAAAGTCTAATTGAATATGTCACTCAGTTGCAGGAACGGATGGAAACAGTGTTGCCCCTGGTGAGGGAACATATGGAGGCAGCTCAGCGAGCTCAGAGCAGAGTTTATAATCGCCAGGCTCAGGTTTGGAATTTTAACTCGGGAGATTGGGTTCTGGTTCTGGTACCAACAGTCGAGAGTAAATTTATGGCCAGGGCCCCTACGAAGTGATCGAAAAGGTAGGGGAGGTGACATACAGGGTACAACAGCCTGGGCAAAGAAAGCCAGATCATGTGTACCATGTAAACTTGTTGAAACCTTGGAATGATAGGGAGACTAGTTTGGATGACAGCCCCCGGCCAGGTTTGTTAGGGGTGGAGTTTCCCGTCCCTCAGTCTGGTGTGAGGGAAGCAGTTGCCACAGTGAAAATTGCTGACAGCTTTTCCCATGCACAGACTCAGGAGGCCAGGGAATTCAGTAGGAACACCGACGTGTTCTCAGACCTTCCTGGGTGTACTTCTGTCATCCGCCATGACATTGTCACTGAACCCCAGGTAAAAATACGGTTGACACCATACCGGGTACCTGAGTCGCGGCGACAAGCCATCTCAAAAGAAGTACAGCAAATGTTAAAACTAGATGTTATCGAGGGAATCAAAGAGTGAGTGGGCCAGTCCAAGAGTCTTAATACCCAAGCCAGGTGGTACGTTGCGGTTCTGTAACGACTTCCGCAAACTTAATGAGGGGTTTAAGTTTGATGCATACCCCATGCCTCGAGTTGATGAGATTATTGAAAGGTTGGGACAGGCTCAGTATTTTTCTGTTTTGGACCTCACCAAAGGGTGATGGCAGGGGCCCTTGAGGGAGGCTGCCAAAGAGAAAACAGCCTGGGAGATTCACCTTCCAAAAGTACATGCAGTGGTAGACTACCTTAGGAAAGCCGGGTTAACTGCTAACCCCAAAAAGTGTGCCATAGGGTTGTAAGGGACCAAATACCTGGGGTATGTCATTGGGCGTGGAGTTGTCAAACCCAAGGTAAACAAAATAGAGGTGATTCGGAATTGGCCCTGGCCTGTCACTACCCGACAGGTGAGGTAATTCTTAGGAATGGTGGTTTACTGTATGAGGTTTATCCCCCATTTTGTGACGGTGGCCATGCACTTAACAAACCTCCTGAAGGTACACAAGTCCGTCATGGTGCGTTGGAACGAACACGCAGAGCAGGCATTTTCAAAAGGAAATTTGTGGTACAGACCGATGCCTCTGAGGTAGGTCTTGGTGCTGTACTCTCCCAGGAAGTCAATGGGGAAGAGCATCCCATTGTCTTTCTCAGCCAAAAACTGACCCCGGCTGAGACCAGGTATAGTATAGGGGAGAGAGAGTGCCTGGCCATTAAGTGGACACTTGAGTCTTTCCACTATTATCTGTTGGCAGGAAATTTCGTCTCTTCACGGATCATTCCCCCCTTAAGTGGATGTGTCAAGCCAAGGACAAAAATGCCAGGGTCACAGGTGGTTTCTGTCATTACAGAACTTCAAGTTTAGGGTTGAACACAGAGCGGGTCGTTTGCTAGGCAATGCTGATGCCCTATCACGAGTCCACTGTTGTACAAGTGTTCACCCCCTCAGGCTTGAACAAAGGGGGGGGGGTATGTGAGAAGGTGAAAGGTATCGTGGTGGATTGGCGATATGTGTCACCAAGGCTCCTGGCTTTGGTGAAGTGTCATTCAGTGTCTGTGCTGCGATGCAGACTGACACTATGGCCGTAGTATGGCTGGAAGGCTAATATGGGATGGCTCTTACTGGGAATGACCAAGTGCAGGGTGGGGGTCATTCCCCACAATACATGCTTCCTGTTGTCGGACTTAAAGGCAACCTGTTTCACCAGCTGAGGGGGATTTTGCTAGTTGCAGCTCACACTGCCAGAGAGAGCTGAGAGTAGAGTTCTTCCCTACGTTTGCTTCAAGGAAGCTTGGAAGCTGGTGAGCAGCCTGCCTGGAGACTTGGATAAGACTTGCTTGATGCCGCATAGCATGGTCTGAGGTGTGAACAAACACCTAAGGAATGCAGATGGACTTTTGTTACATTTTCCTTTGTTCTGCATTTAAAGACAGTTTGTTGTGTGACAAGTGTGAATAAAACACTGAACTTTGATTTGGAAAATACTGCTTCCTTGCCTCTATACTGCAACCGCACCTATTTGCAAGAGAAAGTCATCACAGATGTTACACATACGGCTTGCACCCATTCAGTACCATTTAATAAAGGTATTTCCTATTTATATTCAGTCCACATAGATAAGGTGCACAGCAGTGCTAGGTAAGTTAGCAATCTACATCCAGCATGTCACTATACAATCATATGATAGAACAGCACAGATATAGAGTGCTGCAATGTAGCAGCACAATACTGACCAAAATAATATAGCGTGGCCTACTCCAGTGTTCCCTCACCTCACACTCCAATAAGTTTCGCCCCGCTTCGTCCGGGAGTGATGAGGAGGGGGAACACCAGAAGCTATTTATAGTGGAGGCATCATAGTACTTACCAATAAGAAAAAGAAGCGATGGCGCCAAATAGAATGGCGCTTGGCATGACATGCCCGGGATCCATGCGCCTCCCTGGACTATGTTGTCATCCGGCGAGATCAGCCGCATAGCGCAACATCACCCGAGGGAGGAGAACGCAGCCCAAGGAAGCGGAGGATCCAGGCGTGCGCACCCAAGCGAACAGTACACATCACACCATATATAGGGAACATTCCCCACAGATGCCGGGATTGTACAAAGCCATGTTATATTCATGTAAAAAAACAAAAACGCTTACTTCATGCGCATATATCATAACTATATAAGTTCAGGAATAGGAAGTATATAAGGGGATAAAAATCAGTGCCACAAATGAATAAATAATAAAGTGCACCACCATACTAGTGTAATTAATAAGTGATGTGAACATAACCAGTGATAAGTGCAAAAAGTGCAAATCAAATATCAAAATTGCACTAAAAAAATGATGTTGGATAAATACATAGTGATAAAGTGTCTAATTCATAATAATACCATGTTGAACTAATACATGAATAAATATACAAAATGTGCATAATTTATAATGGTTGGTTGAAAAAATATATACTTAAAATAAAATGTGACATAATTAATGAAGAATTATGATATGTAAAATAATTCAAACATACATGATTTGTAAGTGTAGTGCATAAATAACCCCTTCCCGCAGAATGTCATATATAAATGCCGGGTTGTGCAGTGCGTTCGCGCATCCCGGCGTTTATAAATGACATTCAGTTAACCCGGCGATGCGCAGCATCGCACGGGTTAACTGGCAGAAGTCCCGCTGTTTCCAGCAGGGGACAACTTCTGCTTCACACCCAGGACCATCCATTGATGGTCCTGGTCAGCGATCACTGTGATTGGTCCCTGTGGACCAATCACAGTGATCTAGGGTGAAAGTTCAGATCCCCCGCACTGCCCACCCCTGGAAGTCGGGCAGAACGGGGGACGAAGGCTGCGGAGGCTCGCCGCATAGGTGGGGGAACACGTGGGGACCGGCGGACTTACCCGAACCAGCGGCGGGACCGACGAGCAGCGCGGGACCGGCAGGTGAGTATATGGTCCTCAGAAGCAGCAGTGAAGAATTTCACTGCTGCTTCTAGGAGTCTGAAAACTACAACTCCCAGCATGCCTAGACAGCCTTTGGCTGTCTGGGCATGCTGGGAGTTGTAGTTTTGCAACATCTGGAGGGCCCCAGTTTGGAGACCATTGTATAATGGTCTCCAATCTGTGCTCTTCCAGCTGTTGCAAAACTACAACTCCCAGCATGCACTGACTGTCCAGGCATGCTGGGAGTTTTAGTTCAGCAACATCTGGACCTTCAGATATTGCCAAACTACAACTCCCAGCATGCCCTTCAGCTGTCTGGGCATGCTGGGAGTTGTAGTTTTGCAACAACTGGAGACACACTGGCTGGGAAACATTGTCTGTTTCTAACTCAGTGTTTCCTAACCTGTGTGCCTCCAGCTGTTGCAAAACTATAACTCCCAGCATGCACTAACAGACCATGCATGCTGGGAATTGTGGTTTTGCAACAGCTGGTGCACCCCCCCCCCCCCCCCCTGTGAATGTACAGGGTACATTCACATGGGCGAGGCTTTTACAGTGGGTTTCTCGCTGCAAGTTTGAGATGCAGCAAATTTTGCGCTGGGAAACTCACTGTAACTCCCCACCCCCCCTAAAAACACTACACTACACCTACACAAAATAAAATAAAAAGTTAAAAACACTACATATACACATAGTTACATAGTTACATAGTTAGTACGGTCAAAAAAAGACATATGTCCATCAAGTTCAACCAGGGAATTAAGGGGTAGGGGTGTGGCGCGATATTGGGGAAGGGATGAGATTTTATATTTCTTCATAAGCATTAATCTTATTTTGTTCCAGGAATGTATCTAATCCTGTTTTAAAGCTGTTAATTGTTCCTGCTGTGACCAGTTCCTGAGGTAGACCGTTCCATAAATTCACAGTCCTCACGGTAAAGAAGGCGTGTCGCCCCTTGAGACTAAACTTTTTCTTCTCCAGACGGAGGGAGTGCCCCCTCGTCCTTTGGAGGGGTTTAACCTGGAACAGTTTTTCTCCATATTTTTTGTATGGGCCATTAATATACTTATATACGTTTATCATATCCCCCCTTAAACGTCTCTTCTCAAGACTAAACAATTGTAACTCCTTTAATCGCTCCTCATAGCTAAGATGTTCCATGCCCCATATTAGTTTAGTCGCGCGTCTCTGCACCCTTTCCAACTCCACAGTGTCCCTTTTATGGACAGGTGCCCAAAACTGAACAGCATATTCCAGGTAAGGCCGCACCAATGATTTATAAAGGGGGAGTATTATGTCCCTGTCCCTTGAGTCCATGCCTCTTTTGATACATGACAATATCCTGCCGGCTTTGGAAGCAGCAGCCTGACATTGCATGCTATTCTGTAGTCTGTGATCTACAAGTACACCCAGATCCTTCTCTACCAGTGACTCTGCCAGTTTTATCCCCCCTAAGACATACGATGCATGCAGGTTATTAGTACCCAGATGCATAACTTTACATTTATCCACATTGAACCTCATTTGCCAAGTGGATGTCCAGACACTTAGTCTATCCAAGTCATCTTGTAACTTATGCACATCCTCTATAGACTGTACTGTGCTACAAAGCTTGGTGTCATCTGCAAAGATAGAAACAGAGCTGTTAATACCATCCTCTATATCATTGATAAATAAATTAAACAACAGCGGGCCCAGTACAGAACCTTGGGGTACACCACTAATAACCGGGGACCAATCAGAGTACGAATCATTGACCACAACTCTCTGGGTACGATCCATGAGCCAGTGTTCAATCCAGTTACAAACTAAAATTTCCAAACCCAAAGACCTTAACTTACCTGTCAGACGTCTATGAGGGACAGTATCAAATGCTTTAGCAAAATCCAGAAACACTATATCCACAGCCATTCCTCTGTCAAGGCTTCTACTCACCTCTTCATAAAAGCAAATTAGATTGGTTTGACAACTTCTATCCTTAGTAAACCCATGCTGGCTATCACTTATAATACAATTATCCCCTATGTATTCCTGTATGTAATCCCTTATAAGTCCTTCAAACAATTTACCCACAATGCACGTTAAACTTACCGGTCTATAGTTTCCTGGGGAAGACCTAGAGCCCTTTTTGAAGATTGGCACCACATTCGCCTTGTGCCAGTCCCTTTGCACAATACCAGACACCAGAGAATCTCTAAATATCATGAACAGGGGTACAGATATTACTGAACTTACCTCTCTAAGAACTCTTGGGTGTAGTCCATCCGGTCCTGGGGATTTGCTTACATTTATATCACTTAACTTACCTTGTACCATCTCTACATTAAGCCAGTTCAGTACATTACATGATGTGTTACCAGCACTGACCTGGCCAATGTCAGCTCCTTCTTCCATAGTGTATACAGAACTAAAGAACCCATTCAGTAGCTCCGCCTTCTCTTGATCGCCTGTGATAATCTCCCCATTATCATTATTAAGGGGTCCTACATGCTCTGTCCTTGGTTTTTTTGCATTTATATATCTAAAAAAATATTTAGGATTAGTTTTGCTTTCTTTGGCCACCTGTCTCTCATTTTGAATTTTTGCTGTTTTTATTACATTTTTACAGATTTTATTAAGCTCCTTGTACTGTTTAAATGTTATAGCTGACATACCCCTACACAGCCCCCCTCCCCCAATAAGAACGTCCGGTACACCACTGTTTACAAAGCAGAGCCTCCAGCTGTTGAAAAACAACAACTCCCAGTATTGCCGGACTGTCCACGCATGCTGGGAGTTTTGCAACAGCTGGAGGCACCCTGTTTGGGAATCACTGGCATAGAATACCCCTATGTCCACCCCTATGCAAATCCCTAATTCAGGCCTCAAATGCACATGGCGCTCACACTTTGGAGCCCTGTCGTATTTCAAGGCAACAGTTTAGGGTCACATATGGGGTATCGCCGTACTCGGGAGAAATTGCGTTACAGGGTTTGGGGGGTATTTTCTTCTTTAACCCTTCATGAAAAGGAAATGTTGGGGTCTACACCAGAATGTTTTAATTTTTTACACTAACATGCTGATGTTGCCCTATACTTTACATTTTCACAAGAGGTAAAAGGGAAAAAAGCCCCCCAAAATTTGTAACGCAATTTCTCCCGACTACGGAGATACTCCATGTGTGGGCGCAAAGTGCTCTGGGGGCGCACAACAAGGCCCAGAAAGGAGAGCGCACCATGTACATTTGAGGTAATTTGCACAGGGGTGGCTGATTGTTACAGCGGTTTTGACAAACGCAAAAAAAAACAAAACCCCACATGTGACCCCATTTCGGAAACGACACCCCTCACAGAATGTAATGAGGGGTGCAGTGAGAATTTACACCCCACAGGTGTCTGACTGATCTTTGGAACAGTGGTCCGTGAAAATGAAAACTTGTACAGCCCACTGTTCCAAAGATCTGTCAGACACCAGTGGGGGGGCAAATGCTCACTGTACCCCTTGTTACGTTCCTCAAGGGGTCTAGTTTCCAAAATGGTATGCCATGTGTTTTTTTTTGCTATCCTGGCACCATAGGGGCTTCCTAAATGCGACATGCTCCCCGAGCAAAATTTGCTCTCAAAAAGCCAAATATGACTCCTTCTCTTCTGAGCATTGTAGTTCACCCGTAGTGCACTTCAGGTCAACTTATGGGGTACCTCCATACTCAGAAGAGAAGGGGTTACAAATATTGGGGGGTATTTCCTGCTATTAACCCTTGGAAAAATGTGAAATTTGGGGGGAAACACACATTTTAGTGAAAAAAAATAAATTTTTTTTTACATATGCAAAAGTCGTGAAACACCTGTGGGGTATTAAGGCTCACTTTATTCCTTGTTATGTTCCTCAAGGGGTCTAGTTTCCAAAATGGTATGCCATGTTAGGGTTTTTTGCTGTTCTGGCACCATAGGGGCTTCCTAAATGCAACATGCCCCCCAAAAACCATTTCAGAAAAACGTACTCTCCAAAATCCCCTTGTCGCTCTTTCCCTTCTGAGCCCTCTACTGCGCCCGCCGAACACTTTACATAGACATATGAGGTATGTGCTTACTCAAGAGAAATTGGGCTACAAATATAAGTATACATTTTCTCCTTTTACCCCTTGTAAAAATTCAAAAATTGGGTCTACAAGAACATGCGAGTGTAAAAAATGAAGATTGTGAATTTTCTCCTTCACTTTGCTTCTATTCCTGTGAAACACCTAAAGGGTTAAAATGATGACTGAATGTCATTTTGAATACTTTCGGGGGTGCAGTTTTTATAATGGGGTCTTTTGTGGGGTATTTCTAATATGAAGACCCTTCAAATCCACTTCAAACCTGAACTGGTCCCTGAAAAATAGTGAGTTTGAAAATTTTGTGAAAAATTGGAAAATTTCTGCTGAACTTTGAAGCCCTCTGGTGTCTTTCAAAAGTCAAAACTTGTCACTTTTATGATGCAAACATAAAGCAGACATATTGTATATGTGAATAAAAAAATTTTTTATTTGTAATATCCATTTTCCTTACAAGCAGAGAGCTTCAAAGTTAGAAAAATGCAAAATTTTTAAATTTTTCATCAAATTTTAGGATTTTTCACAAGGAAAGGATGCAAGTTACCACAAAATTTTACCACCATGTTAAAGTAGAATATGTCACGAAAAAACTATCTCAGAATCAGAATGATAACTAAAAGCATTCCAGAGTTATTAATGTTTAAAGTGACAGTGGTCAGATGTGCAAAAAACGCTCTGGTCCTTAAGGCCAAAATGGGCTTGGTCCTGAAGGGGATAATATAAAAAGTTAATAAATATAATGCATGATTTATGCAAAATGTGCAAACAGGGAATTAATAATGTCATAGGTAATCCGGACCTCCTACCTAAAGAAAATATGTACAGTATATGTGTAGAAAAAAAACTAACAAAAAAATCAAACAAAAAAAAACCCCGTATATCTTTACATTATTAAATATATATATATATATATATATATATATATATATATATATATATACATATATATATATATATATATATATATATATATATATATATATATCTGTTGTTTGAACATAAATCAGAAAGCAAGACATGGCAGACAGCCCAGTATGACATAAGAGGGTCTGTTCTCCATACGTGATCCAAGTCCCAGAACCTATAATTCCTAAAGAGAAAAGGGACAAGCCTAATAAACAAATGAGACCACCCATAACAAATCCAATCCCAAGCTCTAGAGTACCCCTAAATTAAAAACAAATCTGAAAATATATAAGAAGCTGCAAATAAAGAATATAAAGAAAAACCGGACGGTGGATGCAACTACAAAAAAAACGAGAAACTAGTGTTCTCGTTGAGCCCCAGAGGAGTTGTTTTGAGAGTAAAGATCCACTTACATTCCTTTCTTTCCAGTAGTTTTTGAAAGTCACCACCTCGAATACCCAAATGTATGCGGTCTATGCCTCTGAATTTCAGCAAATTCCATTGTACATTGTGTGCCACTCTAAAAAGGTTTCAATTTTTGTATACCATTTACATCCATCAAGTCAGTTCTCATTGCAGCTTTAATGTCCCTTAGATGTTCCCGGATCCTTACCCTCAATTGTCTTGTAGTCATGCCAACATAGATAAGCCCACACGGACAGGTTGCATAATATATCCACGGTCGACGTTTTACAATTGATGTGATGTACAATCTTGAACTGTTTGTCACCACTCAAGTCCATAAATGTATCTGTTCTTAACATCTGATTGCAAATTGAACAGTCACCACATGGTACTGATCCCCACTTGGGGCCTGCAGATGAGAAAATATATGTTGACCTTGGAGAGACATAATGGCTCTTAACCAAGATGTCCCTCAGGGATTTACAGCATCTGGCCATGACTTGGGGTTGTGAGGGCATTATCTTATGAAGATCAGGGTCCTGTAATAGGATTGGACAAAACTTTATTAGGGAACAAATCATATCCTGCCACCTGCAGTGATAGTCTGTTATCATTCTAATACCTGTGGATTCTATTGTCTTTGATCTTGAATGAAGTAATTGTGAACGTTGCTGTGTCTTAGCTCGCACATATTCGGCGGATATGTCTCTCGGCGAGTAATCTCTCTGTAAAAATGCTGTTGTAAGTTGAACGCTTGTTTTTCAAGTTCATTTTCATCATCACCGATTCATCTGGCTCTTAAAAATTGGCTATAGGGTATGGCCCTGATGGTATGATGGGGATGCAAGGATTTTGGAGTAATTAATTTACACTTGTATCTTTCCTATAGATGGTTGTTTGCAACCTTCCACTATGATCAGTAACAATTCTCAAATCCAAAAAGTCAATTTGATGTTGACTGATGTGATGTGTTAACTTGATGTTCAATGTATTCTGATTCAATTTAGATATGAATTCAAGGAGTGAGTCTTGTGTACCTTGCCAGATGAACAGAACATCATCTATATAGCGCATCCAAAAGGTAAGTTGTTCCTGTGCCAATGTCTCGTATGTCAAGATGTTCTCTTGTTCCCACTGTCCAAGAAATAGGTTTGCATATGATGGTGCAGACGTTGCCCCCATGGCCACGCCCCTCATTTGAAAGAAGAAGCGATCCTTGAAGACAAAAATTTTTTCATGAAGCACAAACTCCAGTAAGATCAATAACAAATCCAGCAATTGGGGCTCCAAACCCCTCATCTGCAAAAAATGCTTGCTGGCTGCCAGCCCTTGTCTGTGATCAATACACATATACAAGGATTCAACATCACATGAAACTAAAAACATATCTTCTTCAAGAATCACTCCTTCCAATCTCTGTAATACCTCCCCTGAGTCTTTGATGTAGAAGTCCCACAAACAGTGGGACTGTTTAAAAATCTAAAAAACGACAAATGGGCTCGCATACATAGTTACATATAGTTACATAGTTAGTATGGTCGAAAAAAGACATACGTCCATCAAGTCCAACCAGGGAATACACAATAGGTCTGCCAGGGGGGTCCAACATATCTTTACGGACTTTCGGCAGTAAATACAATGTTGCCACCACAGGACACTCCACTTTCAAACCATCACAGATTTTTTTCGTGATTATTCCTTCTTCAAATGCACAATCTAAAATATGGAACAGTTGGGATTGGAAATTAGTTAAAGGGTTATGACTTAATTTTTTGTAGCAGGGGTCATTTAGCTGCCTAAAAGCTTCTGCTTAATATTTTTCGGTGGGCCACAGAACAATAGTACCCCCTTTATCGGCAGGCGCAAATACAACCCCTTTTTACTTTTCTTCAATTCAGACAAAGCTTTTCTCCGTGCAAATTGTAAGATTGTCAAAATGTCTATCCCCAGGTAGTTGATCATTTTCATGGATCATAGATTTAATAAATACTTCTACCGGCGGACTTAGCGATAAAGAGGGGGAAGACAGTAGATTTTTTGCCAATGTCAGCTGGAAACTTACCCCCAGTGCCATTTTCCTCTTGTTCCAAAATCAAAGATTCTAATGCGTGGAGCACTTTCAATTCTTGTTCATCTGTAAAAACATAGGATAAGGCATTCTTAGAAAAAAAAATTTTTAAGTAACAGTTTCCTAGCAAAAAGAAACATATCCTTAATCATGGCAAACTTGTCTGGATATGTCACGGGGCAGAATGTCAGCCCCCTAGATAACATCTACTTGATCAGCTGTTAAATTAATGTCAGACAAATGTATTACCTTTAATGTTGTATCTTGCGCTTGATCCATCTCTGGTTATTCCTTTCTCTTAAAAGTTATTCTTGTTGTACATCTATTATCCCATCTGTTCCAATGTCCACTTGTGGTGCTTGAGGTGGATACTTGAGATGTCCTGGAAGTATCACTATTGATAGAAGAAATACACTCTGATCTAATGATCGTTTTGCTGGTATTCCACCGATATGCGTTTTGGTTTACGTAGTCAGACATGTCCTTCTGAAATTTCTAAACTTTTGTTCAAATCTGTTTGGAAATTGTCTCCTCATCTAATTCTTGTTTAAATTTTTACTTGTATCACATTTAGAGATGAGCGAATCGAAGCTGACGAACCCAAATTCGTCACAAATTTCAGGAAATATTTGATTCGCAACTAATGCGAATATCGCCGAGATTCTATCATGCGAATCGCTTAATTAGACTCCATTTACTGCGGTGCAGGCTCCAGGGCATCTAAAATGGCGGATCCACATGTCAGTACATGGGGCAAGTAACGCTGGCAAGGTGGGAAGGGAAGTAGACTGGATGACCCTGAATCACATGCAGGATGCAGCCTATCAGCAGCCAGTTACCCCTGTTATGTCACAGCCTTATATAATCGGCTGCCATCTTGCGGCCAGTCACTTCATTACAATACATTGCAGAAGGATCATAGGACGTAGAGCTTGTGTGTGTGTTACAGCAGGGAAAAGCGCATTCCAACAGTGTTTAACATCCTCCTAGTCACATCAGCTTTCTCGTGGACGGAGAGCATTATTTTTTTCACTGAAAATTATTTTTACTGCAGTTTTAGGCATTAACCTCCCAGTCACTTTCTTCGGCATTGTATTACAGAGAGGGGCAGATATCTGTGTGTTGCCTCATACATTTCAACAAGCTGCCTCAACTTCATAAACCTTAGCAGAGGAGGCAGGAAGAATTTCAGCACAATTCAGCGTCTTTGCTCCACCAAAAATCATCTGCTGGTTATACTAGTCTGCAGACGGTATAATTCCCAGTCTATACT
The DNA here is from genome assembly GCF_029499605.1 of Hyla sarda. Taxonomy (NCBI): domain Eukaryota; kingdom Metazoa; phylum Chordata; class Amphibia; order Anura; family Hylidae; genus Hyla; species Hyla sarda. Next base: position 550,236,578 of record NC_079189.1, read on the forward strand.
AGTCAATACTAGTCTGTGACAGAGTGCAATTTTTTGTTTAGTACACAGCTTTTTTTGGCTGCAGCCCTGTTGTGTACTGCTGGTGTATTACAAAAATGTGTTTTTTTTAACGGTACTATAGCGCATATTTCTGCCCTCATAAGTGCATACCACATACATACATCTAAGTAGTGCACTATTTTGTACCTGTTAATCTGTCAAGGGCCTACATACTGTGAAAGGACAGACAAAAGTAAACTCCTGCTGGTGTTTTACAAAAATAAAGTTTTTAGGCGTATTGTAGCGTATATTTCTGCCCTCATCAGTGCATATTGCATACGTACATCTAAGTAATGTACTATTTTGTACCTGTTAATCTGTCAAGGGCCTACATACTGTGAAATGACAGACAACAGTAATCTCCTGCTGGCGTTTTACAAAAATACTGAGTTTTTAGGCGTATTGTAGCGCATTTTTCTGCCCTCATCAGCGCATACCGCATACGTACATCTAAGTAGTGTGTTATTCTTTACCTGTTAATCTGTCAAGGGCCTACATACTGTGAAAGGACAGACAAAAGTAATCACCGGCTGGTGCTTTACAAAAATACAGAGTTTTTAGGTGTACTGTAGCGCATTTTTCTGCCCTCATAAGTGCATACTGCATATGTACATCTAAGTAGTGTATTATTTTTTACCTGATGATCTGTCAAGGGCCTACATACTGTGAAAGTCCAGGCAAAAGTGCTTACCGGCTGGTGTTGTACTCAGATACTTTTTTAAGTGTACTATAGAGAATTTTTCTGCCCTCATCAGTGCGTACCACATACTTACAACTAAGTAGTGTACTATTTTGTACCTACTAATCCATCAAAGGCCTACATACTGTGAAAGGACAGACAAAAGTAATCACCGGCTGGTGTTGTACAAAAAATACAGAGTTTTTAGGCATAATGTAGTGCATTTTTCTGCCCAAAGTGCATACCGCATATGCACATCTAAGTAGTGTATTCTTTTTTACCTATTAATCTGTCAAGGGCCTACATATTGTGAAAGGACAGACAAAAGTAATCACCGGCTGGAGTTTTACAAAAATACAGAGTTTTTAGGCGTACTGTAGAGCATTATTTTGCCCTCATAAGTGCATACCGCATATGTACATCTAAGTAGTGTACTATTTTGTACCTGTTAATCTTTCAAGGGCCTAGATACTGCGAAAGGCCAGCCAAAAGTGCACACCTGCTGCTGTTCTAGACAAATACTGTTTTAAGCATAGTGAAGTGTATTGTACTCCCCTCATATATGCACTAAGTATGTCAGGTAGAGAAGTGCAAAGACGTGCACAGAGGAGTGGCAGAGACCTAAATCCTTCAAGCAGAGGTCGCAGCAGACTAGGGGCAAGTGGCAGCAGAAGTCGCAGCAAAAGGCCTGAGCTCCCGTTATCAGCTAGCGGTCGTGTCTCAACCAGCAACCCATCTGCCGCCGTTGATTGGTTAACACAGTCATCCACTTCATCACAAGTGACATCTGACACCCCCGGTCAACAGTCGGTGGGTTCCTCAGACACAACCCTCAGTTGGCATGGCCCAGGAGCAGTCCCTGTTCTCCCATTGCCTCTGTCCTATGCTGTTCCCTCCCCTAAAGAAGTATCTTATGCTGTGGGTTCAGCTCCACTATTCACTGAGGACGATCTAATAGAGGACAGTCAGCAGAAACTGCCCAGCTAAGAAGCTGAGGAGACATCCGCCGCTTCCTCCGCTAGTGTTGTCCGGGTTCAGGGTCCTGAAGCAGACACTGTTGAGGAACCCGAGGTGGACATCAGTGACGTGCAAACACTTGTTCATGATGATAAAGCCGATCACAATTGGGAGCTGGGTGCAGAAGGGGCTTCATCATCATCAGGAGAAGAGAGTTGCAGGTTGCCTGTGAGGCAGCAGCTGAGCCAGCAAGGTGGTAGCATGGCTGGCAGTCAGCATGATGGCAGAAGTGGAAATACTGGAGCCAAACGTGCCCGGGGAGACGACCTGCTTCGCGGCAGTCTACCTTCCTGGGAGGTAGTGGAACAGGGGATCCTGGAGACGGTTGCAGTAGCAGTCAATTAGTGCGGACTGTTGGTGGGAAAATCAGCTACTCGGCGGTGTGGCAGTTTTTCCTCAAGCATCCGGAGGAGGTTCACATATCCACATGCAAGATATGTCGGCAGAAGGGGAAGCGTGGCCATGGTCCCAAAGTTTGCACCATGGCCCTGTCAACATATGCTTTGCCACCATAAAGCGGCCTGGGGGAACCATGGCTCCGATGTAGTGATCCAGCCTGCTGCATCACCCAGTGGCACGCAACTCCCTCTTTCAGCTGGCCAAGGCTCCACCATCTCAGCTGAATGGAGCTGTGTGTCATACCCTACTTCTGTCGCTCCAGATGCTCCTGCTCCTCCTACTTTTAGTCAGCCATTCCGCCAACAATCCATCGGCGAAGCCATGTTCAAGAGACAACAGTATGTGCCCACTCATCCAATGGCACAGAAGCTGAATGTGCTCCTGTCTAAGTTGCTGGTGCTGCAGTCCCTCCCTTTTCAAGTGGGGGACTTTGCACCTTTCAGAGAACTGATGGCTTGTGCCGAGCCGAGGTGGAGAGTGCCAAGCCGTCATTTCTTTGCGAAGAAGGCCGTACCAGCCCCGCACAATTTTGTGGAAAAGAAAGTAGGCCAGTACTTGAGCTTGTCCGTGTGTACCAAAGTGCATGGCTCCGCCGACTTCTGGAGCTGTAACTGCGGTCAGGGATAACACATGTCCTTTACGGCTCACTGGGTAAATGTGGTTTCTGCACAGCCACAACAGCAACTTGGACAGGTCATGCCGCTTCCTCCTCCACGCTCTCCACCCACTGGTCCTGTGATAGTCTGCGACTCCGCCTCCTCATCCTCCACCGTGTCCTCAGCCTCCACTGTCCAGACAAGTCTCAGTGGCCCTTCAGCATACCATGTGTGCAGGGCACAGCGGTGTCACACTGTACTTCATATGGTTTGCCGTGGCCAAAAGAGTCACACAGGGGAGGAACTGCTAAAAGTCATTCGTAAAGAAATGGGAACCATGGTGACTGACAACGGTAAGAACATCTTGCATACCCTTTGCATGGCACACCTTTTCAATCTGGTTATGAAGCAGTTCCTGAAGTGTTCCCCCCATTTGCAAGACATCCTAACAATGGGAAGGAAACTTTGCATGCACTTCAGCCACTCGTACACCGCAAAGCACAACCTCCTTGAGCTGCAGCATCAGAACGGTATCCCACAATATAGTCTGATTTGTGACGTTGCCTTATGTTAGAATTCCACCCTCCATATGTGACCGACTGTACGAACAGAGAAAAGTCATCACCGATTTCTTGATGATCAAAGCGGATAGGGGTACTCCCCTGTGTAACTTCAATGTCAACCAGTGGCAGCTCATACGTGAAACCTGCCATTTGCTCAGGATTACGGGATGAACGACGTCATTCCACTGCTTAATTTCTTACAACATGTGTTGGAAACGATGGCTGGTCAGGGCACTGGAGATATGGCGCCACATGAGCCCTGTGGGGGCTGAACTGGAGGAGGGGGAGGGGCACAGTGGAGCACAGTTTAGGTTTCGACAAATGGGCATTTTTTTTCTAGTAATCTGACAGGAGAGGAGGAGCAGGAGCAGCCAGAGGAGCTAGAGGGTTATGAGGAAGGTGAGACAGAGGACCCAGACACACCGTGGCAGTATGCAGTGGAGATGGAGGCAGGGAGTCCCTCCGAGTCACTTGCACAAATGGCACGATGCATGCTCACTTGCTTGCGTAGTGACAGTCGAATTGTCACCATTCGGCAGCGGGATGACTTCTGGGTCTCCACCTTATTGGACCCTTGCTACCGGCACAAAATAGGTGCCTTTTTTACACCCACTGAGAGGGAGGACAAACTGACCTAATACAGAAAGATCAGTAGTCAGTTGGCTGATGCCTATCGACGCCATCGTCCATCCACTAGCAGGTCTTATTCGGGGGGCCCTCTGTTCTCACCTTCCACTGCCATGGCTGCTGGGGAGGGGTGGGATGGCAGGAGCAGTACCAGCTCCATCAGCAGCAGCCTGAGTCTACAGTCGCTGATGAGTACCTTTCTTCACCCGCATAGTGAAGCAACTCATCAGCAGCAGGTAGACCTGGAGCGGTACCTGAACCAGCAGGTGGTGGCATACCTTGACATGCCCATGCCAACACACCTTGAAGATCCACTGGACTTCTGGGCAACCAAACTTGATTTGTGGGGGCAACTAGCAGAGTTTTCCCTGGAAAATATGTCCTGCCCGGCCAGTAGTGGGCCATCAGAGCGGGTGTTTAGTGCGGCGGGGGCCATAGTCACCCCAAGAAAAACTCGTCTGTCCACGAAAAATATGGAGAGACTGACCTTTGTGAAGATGAATCAGGCATGGATCAGTCAGGATTTCCAACCACCAATGCCTGATGCATGAGAGTAGATTGACCATGGTGCCACACCAACACTTCACAAATATGGATAGTGCCATACAGATTTAAGGCACTGCTAACCATTTACAAACATTCCTCTGAATCAGACCTTTTTTTACCCACCTTTGTCACCGGGTACTGGTATTGCCACCCACCGCACCACTCTGTCACCGGGTCTCTTTCAGGACTCCTGATGCTGCTGCTGTCACCTCCAGGCTGTCTCATTCAGCCACTTTATGGTCTCTTCTCATGCTTCAGCCACCTCTAGGCTGTGCCTTTCATCCAATATATGGTTTACTGATGCTTCAGCCAGCTCCAGGCTGTGTCATTCAGCAACTACATGGTTTAGTGATGCTGCTGGGCCTAGGACATTACCTATACATGTTTATGGTAGCATTAGGTACCATACATCTTCAATGGAAATTTCTAAATTCATCTTTTATTCTTAGAGATTGTGAGGCCCTATTGTCTCCTCATCTACTGCCAACTCCAGGCTGTGCCATTCAGACACTATATGGTCTCCATATATTGATTGTGTATTGTAGGAAACATGTGGGTATCCTTGAGTTACTCTCCCAGCCTTATTGACATGTTGATACCAGACCAGTAATAAAAGGAATATTGCCAAGAATTAGCAGAAACAGGGAACTGTGGATTCTGACCACCGGCTGTTGGAATTGACTGACTATCCCAGGTGGTAGGTTTACCATTTTGAAGTTCCTCAGTTCCAGTAAGCTTTAAGTTCTTCGTTCTTTGTTGTGGTTCTTCAGTTGCAGAATTAAGTTGTATCATGTTTTCCTGTTCCTCCGATGAGCTAATGTCACTGGAACACACAATACTCATATTGTCATCTAATGAAGGATCCTTTTCTATCATTTTATTATTTTGAATGTCAGGTGGTATTCTGACAATTTCTGATTATAAAGGAATTTTGGAATCTGGGACACAGGTAAAAATAAGTATTTTGAAGCTTACTGTAGCACATTTTTCTGCACTCATAAGTGCATACCACATACCTACATCTAAGTAGTGTACTATTTTGTACCTGTTAATCTGTCAAGGGTCTATATACTGTGAAAGGACAGCCAATAGTATACACCAGCTGCTGTTCTAGACAAATGCTGTTTTAAGCAAAGTGAAGCATATTGTACTCCCCTCATATGTGCAATAAATATGTCGGGCAGAGTAGCAAAATTTCAATTTCAAAATCCTTAATATCAATTTCAAAATCTTAAATTTAAAAATCATAAATTTCAATGGTCTCCTCGTGTTGCTGCCAACTCCTGGCTGTGCCATTCACAGACTATATGGTCTCATGCTTCAGCCAACTCCAGGGTGTGTCATTCAGGCAATATATGGTTTACTGATGCTGCTGGGCCTGGGTCTGGGAATAAAAATGTTGTTATGGTAGAACTAGCTACCTAAAATATTCAGTTTAAATTTCAGAATTCATCTTTTAATCTTAGGGATTGTGAAGTCCTAGTGTCTACTCATGCTGCTGCCAACTTCTGGCTGTGCCATTCAGACACTGTTACGCCGAGCGCTCCGGGTCCCCGCTCCTCCCCGGAGCGCTCGCAACATCCTCGCTACGGCAGCGCCCCGGTCAGATCCACTGACCGGGTGCGCTGCGATACCGCCTCCAGCCGGGATGCGATTCGCGATGCGGGTGGCGCCCGCTCGCGATGCGCACCCCGGCTTCCGTACCTGACTCGCTCTCCCTCGGTCCTGTCCCGGCGCGCGCGGCCCCGCTCCCTAGGGCGCGCGCGCGCGCCGGGTCTCTGCGATTTAAAGGGCCACTGCGCCACTGATTGGCGCAGTGGTTCCAATTAGTGTCTTCACCTGTGCACTCCCTATGTATACCTCACTTCCCCTGCACTCCCTCGCCGGATCTTGTTGCCCTTGTGCCTAGTGAAAGCGTTCCCTTGTGTGTTCCTAGCCTGTGTTCCAGACCTCCTGCCGTTGCCCCTGACTACGATCCTTGCTGCCTGCCCCGACCTTCTGCTACGTCCGACCTTGCTTTTGTCTACTCCCTTGTACCGCGCCTATCTTCAGCAGTCATAGAGGTTGAGCCGTTGCTAGTGGATACGACCTGGTTACTACCGCCGCAGCAAGACCATCCCGCTTTGCGGCGGGCTCTGGTGAACACCAGTAGTAACTTAGAAACGGTCCACTAGCACGGTCCACGCCAATCCCTCTCTGGCACAGAGGATCCACCTCCTGCCAGCCGGCATCGTGACAGGAGATCCGGCCATGGATCCCGCTGAAGTTCCTTTGCCAGTTGTCGCCGACCTCACCACGGTGGTCGCCCAGCAGTCACAACAGATAGCGCAACAAGGCCATCAGCTGTCTCAACTGACCGAGATGCTACAGCAGCTACTACCACAGCTTCAGCAATCATCTCCTCCGCCAGCTCCTGCACCTCCTCCGCAGCGAGTGGCCGCTTCCAGCCTACGACTATCCTTGCCGGATAAATTTGATGGGGACTCTAAGTTTTGCCGTGGCTTTCTTTCACAATGTTCCCTGCACTTGGAGATGATGTCGGACCAGTTTCCTACTGAAAGGTCTAAGGTGGCTTTCGTAGTCAGCCTTCTGTCTGGAAAAGCTCTGTCATGGGCCACACCGCTCTGGGACCGCAATGACCCCGTCACTGCCTCCGTACACTCCTTCTTCTCGGAAATTCGAAGTGTCTTTGAGGAACCTGCCCGAGCCTCTTCTGCTGAGACTGCCCTGCTGAACCTGGTCCAGGGTAATTCTTCCGTTGGCGAGTACGCCATACAATTCCGTACTCTTGCTTCCGAATTATCTTGGAATGATGAGGCCCTCTGCGCGACCTTTAAAAAAGGCCTATCCAGTAACATTAAAGATGTTCTGGCCGCACGAGAAATTCCTGCTAACCTACATGAACTCATTCATCTAGCCACTCGCATTGACATGCGTTTTTCCGAAAGGCGTCAGGAGCTCCGCCAGGATATGGACTTTGTTCGCACGAGGCGTTTTTTCTCCCCGGCTCCTCTCTCCTCTGGTCCTCTGCAATTCGTTCCTGTGCCTCCCGCCGTGGAGGCTATGCAAGTTGACCGGTCTCGCCTGACACCTCAAGAGAGGACACGACGCCGCATGGAGAATCTCTGCCTGTACTGTGCCGGTACCGAACACTTCCTCAAGGATTGTCCTATCCGTCCTCCCCGCCTGGAAAGACGTACGCTGACTCCGCACAAAGGTGAAACAGTCCTTGATGTCAACTCTGCTTCTCCACGTCTTACTGTGCCTGTGCGGATATCTGCCTCTACCTTCTTCTTCTCCACTAAGGCCTTCTTGGATTCCGGATCTGCAGGAAACTTTATTTTGGCCTCTCTCATCAACAGGTTCAACATCCCAGTGACCAGTCTCGCCAGACCCCTCTACATCAATTGCGTTAACAATGAAAGATTGGACTGTGCCGTGCGTTACCGCACGGAACCCCTCCTAATGTGCATCGGACCTCATCACGAAAAAATTGAGTTTTTGGTCCTCCCCAATTGCACTTCCGAAATTCTCCTTGGACTACCATGGCTTCAACGCCATTCCCCTACCCTTGATTGGTCCACAGGGGAGATCAAGAGCTGGGGTACCTCTTGTTTCAAAGACTGCCTTAAACCGGTTCCCAGTACTCCCTGCCGTGACCCTGTGGTTCCCCCTGTAACCGGTCTCCCTAAGGTCTATATGGACTATGCTGACGTATTTTGCAAAAAACAAGCTGAGACTTTACCTCCTCACAGGCCTTATGACTGTCCTATTGACCTCCTTCCGGGCACTACTCCACCCCGGGGCAGAATTTATCCTCTGTCCGCCCCAGAGACTCTTGCTATGTCTGAATACATCCAGGAAAATTTAAAAAAGGGGTTTATCCGCAAATCCTCCTCTCCTGCCGGAGCTGGATTTTTCTTTGTGTCCAAGAAAGATGGCTCCCTACGTCCCTGCATTGACTACCGCGGACTTAATAAAATCACGGTAAAGAACCGCTACCCCCTACCTCTTATCTCTGAACTCTTTGATCGCCTCCAAGGTGTCCACATCTTTACCAAACTGGACTTAAGAGGTGCTTATAATCTCATCCGCATCAGGGAGGGGGACGAATGGAAAACTGCATTTAACACTAGAGATGGACACTTTGAGTATCTGGTCATGCCCTTTGGCCTGTGCAACGCCCCTGCCGTCTTCCAAGACTTTGTTAATGAAATTTTTCGTGATCTCTTATATTCCTGTGTTGTTGTGTATCTGGACGATATTCTGATTTTTTCTGCCAACTTAGAAGAACACCGCCAGCATGTCCGCATGGTTCTTCAGAGACTTCGAGACAATCAACTTTATGCCAAAATGGAGAAATGTCTGTTTGAATGTCAATCTCTTCCTTTCCTAGGATACTTGGTCTCTGGCCAGGGACTACAAATGGATCCAGATAAACTCTCTGCCGTCTTAGATTGGCCACGCCCCTCCGGACTCCGTGCTATCCAACGTTTTTTGGGGTTCGCCAATTATTACAGACAATTTATTCCACATTTTTCCACCATTGTGGCTCCTATCGTGGCTTTAACCAAGAAGAATGCCAATCCTAAGTCCTGGCCTCCTCAAGCGGAAGACGCTTTTAAACGGCTCAAGTCTGCCTTTTCTTCTGCTCCCGTGCTCTCCAGACCTGACCCATCTAAACCCTTCCTATTGGAGGTTGATGCCTCCTCAGTGGGAGCTGGAGCGGTCCTTCTACAAAAAAACTCTTCCGGGCATGCTGTTTCTTGTGGGTTTTTTTCTAGGACCTTCTCTCCGGCGGAGAGGAACTACTCCATCGGGGATCGAGAGCTACTGGCCATTAAATTAGCACTTGAGGAATGGAGGCATCTGCTGGAGGGATCAAAATTTCCAGTTATCATTTACACCGATCACAAGAATCTCTCCTATCTCCAGTCTGCCCAACGGCTGAATCCTCGCCAGGCCAGGTGGTCTCTGTTCTTTGCCCGTTTTAATTTTGAAATTCACTTTCGCCCTGCCGACAAGAACATTAGGGCCGATGCTCTCTCTCGTTCCTCGGATGCCTCGGAAGTAGAGCTCTCTCCGCAACACATCATTCCTCCTGACTGCCTGATCTCCACTTCTCCAGCCTCCATCAGGCAAACTCCTCCAGGGAAGACCTTTGTCTCTCCACGCCAACGCCTCGGAATCCTCAAATGGGGTCACTCCTCCCATCTCGCAGGCCATGCAGGCATCAAGAAATCCTTGCAACTCATCTCTCGTTTCTATTGGTGGCCGACTCTGGAGACGGATGTTGTTGATTTTGTGCGGGCCTGCACTGTCTGTGCCCGGGATAAGACTCCTCGCCAGAAGCCTGCTGGTCTCCTTCATCCTCTGCCTGTCCCCGAACAGCCTTGGTCTCTGATTGGTATGGACTTTATTACAGACTTACCCCCATCCCGTGGCAACACTGTTGCAGGCTCTAAGAAGAGGGGGAGACCCAAGGGGGGGGGGTACTGTTACGCCGAGCGCTCCGGGTCCCCGCTCCTCCCCGGAGCGCTCGCAACATCCTCGCTACGGCAGCGCCCCGGTCAGATCCACTGACCGGGTGCGCTGCGATACCGCCTCCAGCCGGGATGCGATTCGCGATGCGGGTGGCGCCCGCTCGCGATGCGCACCCCGGCTTCCGTACCTGACTCGCTCTCCCTCGGTCCTGTCCCGGCGCGCGCTGCCCCGCTCCCTAGGGCGCGCGCGCGCCGAGTCTCTGCGATTTAAAGGGCCACTGCGCCACTGATTGGCGCAGTGGTTCCAATTAGTGTCTTCACCTGTGCACTCCCTATGTATACCTCACTTCCCCTGCACTCCCTTGCCGGATCTTGTTGCCCTTGTGCCTAGTGAAAGCGTTCCCTTGTGTGTTCCTAGCCTGTGTTCCAGACCTCCTGCCGTTGCCCCTGACTACGATCCTTGCTGCCTGCCCCGACCTTCTGCTACGTCCGACCTTGCTTTTGTCTACTCCCTTGTACCGCGCCTATCTTCAGCAGTCATAGAGGTTGAGCCGTTGCTAGTGGATACGACCTGGTTACTACCGCCGCAGCAAGACCATCCCGCTTTGCGGCGGGCTCTGGTGAACACCAGTAGTAACTTAGAACCGGTCCACTAGCACGGTCCACGCCAATCCCTCTCTGGCACAGAGGATCCACCTCCTGCCAGCCGGCATCGTGACAGACACTATGTGGTCTCCTCATGCCTCAGCAAACTACAGGCTGTCACTCAGGCAATATATGGTTTACTGATGCTGCTGGCCCTGGGTTTGGGAATAAAAATTTTGTTATGGTAGCACTAGCTACCCAAAATCTTCAGGTTAAACTTCAGAATTCATCCTTTTAATCTTAGGGATTGTGAAGTCCTAGTGTCTACTCATGCTGCTGCCAACTCCTGGCTGTGCCACTCAGACACTATATGGTCTACTCATGCCTCAGCCAACTACAAGCTGTGTCACTCAGGCAATATATGGTTTACTGATGCTGCTGAGCCTGGGTCTGGGAATACAAATGTTGTTATGGTAGCACTAGCTACCCAAAATCTTCGGTTAAATTTCAGAATTCATCTTTTAATCTTAGGGATTGTGAAGCCCTAGTGTCTACTCATGCTGCTGCCAGCTCCAGGATGTGTAATTCTAATCGTAAATTAGGACAACAGATATATATTTAATAATGTAAAGATATAAGTTTTTTGTTCTTTTTTCCTACACATATACATATTTTCTTTAAGTAGGAGGTCCGGATTACCTCTCACATTATTAATTCCCTGTTTGCACATTTTGCATAAATCATGCACTATTTTTATTCACTTTTTATACTATTTATACACTCCACTTACAAATCATGTATATTTAAATTATTTTACATGTCATAATTCTTCATTCATTATATCACGTTTTATTTTTAGTATATATTTTTCCAACCAACCATTATAAATTATGCACATTTTGTATATTTATTCATGTATTAGTTTAACATGTCATTTTTGGTATTATTATGAATTTGGCACTTTATTAATATGTATTTATTCAATACCACTTTTTTAATGCAATTTTTATATTTGATTTGACACTTTTTTTCCCGGTTTTTGCACTTATCACTGTGGTTATGTTCACATCACTTATCAATTACACTAGTATTGTGGTGCACTTTATTATTCAATAATTTGTGGCACTGATTTTTATCCCCTTATATACTTCCTATTCCTGAACTTATATAGTTATAATATATGCGCATTAAGTAAGCATTTTTTACATGAATTTAACATGGCTTTGTACAATCCAGGCATCTGTGGGGAATGTTCCCTTACTATATATGGTGCGATGTGCGCTTGGGTGCGCATGCCCGGATCCTCTGCTTCCCTGGGCTGCATTCTCCTCCCTCAGGTGACGTTGCGCTATGCAGCTGATCTCGCGGGATGACGACATAGTTCCGGGTGGCATGTCACGCCAAGCACCGTTCTATTTAGCCTCATCGCTTCTTTTTCTTATTGGTAATTACTATGATGCCTCCCCTATAAATAGCTTCTGGTGTCCCCCCTCCTCATCACTCCCGGACGAAGCGGGGCGAAACGCGTTGGAATGTGAGGTGGCGGAACACTGGAGTAGGCCACGCTATATTATTTTGGTCAGTATTGTGCTGCTAAATTGCAGCACTCCATATCTGTGATGTTCTATCATATGATTGTATAGTGACATGCTGGATGTAGATTGCTAACTTACCTAGCGCTGCTGTGCACCTTATCTATGTGGACTGAATATAAATAGTGAATACCTTTATTAAATGGTACTGAATGGGTGCCAGCCGTATGTGTAACATCATATATATCTATTTTTACCAGCTTTGTCATTCATAAATTAATTCTATTTGCACTGATATATATATATATATATATATATATATATCCACTATCTACTCAGTGTTCCCCCACTGAGATATTTTTTTATCTTGTCTGAGTGTTATGTGTCTTTTATGGGGGTTTATTTGTTGTCATAATGATTGTGTATATTTAATAAAGTCAACATTTTTCTGATACCACTTGTGTATATTCATTCCTTGAGGATATATTCGGGATACAGGGTGCAGGCTTGTTTGGAGGTTGTATAGACTTCAATTTATTCCAGGCAATGGGAGAATGTGGCCGCTCCTTAGGCCTTATTACATATACTAATCTCTAGCAGGTCTATCATCTCAATTTACGTGTAGATAATAGGCTGACCTTTCTGATCAATACATGCATTTACAGTTTATAGTGTTGTAAACTAGACTGCACTGTTATACATAACCTGTTTATGTTAGACCATGTTAACAAATTATGCTTTATTTTCTTATAGTATTCTCTTCAGAGCTGTTTACTGACATCTTGAATTTTACTGGTGCATTATTCTGCAAAAAGAAAGATGCGGAAATGGGTAGAATTGGTTTGTTTCTAATTTCTTTAGGTCTATTGTAGTCCAATTTCTGTGTATATAATCTTAATATAGAGGATGCCTGTATGATTTATACCACCATAAATGACCTGTTGTTTACATTTCAGGGAAACCTATTCATGTAACCATTTAATAAAGACGACTTAAAGGGGTACTCCGGTGAAAACCTTTTTTCTTTAAAAATCTACTGGAGCCAGAAAGTTAAACATATTTGTAAATCACTTCTATTGAAAAATCTTAATCCTTCCAGTACTTATTAGCTGCTGAATGCTGCAGAGGAAATTCCTTTCTTTTTGGAACACTGATGACATCACGAGCACAGTGTTCTCTGCTGACATCTATGTCCATTTTAGCAACCGTGCATAGCAGATGTATGCTAAGGGCAGCATGGTGGCTCAGTGGTTAGCACTGCTTCCTTGCAGTGCTAGGGCCTTGTGTTCAGATCCCACTAAGGACAACAATAAATAAAGAGTTATTATTATTATAATGACGTCAGCCAAGAGCACTGTGCTCGTGATGTCATCAGAGAGAATTCCAAAAAGAAAAGAATTTCCTCTGTAGTATTCAGCAGCTAATAAGTACTGGAAGGATTAGGATTTTTCAATAGAAGTAATTTACATATATGTTTAACTTTCTGGCACCAGTTGATTTAAAAGAAAAAAGGTTTTCACCGGAGTACCCCTTTAAAGCCAACCCAAAACACCTTTCTGATTCCAAAAAATTAGGATTTACAGTTTGTCTGACAATTCAAGGAATCAGTCAGATGGGCATGAACTTAATTTGTCAGGTGATGGGCAGGGTTATACAGTCAGGAGTTGTTGTGCATTGAGCGTGTGTATTTCTAATACACCCCCCCCCCCCAGAGTGTATCATCCTGCCCATCACCTGATATTCACTTCTATTATTAAAATTTAGTTCATGCCCATCTGACTGATTCTATGAGTTGTCAGACAAACTATAAACCAGGGCTACTCAACTGGCAGATCGCGGGGGGCACAGCGGCATTGTGTATTCTGGGGGCACAGTGACATGGTGTATTCTGGGAGGCACAGGGGCACAATTTTTTGTGGGGGCAAAATGTGTGGCAGTAATATACCAGGGGCACAGTGTGTAGAAGTAATATATTCATGGGCACAGCATGTGGCAGTATTATATTCAGGGGCACAGCATGTGGCAGTATTATAATCAGGAATACAGTGTGTGGCAGTATTATATTCAGGGGTACACCATGTGGCAGTATTATATTCAGGGGTACACCATGTGGCAGTATTATATTCAAGAGGTACTCCATGTGGCAGTATTTTTCAGGGGGTACACAATGCGGCAGTATTTTACTAAAGAGTACAGTATGTGGCAGTACTATATTCAGGGGTACAGTATGTGGCAGTATTATATTCAGGGATACACAATGCAGCAGTATTTTATTCAGGAGTACGGTATGTGGCAGTATTATTTTCAGGGGTACAGTCTCTGGCAGTATTCAGAAAATACAGGTAACTGTAGGTTTACATCCTCCATACTCCAGTCATTTTACCTATTTCCTTCATGGCACCATTAGGTGTGAACCAGGCCTCATCGCTTTACTTGGACCTTTACCAGTAGCAGACCTGAATAAGTGGACCCTCGCTAAAAATAGTTGAGTACCCCTGCTATAGACCCTCATATCTCAGGAACAGAAGGGCATATTAAGAAACTGTAAAAAGGTGTGTGATCCGGGCACCCTAAGCTATTAAATGATAATGCAATATCTTATTATTTTTATTTTTTTGGGCTTGGTCACACGGAATCTGTCACACTGAAAATACAGTTCAATCTAAAGAGAATTATGTTATAGGGCAGAAGGTGCTAAGCAGATTAATATATAGTTTTGTGGGGGAGATTCAGAGTAACTTCTATTTTAATTTTTAAACCTAAGGAGGTTTCTTGGCTAAGGAGTCCAGTGGGCGGTCCTACTTAGTGATTGACAGCCTGCCCTGTTTTAGTGTGCACATAGAAATAACAATCAATTACTCAGTAGGTCCGCTCATTTGACCTCTAAGCCCAGAACAAGGATATATAAGAGTTCTAGAACTTTGTTTTTATGGGTTTAGTCTGAATTGTCTTTTCAGTATAAATTACATGCTAATGTAATTGGTCAGTACCAAATGTATATGGTTCATTTTTATGCTCTACTACTTTTACAAAATAGAAGCACTTTAGAAATCAGCATAACTTTTTTTATTTTATTTTTTTATTACAGAACTGTGTGAGTGCTTGTTTTTTGGTGGATGAGTTAATGTTTTTATTGGTATTATTTATAACTTCTTAATTTTTGATGAATTTACAAAACAAAAACAAAAAACAGGCAATTCTGTCTGTTAGAGATTTTTTGTGCCCATCATGTAGGATAAATAACGTGATTCTTTTATATTTCAGATCATAGCATTCAATTGTTAGCCAATGATTGTGACAGAGTCTTCTTTCCCTCTATCTAACAACTTAGATGCTGCTGTCACTATTTACTAAAGGGTTTAAAGGGGTACTCTGGCCCTAAGACATCTTATCCCCTATCCAAAGGATAGGGGATAAGATACCTGATCGTGCCCTGCATGGCACACGTGTTCAATCTGGTTGTGAAGCGGTTCCTGAAGTGTTCCCCCCATCTGCAAGACATCTTAACAATGGGAAGGAAATTTTGCATGCACTTCAGCCACTCGTACGCTGCAAAACACACCCTCCTTGAGCTGCAGCTCCAGAACGGCATCCCCCAACATACAGTGGGGATCAAAAGTTTGGGCACCCCAGGTAAAAATTTTTATTAATGTGCATAAAGAAGCCAAGGAAAGATGGAAAAATCTCCAAAAGGCATCAAATTACAGATTAGACATTCTTATAATATGTCAACAAAAGTTAGATTTTATTTCCATCATTTACACTTTCAAAATAACAGAAAACAAAAAAATGGCGTGTGCCAAAGTTTGAACACCTTGCAGAGTTAATATCTTGTACTGCCCCCTTTGGCAAGTATCATAGCTCGTAAACGCTTTTTGTAGCCAGCCAAGAGTCTTTCAATTCTTATTTGAGCTATTTTTGCCCATTCTTCCTTACAAAAGTCTTCCAGTTCTTTGAGATTTCTGGGCTGTCTGTCACAAACTGCTCTTTTAAGGTCTATCCATAGATTTTCAATTATGTTGAGGTCAGGAGATTGTGAAGGTCATGGCAAAACCTTCAGTTTACGCCTCTTGATGTAATCCCCTGTGGATTTCGAGGTGTGTTTAGGATCATTATCCATTTATAGAAGCCATCCTCTCTTTAACTTCAGCTTTTTCACAGATGGCATCACATTAGCATCCATAATATTTGCTGAAATTTTATTGAATCCATTTTTCCTTCTACTCGTGAGATGTTCCCTGTGCCACTGGCTGCAATACAACCCCAAAGCATGATTGATCCACCCATATGCTTAACAGTTGGACAGAGGTTCTTTTCATTAAATTTTGTTCCCCTTCTTCTCCAAATGTACCTTTGCTTATTCCGGCCAAAAAGTCCAATTTTAACCTCATCGGTCCACAGAACTTGTTTCCAAAATGCATCAGGCTTGTCTATATGTTCATTTGCAAAGTTCAAACGCTGATTTTTGTGGTGAGGACGTAGAAGAGGTTTTCTTCTCATGGCTCCTCCATGGAGACCATATTTGTGCAAGTGTCTATTTATAGTGGAATAGTGTACAACAACTCCAGTGTCTGTCAGATCTTTCTGGAGGGATTGTGCAGTCAAAAGGGGGTTTTGAATTCTTTTTCTCACATTCCTGCAAGCTGGTCTGTCTGATATTTTTCTTGGTCTTCCAGATCTTGCTTTAACTTCCACTGTTCCTGATGACTGCCATTTCTTAATTACATTCCGAACAGAGGATATTGACATCTGAAAACATTTTGCTATCTTCTTATAGCCTTCTCCAGCTTTGTGAGCGTCAACTATTTTCAGTTTCAGATTTCTAGACAACTGCTTAGAAGAACCTATGGGGCTGATTGTTGGGGCAAGGTAAGATAAGTCTGGGCATTTAAAACCTTTGAGATTGACATCACCTGGTCTTCCCAGATGATGATTGAGAACAATCCATGACACTGGCAGGTCTCAGTGCATGCTATAAATTCTGCAGGGTGCCCAAACTTTTGCAGATGCCATTTTTTTGTTTTCTGTTATTTTGAAAGTGTAAATGATGGAAATAATATCTAACTTTTGTTGACATATCATATGAATGTCTAATCTGTAATTTGATGCCTTTTGGAGATTTTTCCATCTTTCCTTGGCTTCTTTATGCACATTAATACCATTTTTACCTGGGGTGTCCAAACTTTTGATCCCCACTGTAGTCTGATTTGCGACATTTCCACACGTTGGAATTCCATCCTCCATATGTTGGACAGACTATACAAACAGAGAAAAGCCATCACCGATTTCTTGATGATCCAAGGATAGGGGGACTCCCCTGTGTAACTTCAATGTTAACCAGTGGCAGCTCATACGTGACACCTGCAATTTGCTCAGGTCCTTTGAGGAAGCCACATTAGTACTGACCTACTACAGAGATCTCCTATGTAGTCAGTTGGCCGATGCCTATCTGCACTATCGTCCATCCTTTCGCAGGTCTGGCTCAGGGGGCCCTCTGCACTCACCTTCCACTGCCATGGCTGCTGGGGAGGGGTGGGGTGGTAGTAGCAGTACCAGCTCCATCAGCAGCAGCCTGAGTCTACATTCGCTGATGAGTAGCTTTCTTCAACCGCATAGTGAAGCAACTCATCAGTAGCAGGTAGACCTGGAGCAGGTCCTGAACCAGCACGTGGTGGCATACCTTGACATCACCCTGCCAACACACCTTGAAGATCCGCTGGACTTCTGGGCAGCCACAGCTAGCAGAGTTTGCCCTGGAAAAGCTGTCCTGTGGGCCAGTAGTGTGCCATCAGAGAGGGTGTTTAGTAACCCCAAGTTGAAAGCAGGATAAAACTCACGGATTGCAGGGGAAAACTTACCAGAAAAGGTTAAAGGACCTTAACATGTATAGCTTGGAAGAAAGAAGAGACAGAGGGGATATGATAGAGACTTGTAAATACATAAAGGGAATCAACATGGTAAAGGAGGAGAGCATATTTAAAATAAGAAAAACTACCAGAAGAGGACATAGTTTTAAATTAGAGGGGCAAAGGTTTAAAACTAGTAGCAGGAAGTATTACCTTTCTGAGACAGTAGTGGATGCATGGAATAGCCTTCCTTCAGACGTGGTAGCTGCAAATACAGTGAAGGAGTTTAAACATGCATGAGATAAGCATAAGGCTATCCTTCATATAAGATAGGACCAGGGACTATTGATAGGATTCAGATTATTGGGCAGACTAGATGGGCCAAATGGTTCTTATCTGCCGACACATTCTATGTAAAATATTTTTATGTTACTCTATTTAAAATCTTCAATTTAAATTTTAAAATATATCTTTCCTCTTTTCAATTATGAGGCCCTATGGTCTCGTCAGGCTGCTGCCACTTCCAGGCTGTCATTCTGCGACTATATGGTCTCCTCATGCTGCTGCAACCTCTAGGCTCTGTCATTCAATGTGCTGCCATGTGATCTTCTTGCTATATTGACACTCAGTCATGAGCATTGGGTTGCGCTGAGATGCAGGGGCTGGGACAGGTGGTAGCTGGCCTCCCAGCGGACCACCAGCTCGATTTTAAGATACTAGTACAAGCTTTTTCACTTCAGCAACTTATACTCTGTTGGAATTACCGCGGATGCTGGCACCAGACTTGCCCTCCAATGGGTCCTCAAAAAAGGATTTAAAGTTTGCTCATTCCAATTACCATGCCCTGTCATTGTGGTGCTGTGCAGCAGTGATTCTAATAGCGACACCTCTGATCTGCATGTCATACTGAATAACAGTATTATTTCACTAACACAGCACACTCCCGATGCGTGTTATGACAAGGCAAAGTGCTCTACACTCCTATTGAGGCTCTCTCTAGCGTGGAAATTAATAGCGATTGGAAAATATACAATAAAAACAATAAAACTAAATTATATCTTAGCGGGAGGTGCCTAGCCTCCCAAGGCCTGACATGTTTACTATCATTTATGCCAGAAACTTAAGTGTGTGGCACCAAGACAAAGTTGCACCAGATTTATTAAGAGGCACACACCTCTCAGCGCACTTTGCATCAAGACTGGTGTATGAAATACCATTACCAATAAATCCCCCTAGTTTATGGTACATTTGATGACTGTATATACATCCAACCAATCATCTATAGCAGCTTATGTTTCTAATGACATCTTATAGCACTAGGAAAATTACCAAACGTCCTAACAAAATGTCAATTATTGTTTAATTAGATCTCTGATTTTTGTATTTAACCATTTGTTTGTCAAATCTCATGACTATATACGCTGAGTGCATAACAAATAGTCATCCAAATTAGGGCCATGTGAGTCTGCAACCCAGTGGGTCTACAATAATGATATAATTAGCATTATACAATTAAAGATTGTAATGGCAAAGTTACACTAGAGAGGAACTAGAAGGAACACTAGAAGGGAAAAAATAATTGAATTCTCATTTTCTAATATGGATATGTTGATACTGAAGTAGGTCAAAGTAAGGTTGATTTCACCAGGAATAGTCAGATGCATGAGCAAATTGCAGATGGAAGCGATAAGGAGATGAGGTATAAAAGCTTTAATATATTTAAAATTAGAACACCTTTAATATCAACTGCATAAAGTGATGGGAGATCTCATTAAAATCTGTTATTTGTTAACTACAATGTAGTTAAGGAATTGAAGGGTTGAATAGGATTAAAAAAACATGGCTCCTTTTTTTCAAGAAACAGCACCATAGCTTTCCATAGATTGTGTCTGGTATTGCAGATCAGTTCCTCTGTAATAAATGTAGCTAAATTCCAATACTATGCATAGCCTGTGGTCAGGTGTGGCGCTGCCAGAACAATTCCTACCAAGTGTCTCAGTAGATAGTAACATGCAGATTTACACGCAGGTAACACCTGAACTTGAAGAAAGAAGACAAAATGATCCAGGACTTGATGAAATCCACAGCTTTATTCAATCCTCTATAAAAACAGCATGGCAACACACAATTTTTGTGCAATTTTGATGCGTTTCGAGCACATGTGCTCGAAACGCATCAAGATTGCACATACCTTGTGAATTGTGTGTTGCCATGCTGTTTTTAGAGAGGATTGAATAAAGCTGTGGATTTTGTCAAGTGCTGGATCATTTTGTCTTCTTTCTTCATTGTTGGACACACGGAGCCTGGGTGAGGACCCGCGCACGACACTAAGAGGGTGAGCTGGTTTTTCCTTTACTTTCTAACACCTGAACTTCTCTTATAAACCAATGGTGAAAGTCATAGCTCCCTCCTGAAATACTGCACTTTAAGCAAAACTCCCAATGTGCTTCATCCATATTTTGCTTCTGTGTTTTTAGTACACCAGTGCCACATTGTGATAAGCCACGCTCAGTCTTCTCCATTTCCTGTCTGGGCAGATATTGGTAGAACATGGGCTGTGTTGCCTTTGCCACTCCTGGCCCCTCCAGATTATGGCCCATCTTAGTCCCAGAAATGTAGTAATATGAAGGCCATGCTGTGGTAAGAAAGCCTGTTATACTCTTCTGTCTATACAGATAGATTAGTCATCATATCTGAGTCTGAATTTGGTCTACTCTTTGTAACATTAAATAAAAAAAAACATCTATGTAAATTAATAAAAAGTCACAATCAAGCTCTCTCTAAATTTTTTGAGATTACGGTTAGAAAACTTCTTTCCTGTTCTTTTCAAGCTGGCAATCTGACGAAGAACCCATTTAAATGTAACTGTAGCGTGCCAAACAATGTCCAGATAAATATTGTCATATACTGTCTGGATAATCTGTGCCCTAAAGGGTCCATATAAACAGTCTTACACAACATTCTCACACATAGGGTCTTACACTGGGTACATCATAGCATTTTATCTCCACATAAACAGTGTCATGTTCAGGTCAACAGAGTTTTATAATCTCCAAATAAAGAGTATATGCAACATTTAGATAAATGGTGTCATACACTGGAAAAATAACTGCCTGTTATGTCAAGATAAACAGAAATATAGAAGATTGTCAGCAGAAAGAGTACCTGGTCCATATTGTCTCCTTATTTACCAACTACATCTGCTGGAAAAATGTTCTAAACATCTACTGCTCTATCATATTTAATATTTTCTGATGTTGCTTCTGATCTCCCTCCACCCCTCCCCCCCCCAACTATCCCCAGATTGTTCCCTCTAATTTATTCTAAAAAGTTTAGCTTCCTATTAAAAACAGTGTCGTATAATGACCAGGTGAACAGTGTTATACAACAATAAAAATGTATACCCTGTCCCTATACAGTGTGCCATACACTGGATAAATAATTGCTAATATTCTATATATATAAAACTCAATGTGTGTGTGTGTGTGTGTGTGTGTGTGTGTGTGTATGTATGTGTGTGTGCTTTGTGTGTATGTTCCGGCATCAAATCCAAACAGTTAAAGATATTATTATATGTCAACAACAAACATAGGATAGGTGATTTAACCCTTACTCACCCCCATTTGCCAGGGTCGGGGTTTTTGTTTAAAGTCCCATACAAGTCTATAGGAAATATATTTTACAGCATAACTTAAAAATGACTGGATAAATCTCGATAATACTTGGTCACATGTTACTTATATGTCCACTTAAAATATAGGATAGTTAATTTAACCCTTAACTACCCCCATTTGTGAGGGTCGGGTTTTTGTTTAAAGTCCCATGCCAATCAATGGCAAATGTATGTTCCAATAATACCTGGTACACATATTAGTTATATGTCAAATAAAAAGATATGATAGTTAAATTAACCCTTACATACACCCTTATATAAAAGATTAGTTTTTGTTTCAAGTCCCCTGCAAGTATATAAGACTTCCAGTACCTTACTCCACAAGCTCAGCTCTCCATCTCCTGGTGAATGTGTCAATCTGGCTTGCAAGCCACACCCAATTCCACAAAGACACGCCCACATTTAAGCCCCACCCCTTTTATTATCTACCCTTTTTGTGCATCGGTCTGGCTGGCAAAGCACGCCCAGTCCCACAAAGCCACGTCCCCTTCTATTTTCCGCTTACAATATCTTCATCACAAATCAGTCCTACCTGAGGACAGGATATGAGGATGGGACATATGGACGGGATATGAGGTCAGGATATGAGGTCGAGATATGAGGATGGGATATAAGGATGGTATATAAGATCGGGATATGACGACGGGATGTGAGGACGGGGTATGAGGATAGGATATGAGGATGGGATATGAGGTCGGGATATGAGGAGGGGATATGAGGTTGAGATAGGAGGAATGGAAATGAGGTCAAGATAGGAGGTCGGGATATGAGGACGGGATATGAGGATGGGATATGAGGTTGAGATATGAGGACGGGATAGGAGGTCGAGATATGAGGATGGGATATGAGGTTGGGATATGAGGTTGAGATAGGATTACGGGATAGGAGGTCAGGATATGAGGATGGTATATGAGGTCGGGATAGGAGGCCAAGATATGAGGTCCTGAGATGAGGATGGGATAGGAGGACAGGATATGAGGTAGAAATAGGAGGACGGGATAGGAGGTTGGGATATGAGGTCGAGATAGGAGGTCGGGATATGAGGACGGGACATGAGGTCGAGATATGAGGAAGGGATAGGAGGTCAGGATTTAAGGTTGAGATATGATGACGGGATTTGAGAATGGGATATGAGGTCGGGATATGAGGACGGGATATGAGGTTGAGATATGAGGACGGGATACGGGGTTGGGATATGACAACAATATATGAGGACAGGATATGAAGTCAAAAGCTTCCTCCTTTGATGATTTTCCTCCCCAACAAGGATTAGGAAGGGAAAACCGGGCAACACCAGGTACTCAATAGTGTTGCTCGCGAATATTCGAAATTCGAATATTATTCGCGAATATCGCATATTCGCGAATTCGCGAATTTCGCGAATATAGCGCTATATATTCGTAATTACGAATATTCGTTTTTTTTTTTTTTTTTTTTTCTTCACAGTACACATCACAGTGATCACCCCTCTCTGCTTCCAGCTTGTGTGGTGTAAAGAAGGCTGTAATACTACTGTGTGAGACTGGCGTGCGAAAATTCGCATATACGAAAATTCGCATATGCTAATTTTCGCATATGCGAATTTCCACACATACTAATTTTCGCATGCGCGTATTTTCGCATACGCGAAAATAAAACGAGAATATAACGAATATGCGAATATTCGCGAATATATGACGAATATTCGTCCATATATTCGCGAATATTCGCGAATTCGAATATGGCCTATGCCGCTCAACACTAGTACTCAACTAGTGTCTAGATAAACAGTGCCACACCGTGTCCCGATAACCAGTGTTAAATAACATCCAGATAAATAGTGTGTACAGTGTCCAGATCTAGATAGTATAATAAAACATTCAGACAATTCTTTATTTATAATGCATTACAATACAGTGATATCAGAATTAAAAAATACAAATGTTAGTGTCCTGTCATTCAGACCAGCTCTATCTTATATTATTATTTTTACCTACTTAGTACACCAATAGCAAGACTTTATTACTAAGCCTCTGAGATGCATGTCATGAGGAAATTAATTTATAAAAATTAGATAAAAGTTAACAGTATGGCTCTGCAGTGAGATATTGTATTCTTATTTTTATTATCTAACAGAACAGAACACCACACCTTTTAAGATTTTGGGGGATATTACAATAAGGAGGTTATTTTATGATTAATTTATTCTAATTTTAATATTTAAAAAATCATTTTAGTTTTTTTATTTTGTATTACATAGGGGAAGCCCTAAAAGGGGTACTCCGCCCCTAGACATCTTATCCCCTATCCAATGTAGTGGAGCGAACTTCACTTCGTGCCTGATGACGGCCAATACAGGTGCCAGAGTATTGTGACGTAACGGCCCCACCCCCTTGTCATGTCACGGCCAACCCCCTCAATGCAAGTCTATGGGAGTGGATGGGACCCCCGGGATTAGACAACTTATCCCCTATCCTTTGGATAGGGGATAAGATGTCTAGGGGCAGAGTACCCCTTTAAAGGGTTTGCTTAGTGGTGCTAATGTATTTGATATTTAAAATATTATTACTATTAATATTATTAATAATAATAACAATAATAATAATAACATTATTATTTTTGTTGTTATTATTCATTATTATTATTGTTAGTAAGCCCAAGCAGGCAGTTATGGCAGGATTGCATAGCCCATAGCATAAAACAAAATGGGCACCAGTGGGCTCTGGCATAAGTATGCTCAGTTATGGACAAGAATTCTGAATATGTGCTATGGATGGACCTACACTTTTTTTTGAGTAGCCCCAGCAGAAGCCACAGCTTTTAACCATGCAGCATTTTGAGAATACAATAATAAGATATATATTGCACAAAACAGATTTACATTTACAGATGTGATCGATTCCCTTTATGGTGCTTTTATGGTTTCCATTGAAGATGATGTAACACTCATGTCACATCGCAGAATAACATTTTCAGTAAGGTATGTCTTGTTGTGTCAGATACTATAAATGTGTTTGATGGATTTCTTGCTGCTGGAGGTTTTTTCCTGGGTGGTCAGGGAATCCTATTCTATTTTGGTTACTATTTATCTGGAAGGGAATCACCTATTAGGAAACCAGGCAAATAAGTATGCTTTTATTTTTGGCATTGGGGCATTGGTTTACCATTATTTTACAGCATATGAATACTTTTACTTAGACATACTTTATATTCTTTGGGCTGTGTTAGTGTGTGCCATATTAATAGTATATTTTGGCTGTAGTTTGTGCGAAACCTCAGCGTATTTGCTGCCTTTTAGAGTTTAACGAGAAAAAAAAATGCAAAAAATAATACATATGCCTGGCTGCACATAAGCATGTTACATGCGTATTTTTGCATCTGTACAGGGACTGCAGGTCTGATGACTTAAACTTACAGCTGTCAGTTCGGATCATCGAAAATGCAGTTGGGCCAGGACTTGTATCTGTATTATGAAACACAATATACGCATGTAACATCCTTGTGGGAAACCAGATTAAGGCGTTTATATCAAGCAGTAGTTAAAAAGCAGCCAAACTTAAAGGTGCATTCCAGGATTTTTTTTTATTTGACTATGCTACAGGGGCTGTAAAGTTAGTGTAGTTCATAATATACAGTATTAACTGCTGAATACTACAGAGAAAATTCTTTTCTTTTTGGAACACATAGCTCTCTGCTGAATCACGAGTACAGTGCTCTCTGCTGATATCTGTCCATTTTAAGAACTGTCCAGAGTAGGAGAAAATCCCCATAGCAAACATGTGCTGCTTTGGACAGTTCCTAAAATTGACAGAGATGTCAGCAGAGAGCACTGTGCTCGTGATGTCAGCAGAGAGCACTGTGTTCCAAAAAGAAAATAATTTCCTCTGTAGTATTCAGCAGCTAATAAGTACTGGAAGGATTAAGATTTTTTAATAGAAGTAATTTTCAAATCTGTTAAACTTTCTGGCACCAGTTGATTTAAAGAAAAAACGTTTTCCACCGGAGTACCCCTTTAATAACTCTGGGATGCTTTTACTTTTCATTCTGATTCCAAGATAGTGTTTTCATGGCATATTCTACTTTATGTAAGTGGTAAGTTTTAGTCGATACCTGCATCATTTCTTGGTGAAAAATTTCAATATTTTATGAAAATTTTGAAAATTTAGCTTTTTTTTTAACTTTGAAACTCTCTGCTTATAAGGAATAAAATAAATTTTATATTGATTCACAGATGCAATATGTCTACTTTATGTTTGCATCATAAAGTTGACATGTTTTTACTATTGGAAGACATCAGAGGGCTTCAAAGTTTAGCAGCAATTTTCCAATTTTTCACAAAATTTTCAAAATCGGAATTTTTCAGGGACAAGTTCAGTTTTGAAGTGGATTTGAAGGGCCCTTCATATTAGAAATACCCCACATGTGACGCCATTATAAAAACTGGCACCCTCAAAGTATTCAAAATGACAATCAGAAAATGTGCTAACCCTTTAGGTCAGGGGTCTCAAACTCAAATTATCTGGGGGCCACTGGAGGTAGTAGCTGGGTGAGGCTGGGCCGCATGCGTCCCTTACATATAATGCACCCATCATGCGCCCCTTACATATAATGCCCCCATCATGCGCCGCTCACATATAATGCCCCATCATGCGCCCCTCAACATCCACCAGCAACACCCCCCACCAGCAGTAGCCCCCCATCATCAACCAGCAACCCCCCAATTCCCCCTAACCCCGTGTGGTAATAGCATGAGCCGACGGATGATGTGGGTGCTACTTCTGGGGGTTCCCCACATTAGGTAGGCAGCAGGTTCCCCACATTAGGTAGGCAGCAGGTTCCCCACATTAGATAGGCAGCAGGTTCCCCACATTAGGTAGGTAGTTGCAGTTTCCCCACATTAGGTAGTAGCAGGTTCCCCACATTAGGTAGTAGCAAGTTCCTCACATTAGGTAGTAGCAGGTTCCCCACATTAGGTAGTAGCAGTTTCCCCACATTAGGTAATAGCAGGTTCCCCACATTAGGTAGTAGCAGTTTCCCCACATTAGGTAATAGCAGGTTCCCCACATTAGGTGGTAGCAGGTTCCCCACATTAGGTAGTAGCAGGTTCCCCACATTAGGTAGTAGCAGGTTCACCACATTAGGTAGAAGCAGGTTCCCCACATTAGGTAGTAGCAGGTTCCCCACATTAGGTGGTAGCAGGTTCCCCACATTAGGTAGTAGCAGGTTCCCCACATTAGGTAGAAGCAGGTTCCCCACATTAGGTAGAAGAAGGTTCCCCACATTAGGTAGTAGCAGGTTCCCCACATTAGGTAGTAGCAGGTTCCCCACATTAGGTAGCATTATCGTCACCCCCCACTCCCCTCCATCTGTCCCCCCTCGACTCTCTCACATACATGCACACACACATAGACACACTTACCTGTCCTGCGCTTGCCTTCTCCTCTCCGGCGGCAGCCTGACGAGTGATGTCACTGACGTCCTCCTGTGCGGGTCTGCGGAGGGAAGTCACATCCGCGATGTCCCTCATCAGACTCAGGGCGGCCGGCCAACCGGAGACGAGGGGGAGGAGGGCGGGGTAAGTGAAGCCTTCCGGCATTTAGCGCTGCTTGCCCAAAGCAGATCTAAAAGCCTGAAGAAGTTAACTGCGCGGCACCTGGAACTGCATGTCCAGGGCGTCGGGCAATACAAATTACACATACCTGGTGTGGGCCACAAACTCTTGTTCCGTGGGCT
Organism: Hyla sarda; assembly: GCF_029499605.1. NCBI lineage: Eukaryota > Metazoa > Chordata > Amphibia > Anura > Hylidae > Hyla > Hyla sarda. The sequence continues at coordinate 550,263,875 of NC_079189.1, forward strand.
GGAAGTTTGAGACCCCTGCTTTAGGTGTTTTACAGGAATAGCAGCAAAGTGAAGGAGAAAATGTTAAAACATTTACACTCGCATGTTCTTGTAGACCCAGTTTTTGAATTTTTCCATTGGTAAAAGGAGAGAAATGCCCCAAAATTTGTAGCCCAATTTCTCTCGAGTAAGGAAATACCTTATATGTGAATGTAAAGTGTTCTGCGGGCACAGTAGAGAGCTCAGAAGGGAAGGAGCGACAATGGGATTTTGGAGAGTGAATTTTGCTGAAATGGTTTTTGGGAGGCATGTCGCATTTAGGAAGCCCATATGGTGCCGGAACAGCAAAAAAAGAAAAACACATGGCTACTATTTTGGAAACTACACCCTTCAAGGAACTTAACAAGGGGTACAGTGAGCCTTAACACCGCACAAGTGTTTGACAACTTTTCGTTAAAGTCGGATGTGTAAATGAAAAATGTTTTTTTTTCACTAAAATAAATTTTTCCCCCCAAAGGGGTAATAGGAGAAAATCCCCTCCAAAATTTGTAACCCCATCTCTTCTGAGTATGGAAATACCCCATGTGTGGATGTCAAGTGCACTGCGGGCGCACTACAATGTTCAGAAGAGAAGTCACATTTGGCTTTTGGAAAGCAAATTTTGTTGAAATGGTTTTTGGGGGGCATGTCGCATTTAGGAGGCCCCTATGGTGCCAGAACAACAACAACAACAAAAAAGACATGGCATACTATTTGGGAAACAACAGCCCTCAAGGAACGTAACAAGGGGTACAGTGTGCCTTTACACCCCACAGATGTTTGACAAATTTCGGCAAAAATTGGACCTGAAAATGAAAAATTCACTAAAATGCTGGTGTTACCCAAAATTTTCACTAGGGGTAATAGGAGAAAAAGCCTCCCAAAATTTGTAACACCATTTCTTCTGAGTATGGAAATACCCCATATCAGGACGTAAAGTGCTCTGCGGGCGAACTACAATGCTCAAAAGAGAGCTTTTGGAGAGAGAATTTGTTTGGAATGGAAGTCGGGGACCATGTGCATTTACAACGCCCCCATGGTGCCAGAACAGTGGCAATACAACGCCCCCATGTTACCCCATTTTGGAAACTACACCCCTCACAGAATTTAATAAGGGTTGCAGTGAGCATTTACACCCCACTGGCGTTTGACAGATCTTTGGAACAGTGGGCTGTGCAAATTAAAGATAACATTTTTCATTTTCACGGACCACTGTTTCAAAAATATGTCAGATACCTGTGGTGTGTAAATGCTCACTGCACCCCTTATTAAATTCTGTGAGGGGTGTAGTTTCTAAAATGTGGTCACATGTGGAGGGATCCACTGTTCTGGCACCATGGGGGCTTTGTAAACACACATGGTCTTTAATTCCAGACACATTCTCTCTCTAAAAGCCCAATGGTGCTCCTTCTCTTCTGAGCATTGTAGTTCGCCCGCAGAGCACTTTACATCAACAAATGGGGTATTTCCAATATGTTGGGGCCTTTTTTCCCTTGTGAAAATTAAAAATTTAGGGTAACACCAGCATTTTAGTAAAACATCTTTTTTTTTTTTTTTCACGAAAATTTGCCAAACACCTGTGGGGTGTTAAGGCCCACTATACCCCTCTTTACGTTCTGTGAGGGGGGTATTTATTTTTTTGCGTTTATGTCAGAACTGCTGTAAAATTAGCCACCCCTGAGCAAATCACCAATTTAGGCCATAGTACAAAGTGTGCTCTCAATCCTGAGCTCTGTTGTGCGCCTGCAGAGCATTTTATGTCCACTTAGGGGGTATTTCTGTACTCAGGAGCAATTGTGTTACAGATTTTTGGGGTCTTTTTTTCCTTTTACCTCTTGAAAAGTATTGGCAACACCATATTAATGTTTGTGAAAAAATGTTTTTTACAATAACAGGCTGGAGTAGACCCTAACTTTACCTTTTCATAAGGTGTAAAAGGAGAAAAAGCCCCTCAAAATTTGTAATGCAATTTCTCCCAAGTACAAAAATACCCCATATGTGGCCCTAAACTGTTGTGTTGAAATACGACAGGGCTCCAGAGTGAGAGAGCGCCATGTGCATTTGAGGCCTAAATTAGAGATTTGCAAAGGGACAGACCCGGATACAAGCATTACAGTTGCCTCCGATACAAAAAAAAAAAAAAAAATCTACAGCAGTGTTTTGGAAACATGACTGCTGTTGAAAAACTCCCAGCATGCATGGACAGTCTAAGGCTGTTCGGCAATACTGGAAGTTGTTGCTATATAACAGCTGGAGGCTCCGTTTTGGAAACAGTGCTGTACGAGATGTTTTTCATTTTTATTGGGGGGGGGGGGTAACTGTGTAGGGGTATGTGTATATGTAGTGTTTTACTTTTCATTTTGTAGTGTTTTTAGTATCAAACATATCAAGTTTTTTTAAATAAAGCAAGTAAGAAGGAGTTATTCATTGCATAGTTCGGGTCGCAGCCTGACATATCAAACAATAATGAACAGCAAAACCAGTTAACATTAACAATGTGCGGTCTACATTGATTTTTCAGAGAAGCATGGTAAATACGGCCAAAGAACAAGCATAGCAAAGTCATAGTATATACCCTCTTAAGACAACGTCAGGGCATACCTGACATCCGGACAATAGGAAGATGAGAGCCAGGGTGTCCATATCTTTTCGAAGCGGTCCATAGTGTCAGCTCGAATTGCATTTAACTTCTCCATAAGCATTATAGAATTTACTCTATCTATCACCGTGTCAACCGACAGCACTGGTAATTTCCAACTGGCCGCTATATGAATTCTGGCCGCTAGCAAAATAAATTGTGCCAAAAAGTTGATTGGGCATCCTGCGTGGTCGTTTGCTTAATAGGCAGAAAGTCGGCTGTAGTGGACAGCGAAAACTAAGGATAGAGTGCAGGATAGTGAGAATAGACTGCCAAAAAGAGTTAACAATGGTGCAGGTCCACCAAGTATGGTGCATGGTGCCAATAGAGTTACAGCCCCTGAAACAGAGGGGGGAAGTAGATGGAAATATAGAATGTAGCCTAGCAGGTACGTAGTATGCCCTGTGAAGTATCTTCAGGGAGGTCTCAGTGAGTGCTACCTGCCAGCTTCCCCTACTTAAAGTATCGCAGCATTCTTGCCAATCCGGAAGGGACATAGTAAAATGAAGTTCAGTCTCCAATTTAGTCATAAACGACAATTTTGTGTCAACGGGAGGGGTATTAATCATGCTATATATTATAGCTAAAAGTCCCCTTCTGGATGGTGAATACAACATCAGGCGTTCATATCTCGTGAGGGGGGGGGGGGGACAATGCGGGAGGGGTAAAAAGACTGTAGATAAGAGAAGACCTGACGTGTTCTAAAAGATTCAGTGTGCGGTGGTGTGTACCTTTCATGGAATTCAGTAAGAGTCAGCAACACATTTTGTAGTGTTTTTAGGGTACATTCACATGGTCAGGGGTTCACAGCGAGTTTCCCGCTGGGAGTTTGAGCTGTGGCGGAAAATTTGCTGCATCTCAAACTTGAAGCAGAAAACTCACTGTAAATCCCCGCCCATGTGAATGTAAGGGCATGCTGGCAGTTGTAGTTATGCAACAGCTAGAGGCACACTACTACAACTCCCAGCATGCCCTTTGGCTGTCCGTGCATGCTGGGAGTTGTAGCTGTGCAACAGCTGGAGGGACACTGGTTGCAAGACACAGAGTTTGTTATTTAACTCAGTATTTCGCAACCAGTGTGCCTCCAGCTGTTTCAAAATTACAATTCCCAGCATGTACGGTCTGTCAGTGCATGCTGAGAGTTGTAGTTTACAACAGTTGGAGGCACACTGGTTGCGAAACACTGAGTTAGGTAACAAACTCTCAGCATTTCGCAACCAGCTGTTGCAAAACTACAACTCTCAGCATGCACTGACAGCTGAAGGGCATGCTGGCAGTTGTAGTTATGCAACAGCTAGAGGCACATTACTACAACTTCCAGCATGCCCTATGGCTGTCCGTGCATGCTGAGAATTGTAGTTATGCAACAGCTGGAGGCACACTTTTTCATAGAAAAAAAAATGTGCCTCCAGCTGTTGCATAACTATAACTTCCAGGATGCATAGACAGCCAAAGGGCATGCTGGGAGTTGTAGCTGTGCCTCTAGCTGTTGCAAAACTACAACTCGCAGCATACCCTTTGGCTGTCAGCAGATGGGGAACAGGCCTCCTGCTGTATCCTGCCGCCTCTGCCGCCGCTGCTCCTGCCGTTGCTCCTGCCGCTGCCTGAGGGGACCCCCGATGACCTCTGCCAAGGTAAGTAAGGCCTCGATCGCTGCCCTGATCATGAGTGGTCGTTCAGACCAACTGATCACGTAATTGTGAGGTGCCACCTTACTCCTGCTGGTAAACGGTGATAGGTGCCGTCTCGGACACCACCTATCACCATTTTTTTCAGGGTCACGGAGACCTGATTGACCCGGAATCGCCGCTAATCGCTGATCTGAATTGACCGGCAATTTGTGTCCCAGGACCCCCCAGGAGTTTTCACGGGTTTGAAATGTTGAAATAATTCAGCAGGCATCCAGGTCCGGTTCCCGCCCAGCGAGCGGGTGGGGGGGGGGGTACCGTAATTCCCACAGGTGTACAGGTACGTCCGTGGTCCTTAAGTACCAGGGCGTACCTTTACGCGCTTGGTCCTTAAGGGTTTAATGTGACCACTAGCAGTCAATGTCAAAGAAATATTACCAGACTGCGTTGTCTACATCTCTATACATGGGCCTGATTGTTCCATGTATACAACTTTCTCTCAACAGTACCGACACATGAATTTTAGCCTGGTGGCTCCCACATATGGAAGGTTCAAAGAGGTTTCTTCTTTTTTGTACATATGTATAGAAAGGACTATAAAACATTCAGTAATTGACCTTTTGAAAATACCTGTCATTTATGGTTATTTTTTGGGGATAAGCTATCATGTGTGTTTCATTATATAACTTCTATTTTCACCAATCTTTTCCTCTCAACACTCCATTTCCAATTTTTAGTTGTCCCTGAGCTAATGGGTGTTCACTAGCTGCTATGACATCTCCCATACACTGTATGCACACACAGAAGAGGTGATCCTGCTCCTTTATAGCTCTATAGGACGTTATAGAGCTATTCTGAATAGTCTTAGCTGTCCAGCTCTGGGATACAATGTAATACTTTACTGTAATGTTATGTACACATTGCCTCTGTCTCTCTCCAGCCACTCCCACCCTCCTCTTCCTCTATCCCCCTCTTTAGACATCTATGGGCAGTATATAATCCGGTCCCTCAGTGAGCTTATAGTCTGCCTTGTCTCTCTCTGTCGAGAGTAAATGGTGAGTTAAAAGGAGAAAAGGAGTATTTTTCTAATACATTACTAGAAAGAATAAATAAAAACAGATTTGCTAATCACAGCTTGGCTTTTATTTCTTAAAGCTGAGCTGTGATTCATTGCTATGGACAAGTCAGACAGTTTTTCATAATCGCTTGTACTATTGCAATGGTTAATATTTCTTTAATGTGATAAACAGTCACACTACCAATGATCAGTGGATTGTAAAGTAGTATCCTATGAACATTTCCATCAGCGCAATGGTCATAAATCGTGCATCATTTACTTTTCTCATACCACTAACCATAGTGGTAATTTTTATATGTGCACAAACAATTTTGCAGTTTAAAGTTAAAGGCAATGTATGGCATATTTTTTTTACTAATTAGAATCAGATACTAAGACATGTTCTTTTTTTTCTAATCTTTTTAGATTTTCTAATTGTAATTTTTTATTTTATTTTTAGTACATCATTATGGGGGCAGCCATCTTTCCTTTTAGAGATATGCTTAAAGGGGTTTTCCCTTGTTTATACAGTTTTTTGCTATTATGTTTGTGTGTTATGTGTGTATAAGTATGTGTTTTTTTATGTGTTGTGATTATGTATATATATATTTTCTTACCTTTTGTGAAGATCCGGAAGCTGGCCCCTTTTTCTTCCACTGGCTTGCTGTGCACCTCGGCCTCCGCCATGTTGTGTTCGGTAAGTGGAATGTCGGGGGGGGGGTGTTCTTGCTTCTGTCCTTCCTATCTTCTGACGTCCGAGGCAAATCTTTTCTTCCTGTTTCTTCCGTGGCTCAGCGACGAATCTGCGGCCTCTTCCAGCGTTTTTCCGGCGTTTTTTTTGTCTAATTGACAAACTGTCTGCGCATGCGCGAGTACGCAAGTGCTACGCTAACAGCGTAGTGTACGTTAGGTCTACGCTAATAGCATAGCTTCGCGCAAGCGCAGACAGTTTGTCAATTAGACAAAAAAAACTTTATTGGTAAAAAAAAAAAAAAACTACCTGCGCATGCGCCGGAAGAGGCCGCAGATTCGTCCCTGAGCCACGGAAGAAACAGGAAGAAAAGATTTGCCTCGGACGTCAGAAGATAGGAAGGACAGAAGCAAGAACATACCCCCCGACATCCCACTTACCGAACACAACATGGCGGAAGCCGAGGTGCACAGCAAGCCAGTGGAAGAAAAAGGGGCCAGCTTCCGGATCTTCACAAAAGGTAAGAAAATACATATATACATAATCACAACACACATAAAAAAACACATACTTATGCACACATAACACACAAACATAATAACAAAAAACAGTATAAACAAGGGAGAACCCCTTTAATGACAAGCCCCATGGACAGGCAAAACTTGACAGGAGCTGTCCAATTGATAATGAATCGTAAAGGTTTCTGAGGATGCTCTGTTACCTGTACCGAGGTCTTTCCTCAGGGAGGGCGAGCCTGACCTGTAAACATCACATATTATTTATCTTTAAACTGGTGTTAAATTTAACGGTACATCTGTCTGTGATAACAAGGAGGGCACTGCTGGCAAGTGATCTTTACAGAACAATTTAAAATGTAGAAATATGTTAAACATTTGAAATTGTTCTAAACTCTAGACGAAACATGCCATACATGTACATACTCTGTGTGGTAAGGCTATGAAGCGAGCACAGAAACTGAACTCGCTTCATAGATGGCTTTTGCAGCATATAAGGTATTTCTGACAGGAGCGACGCCTGTGAATTCTGGGATCATCACCCCCACAATGTGACTGCCGGAGCCAGAAGCTTAACCCCTTAAGGACCAAGCCTATTTTAACCTTAAGGACCAGGCCAATTTTATTTTTGCATTTTCGTTTTTTCCTCCTCGCCTTCTAAAATCCATAACTCTTTTATATTTCCATCTACAGACCCATATAAGTGCTTGTTTTTTGTGTAACCAATTGTACTTTGTAATGAAACCTCTCATTTTACCATTTTTCCGTATATAGGGTGGTATGAGGACTCATTTATTCCACCGTCATCTGTACTTTTTTATTGATACCACATTTGCATATATAAAACTTTTAGATAATTTTTATACATTTTTTTGGAATAAAATGTGACAAAAAAAGCAGCATTTTTTGAAATGTTTTAATTTTTTACGTTTACTCCGTTCACCGGACGGGATCATTAACATTATATTTGGTAGTTTGGACATTTACGCGCACGGCGATGACAAATATGTTTATAAAAAAAAATTACGCTTTTTGGGGGTAAGATGGGAAAAACTGACAATTTTAATTTTTATTGGGGGAGAGGATTTTTCCCTTTTTTTTCCCTTTTTTTTTTTTTTTTACATTTTTCAACTTTTTTTTTTTTACACTTTTTATGTCCCCATAGGGGACTATCTATAGCAATCATTTGATTGCTTGATTGCTAATACTATTCAGTGCTTTGCATAGGGCATAGCACTGATCAGTATTATGGGCTATCTTCTGCTCTGGTCTGCTTGATCTCAGACCAGGGAAGGAGAGGCCAGGAGACGGACGGAGGCAGGTGAGGGGACCTCCTTCCGCCATTACAGATGATCGGATCACCGCGGCAGTGCTGCGGGCGATCCAATCATCTATTTTAACATGCGCAATGCCGCAGATGCCATGATCTGTACTGATCACGCCATCTGAGGGGTTAATGGCAGACATCCGCGCGATCGCGGATGTCAGCCTTTGCCGGCGGGTCCCCGGCTGCTGATAGCAGCTGGAACCTGCCGTGTATTACGTGAGCAGCACTCCGATGCTCGCGGTCATACACAGGACGTAAATGAATGTCCTGGTGCACGAAGTACCGCCAAACCAGGACGTACATTTACGTCCACGGTTGTTAAGGGGTTAAAGGGGTTATCCAGGAATCGTAAAACAGACCTAATTTCTTTCAAAGACCGTTCCTTGTCTGTCTCCACTTTGGGTGATGTATTACAACTTGGCTCCATTTGCTTCAATGGAACTGAGCTGCAGAACCACACCCAGAGAGCAGTCTTTGAAAGAAATTATCTCTGTTTTTTTTATTCCTATATAACTCCTTTAATAAGCATTCAAATCACCCCCTTTTCCCATTGTTCAAATGCAAAAATATATAATTATTTGTTATTGCCGCATGCAGAATTGTCTGATCTAATAAAATATAATATTATATATACCGTGCAGAAAAACAAACCCAGAATTGCTGATTTTTGGCCACATCATAAAATAGATTTTTTTTTTTTAAAGAAATCATCTAAACAAAAATGTTCCTAATGAAAAATAAAGATCATGGTGTAACAAATGAGCCTTCAAGCCTTACAAATCAAAAAATACTAAAATGATTGGGGTCAGAATAGAGTGATATTGAATGGGCACTGTCAGATTCAAAAACTGTTTATATGTTGTACATCTTGGCAATACATTATCCTTTCTAATATACTTCAAAATAAATCTTTATTTACTTTTTATAGAAATCGTGGCCTATCAAAAACACCACTTGGGTTCACCATTCAGAATATAATCCTGTTCGCCTGCAGCAGCATTTTTGTCCCAGCTGAAGCACAGAATGGGACAAAGTCCAGGAAGTGAGGGTGGGACTAGCACGCCTCTGTGCTCACTCCTGTCCTATCAGACTGCAGCATGAAAATAAAGAGGATGGGGTACAAAGCAGCCTGCAGAGATTGGATTAAGAGACCCAGCACAACAGACTCAGAAGAAAGTTAGTCATGCAGAGTGAGGACACAACCCCTCCAGAGTACAGGATGAAAAAAACAAGCAAGCAACAGAAATATAGGTGCTAGACACATAAAAATTATAAAAATGATATGCACATAGTTAGGATTAGGTACTTAGTAGCTTAACATATTTTGTCGGATATAACAGGTACTCTTTAAGCAAGATTATTTTGTTTAAAAAAAAAAAGTTAGACTTTTTTTTTTAAGTAGTGAAAAAATACAAAAACTGTGTAAGTATGAGTATTGTGGTATTGACCCACAGACTAAACATATCAGTTTAACCATAAAGCGCACTACTTAAAAATGAATCATTTCTCATGGGGCTTGTTTTCCTGCAGGATGTATTTCATTGGTATCATTTTCAGCATTTTAATAGCACTTTTTTCTGTATTATTGGGAGACGGAATGAACAAAAATTGGAATGTCACTGTTATTATTTGTTATTAAATACCTGTCATATCACAGCAAAAAAATAATGCTCATATATTTTACTCACAAGGTCATGCAGGTTTTAAAAAATCTCCCCCAATATGTCAGCAGTCTTGTACCCTCAGGGAATGGGGAAAGGAGTTAAAAATGTCTTGTAGTGTTCCATGCACTGCTATCTCAAGTGCCCAAGGCGGATCCATCATGATAAGTGCCCAGAAGTCTGTGCATTGAGCTGTCACCCCTCTCAGTTCTGAGAAACAGGTCTAGTGTTCATTTAGGAGGCCACTAAAGCTGTCACTCAGAGCAGACAGGAGGTGCCAAGGAAGCGCTCAATGCTCAGAATTGGGCACTTGGAAGCTACAAAAACATTTTAAAACATTTAGCCTGTATTATGAGAACTTTAAATGGGTTGTCCAGTCACATTGTTCTTTTAAAAACCCTGTCAGGAAGGGTTTAAAGGGAACCAGCAGATTTTAGCATATATAACGCTCAACAATGCTAAAATCTGGACTTACACTTACTAGCTTACTTACACCTCTTGCCCTGATTGACGGCACGCGTCACCACTCTGCTCCATTTGCAGAGCGATGACACGAGCCGTCAATTAAAGCCGTCATGGCGGGCCCATGGCCTGAGCAACGGGAGCTAGGAAGTGCAAGTCTCCGCCCAGGGGACTACTTGCCGGTCGGCCGGGGGGACTTTATCACTTCATATCATTACCATCCCTGGGGACACAAGCATCCACAGGGGATGGTAAGGATAATGATTTCAGCATATATAACACGTTGTCGAGTGTTATATATGCTAAAATCTGCTGATTGGTTCCCTTTAAGTAAAGAATTATTATTATTTTTTTTTCTTTTAAAAGCTCTCTTAACCTTTCTCGTTCCCACACTGCCACTGTTATAACTCTGCTCCCCGCTGTCTGGCACTTCCGGGTTCAGGGACATGACATCACACGGCTGCTCATCCAAATAGTGGCACTGGTGTGGGAGCTAGAAAGGTATGAGAGTGTTTTTTTTTTGTTTTGTTTTTTTTTTTTACTTACTACGTCCCTAACTAGATTTAAAAAAACAAAAACTCATGTCAACAACCCTTTAAATATGTTTTATCTCCTCCACCTATCCTCTTTATAAAAAGACCAGCAATATTCCACAGCTGAGGGAATTAACTCCTGGAATATCTCTGGGCAGAAACTCTGTCAGCTGTGGGCATTGCCAAAATCCTTGGACGCTAGGACAGAAATTTAGTCCACGCGGATGTCCACCAAAGCATGTTCATACCTTCGGTACGTCCGGTATGTTGAAATTTTTGGAATTTCCCAGAAATTCTGCAGTGTGCATGGTGCAACAGAATCTCAATAAATACAATGGAAGGCTGATTAACCAGAATTTGTGATCGGAATTTCTCTGCTCGGAAATTCCAAAGTGTGAACAATCCCTTCTCTGTCCTGCCGAATCCATTTCTAACTTTGGCTTAAAAAAAAATACAAAACTGCACTGGTGTTTGCTTTTTTTCCCCCCAAAAAAAACCCTGTGAAAAAAGCCAAACTGAAAGATAATTCTGCAAGAAAACAAAACGATGTGAAAAAAGCTGATCAGCTAATTTCCCAAAGTCAATGCTACATCCACAATGTCAGGCTTTGCTTGCCGGCCTGTGCCAATGATCTCCATTCTCCAGTGTTTTTCCTGAGAGTTCCCGAGTTATTTTCATTTGTGCAGCTGTTCTCTATGGAAATGAAGCTTTAAATGGTCGGATGTGCATGGTCATAGTCAGTTTGTTTTTATATTGCAACATGCATGTCAATTTTGAAGCGGCTGGGGGACGCTTTAAGCAAATACCACGGTAGCGGCTGTACTGGAATTTATTTAACTTGAATTTTATTCAATAAGGCTCTTTTTAGAAGTACTGCCGCATGGCCTCTCTCCATATCGCAGCCACTTACAACGTGTTCTCCTGATATATGGGAGGCTGTGAAACACTGACTACACCGTTATTAGAATATATGAAGAAAGGGAGGAAATTGAGATGCCGCTAAAATATACTTATTCTCAATACCAGAGAATCTATTAAAGGCTGGTGTACCACATAACTCCAGCAATGTCTGGCTGTATTTTATGCACAGATGAAAGTTAATATGACAAAAAATTTTCTGGCCTATCTTCGTACCCAATCAGACAAGCATTAGACCTTGCTGCAACTTGTCTCCTCCATAACACAGGTTGTAATGGTAGAAAATGTTAGAAGCTAGATTTAAAGCGACACTAATGCATTTGTTTTATTCTAACTCTGCACAAGCCGATCGCCTGCTTTGATCATAGGAATCCGGTTTTCATACATCGGGCTCAGTTTATCTCACAAAATTGCGGTGCAGCTTAATAGAAATAGAAAAATTAAGAAAAGAAAAAAATTACAAAAAAAATTACAAAAATATCTTGAAGTTGATTATAACATATCGTTCCACGACAACGATAAGATTATGAAATAACAAAAAAATGGGGATTTTGCTAAAAATTCTACATCCACCCTTATTCATAAATTGAGTTTCTAGGAAGCAAGCGCTCCCCCCATGGCTGTGGGGAGGGCAAAGCAAGCAGCTGGGTTGTAGGAGTAATAAAGAAAGGGAATCAATAGGCCATGCAATGGAGCCAAGGTGCTGCCATTTATCACACCGCTTCTCTGACTCCAATCATTCATCATGCTCAATGAGGCAGCAAATAGGAAAATGACTATTTGTATCAAACACATCTGCACTCATCCACTGAGGTATTTTATTCCCATTAACTCTGAAAGTAAAATACGCAGACTTTTCTAGCTTCTTTCAGCTCAGGTTGGCAGAAAGAAATTCATAGTACAGGAGCACAAAGGCTTCACTTTACATTCCATTCAAACATACACGTTTTTTCAAACATATCTATATATATTCTTCTCATATCAGAGGCTCCGAGCATTAATGCTCCCTGTCGTCTGCCAGGGCAATGCCAAAATCTCACTACGCTACTTCTACTGGTTCCTCTTTTCTCCCATAAACTACCTCCTCTACGTGGTGGGGAATCTAATTTCCTTTAAGTCTTTTGGAAGATCTGATGCAAATGGGAGGGATATTATCATTATGGTGTAATATCCCATGAAATGGGAGCATCATTATCGGGCCTTTTTATGGTCAGCGCGAGTTTATTTCTAATAGAAACGCAATGCTGTGCTCTTAATTAGAAGGAACCTAGCTGTAGAGGTGTCAAGTGCAAGGCACGCTGTATCCTAGTGGCGTTTAACTAGTATTTGTCATTTTCTTATGTACCCATTATATTATTATGAACCCGTAATTATTATGTACACAGAAATTCCCGAAAGAAAAAAAATTCTAATATTTATTTACACTATTATTAAATGTAAATATTTTTTTTTATTTATGTTCTATTTCTTTCTTCATTTATGTAATTCTATTTATTTATATTTTTTAAATCTATTTATTTAAATATTTAATCTAAAACGTATTGACTAGTCTTGAAGTATGTTTACTTGAAGGAAACCTGTTGCAGACACTTCTGTCTGTCCTCATCAACAAAATGCTGCAAAAAACATAATTCAGATGAATAGAACTATTTGTCAATCATAGAAGTTTTTTTCAATAAAGCTTGTCTATATATCCTTACACCAGTGTTTTCCAAATGGTGTGACTCCAGCTGTTGCAAAACTACAACTCCCAGCATGCTGGGAGTTGTAGTTTTGCAACAGCTGGAGACATACTGTTTAGAAAACACTGCCTTGCACCTTTCTATGGCTTACTGACTATATCTTTTATTATGATCGAAAAGAAACTTTAGGCTGCATTCACACCTCGCTTTCAGGCTACGGTTGCCTGTTGCCTGTTGCCTGTTCTCTGTATATGTGAGTGTTCTGGCAAAAAAAACTGATCAGCAGGGTGCCAGGTGTTAAGCTCCCACTGATTTAATATTGATAAATAAAATATGATGTCCTGGAAAACCTGTTTTAGGCTGCATTCACACCTTGATTTCAGCCTATGGTTGCCGGATCCGGCTGGGAGAGGGGAAAGCAAGGCGCTCCCATACCCCAGCCGGACCGGTGCTTAAATCCATTTACTTTAATGAGCCGACCGGAGTCAAACGGTGACTCCGGTCGGCTCATTTTTGACCCATATCCGGTTTCCTGACCGGACCTAAAACCGTAGTATACAACGGTTTTAGGTTCGGTCACAAAACCAGATATGGGTCAAAAATTAGCCGACCGGAGTCATCGTTTGACTCCGGTCGGCTCATTAAAGTAATTGGATTTCAGCGATGGTCCGGCTAGGGTACAGGAGCTCCCGATTTTCCCCTCCCCCAGCCGGATCCGGCAACCGTAGGCTTAAAACAAGGTGTGAATGTAGCCTAAAACAGGTTTTCCAGGACATCATATTTTATTTATCAATATTAGATCAGTGGGAGCTTAACACCTGGCACCCTGCTGATCAGTTTTTTTTGCCAGAACACCCACATATACAGAGAACAGGACCAGAAGCAGACAGCTCCATTCATTTTGTAGTGGCCATGCTGAGTTACTGCAGCTCAGCTCCCATTCATTTCAATGGGAGCTGAACTGCAGGTCATGACATAATGTTCAGAGCTCTCTGCTTCTGGTTGATCACCAGAGCCCTTCCCCACAATCAGATAGATGGTCTATCCTGAGGATAGGTTATCAAGAAGAAAGTCGTGAAAAAAAACCTTTAATGGTCTATTCACACGTACAGTATTCTGCGCAGATTTGATGTGCAGAATTTCAAGCTGTGTCCAGTCATTCAGTTTACATTGAAATCTGCAGCAGAAAATCCTGCGCATCAAATCTGCGCATAATACTATACGTGTGAATAGACCATAAATAGGTTTTGATAAAGTTTAATATTAACTCAATTAATAATATTTTCAATACTTAAATGAGAGTTTTTAGAATTGTTACAAGTGCCAATATTTTGGTGTCCTGATGCATACGATAATCTCTTGCATGAGCAGGCCAGCCATTACACTGACTTGTTGACCATAGTGATGACCAAACTATTGTGACATGAAGAGCAGAAGTGAGAAGAGTGAAGAATTATAAAAGTAAGTATATTAAGATTCTTATATTTCAACATCCCAGAAAAACAACTTTAAGTGTCATTTCAAACAGCTTTTCATAAATCATGAATATAAGAAACACTGTAATCATTAGTGTTGCTCACGAATATTCGCAATTCGAATATTATTCGCGAATATCGCATATTCGCGAATTCGTGAATTTCGCGAATATAGCGCTATATATTCGTAATTACGAATATTGTTATTTTTTTTTTCACAGTAAACATCACAGTGATCACCCCTCTCTGCTTCCAGCTTGTGTGGTGTAAAGAAGGCTCTAATACTACTGTGCGAGACTGGCGTGCGAAAATTCGCATATGCGAAAATGCGCATATGCTAATTTTCGTATATGCAAATTTTTGTGTATGCTAATTTTGTATATGCTAATATTCACATATGTTAATTTTTGCATACGCAACTTTTCGCATATATGACGAATATTCGTCCATATATTCGCGAATATTCGCAAATTCGAATATGGCCTATGCCGCTCAACACTAGTAATCATAGAAATATGCTACCTTCTGCACTTACAAGGCTGTATTCCTCTGCTCAGCCTTATTACTTTTCTGTTCATCACTAAGAAAAAGCCATCTTCAGCAGAGTGTAGACAGGTTTTCAGTTGCACTGAGATCAGGTTACACTGCCTATACAAGTCTATTGAGAGGGGAGGGACTGAGGGGTAAGAAGGAGTGAGGAGGAGATTAAATGCAGGCACACAGACACAGACTCTGCTGACTGTCTCATACAAGGACAGCTGACTGCTGACTTTCACATACAAGGACAGCTTATTCTGAAAAGTTACATGAAAAGACATTAAACTTTAATGTCAAAACAATAACAAGCCTCCTTAAAGTGATCCACATCCATTGTAATTATTAAACACAACAGAATTGAATGAATGACTAGTAAAATGCATTACTTTTACAAGCAAATTGTGTATTTATTCCAAATAGATTGTCGCAACAATTATAATAGTTCTGTCACGTATAGGCATTGAACAGTGAAGCCCTAACTCCCCACAGCCACTGTCCCTACCTATTGCCTATCCACCCTAAGTGACGGATCGAAAACCACAATGATAAACCCTCCCTGCTAAGTGCTAGGGCAGTGTTGTCAAAATAATAAAATACTAAAACAGAAAGAGTCGGGTAACAGCTGGGGCACGCAAACTAACAGAGATACACTAAGAAACACACACGGTCAAATCAATGTCAGATTAGCCAAGGTCAGTACGTCTATCTAAATGCACAGCTAAATTCATAGCTTGGTCAAGGGTGTCAGGAGAGGGGTAAGTAACCAACATGTCCTTTACGGTGTCAGATAATCCCAGTCTGAACTGGCAAATCAAAGCTGGTGTGTTCCATTTGGAGGCCATATACCACATTCTAAAGTCTGCACAGCACTCCTAAACTGGTCTGCATCCCTGTTTTACCATACGCAACTGAGACTCAGCATACGCAGCTCAGTCAGATTCTGCATACAAGAGACCCAATCCCACAAACAATGAATCCACAGAGGACAACTTGGGAGAGTCAGGGTCAAGGGAAAATACCGACTCTTGGGGACCCCCTTGCAGAAGGGACATAATTCATACTCTCTGTGCCTCAGTACCAGAAGGGTAAGGTCTCAAATGAAAGTATAGCTTGCAACTTTCACAAAATGTTTTGAACGCTTTCTGGTTTCTGGAAAAACGATCCGGGAGATTAACCTGCGGTTCCAAAGGAGATGAAACAGAAACAGATGACACCAGAATACAGGCAGACTGCAGCTCCTGGATTTTGGTTAGCAACTCCTGAATTAACTGCCCCTGGTCTTGCAGCCTCTGAGTCCAGTTCTGGATTAAATGCATCTGGGACTGAGAAGACTCATGCTGGTGAAGTCCCCAAGCTAAATCCTGGACCAGCTGAGTGAGACCCTGCATTTGCTTCACCAGAGGAGATATAGCTTCCATAATGCAGGAGCAAGGCAAATGCAATTATGTGCTCCAGTGAAAATGTCCCATATGGGCAGGGAACAGTGAAGCCCTAACTCTCACAGCCACTGTCCCTACCTATTGCCTTTCTGCCCTAAGTGACAAATCGACAACCATGATGACAAACCCTCCCTGCTAAGTGCTAGGGCGGCATTGTCAAAATAATAAAAAACAAAAAACAGTAGGAGTCAGGAAACAGCTGGGGGCACACAAACTAACAGATGTACACTAAGACACTTGGTCAAATCAATGTCAGATTAGCCAGGGTCAGTACCAGGAAATAGCGGAGTACAGGAACACTAAGCAGTAGAGTAGTCAAAAAGCAGAGCCAAAGATCAAAACCTCAAGTCAGAAACACTATGGGGGAGATTTATCAAAACCTGTGTACAGGAAAAGTGGTGCAGTTGCCCATAGCAACCAATGATTTGCTTCTTTTATTTTTCAGAGGCCTTGTTAAAAATGAAAGAAGCAATCTGATTGGTTGCTATGGGCAACTTGTCAACTTTTCCTCTGCACTGGTTTTAATAAATCTACCCCAAATCTGCTGGTTACTAAACAAAGTCTTTCACTGGCAAGGCCTAGACACACACTGCAGTATTAAATAGCCAGCTACACAGGTGTGATCTCAGCATGGTCAGCTGACCAGCCCAAATAGCTAGGGCATAGCCAGCAACCAATCCAAACCGAAGCTCATGAAAGTTTAACCCTTCGGGTCAGATGCGGACGAGTCGTTGCAAGTACATCCCATACTCCATATGATAAGAGGATAGATTGATAAATGTAGTACAGGAAGAATAAAGATAACTGCATGTTAGGAGTATGAAGTAATACACAATAAATGCCTCGTATCTCCTCTGCTCTCTAGCTCTACCTCTCCTTTTGCTGTTTCTTTAGGTATTGTGTTTCACATGCTAGGCAGCTGATTGTACAGTGTTGGTGACACATCTGTGCTGTTGGTGGAGACAGTGAGTACTTACAATATTACCTCACACCTTGTAATAGAAGGGTATGCAGGTAACTGTAAATAAAGGCATAGTCTGTAAAAACAGAGGAATCATGGGAACTGTAGTATTTTACACTGGTAACTTTCCTAATGGCAAGCTCCAGCAAAATAAAAGAATAACAGTGCTAGAATGAAAATGGAAACTATTTCTAAGCTATGTGATGTTGATTTGGAGAACACACACATACTGTATATATACATTGTATACTTTCCTTTACATACATTTTTTTCCAGATAAGCTCTGTAATGTCTCAATAACCGTAAAACCCTTAATCAGTTAAACAATTGCAAAGAAAGAAATGTATCACACCATAGTCCAGGAATGGCCTAGAACAAATGCTATGTATTATTTGAGCTTTAAAGGGGTACTCCGGTGCAAAACTATCTTTTTTTATTGAACTGGTGCCAGAAAGTTAAACAGATTTGTAAATTAATTCTATTAAAAATTCTTAACTTTTCAGTACTTTTTTAGCAGCTATTTGCTACAGAGGAAAATCTTTATTCTTTTTATTTATTTTTTGTCTTGTCCACAGTGTTCTCTGCTGACATCTGATGCTCGTATCAGGACCTGTCCAGAGCAGGAGAAAATCCCCATAGCAAACCTATGCTGCTCTGGACGTGTCAGCAGAGAGCACTGTGGACATCACAAAAAAAAGAAATTAAAAAAGAATCTGCCAAAAAGTACAAGAAGGATTAAGATTTTTTAATAGAAGTAATTTACAAATCTGTTTAACTTTCTAGCACCAGTTCATTTAAAAAAAAAGTTTTCCACCCGAGTACCCCTTTAAAGTACCCCTTTTAAATCAACTGGTGCCAGAAAGTTAAAAAGATTTGTAAATTACTTCTATAAAAAAATCTTAATCCTTCCTGTACTTATTAGCTGCTGAATACTACAGCGGAAATTCTTTTCTTTTTGAAACACAGAGCTCTCTGCTAACATCACGAGCACAGTGCTCTCTGCTGACATCTCTGTCCATTTTATGAACTGTCCAGAACAGCATATGTTTGCTATGGGGATTTCCTTTTATCCTGGACAGTTCCTAAAAATGGACAGAGATGTCAGCAGAGAGCACTGTGCTCGTGATGTCAGCAGACAGCTCTGTGTTTCAAACGGAAAATAATTTCCACTGTAGTATTCAGAAGCTAATAAGTACAGGAAGGATTAAGATTTTTTAATAGAAGTAATTTACTAATCTGTTTAAATTTCTGGCACCAGTTGATTTAAAAAAAAAAGGTTTTCACCGGAGTACCCCTTTAAGCAAACACACTGCAGGTACCTGTCACCCATGTAAACAGCTGCCGGTCCAGGTTAATGACATACTGTACTGTATTTTTAGGACAGAAAGTTATTCAACATATGCAGAAGACCTGTTGCTGATGTAGACACTGTATAAGCACCACATGGCATTTTGGAACTGTCATTCTTAGTAGGCCTATAAACTAGTCATTCTATAGGCTGATTGTGGCAATAAGCCTGACATTTGTCACCTTCAGCAATTCATTGATGTTCAAATGTCTCCTTTCATTTATAACAATTCTAAAGGCCACTACCCACTGTTCTCAGCAGAGGATCGATGTAACAAGAATTCCTAAATTACACAATTATACAGGTTTAGTTCATAGAAACAGGCAGAAAAATTAACCCTAATGATTGGTTAATAGGAGGAATGTGAAAAACTTTAAGTAGCTGAATTCAATTGACTGCATCTATACAGACTTAATGGATTTGAGGATGGACTGGTGTGTAGACATATACAACATCATGTATCTAGTTTACAGAAGCTTGGCTTTCAATAGCATAGAATCAGTTGCCAAAAATTGATGGGACCCACACATATTTTGACATCGAAGGCATCCTGCCCCCCCCCCCCCCCCCCCCCACACACAACCTGCACCAGAGGTGGTCTGGAAGCAGAAAGCAGATAAGTTGTAATTTTTACCAGTTAACGTTATTCCTGTAAACTGCATAGCTTGTTGTGCAATGCTGTGTATGCACCTCCCATTAACCTCTATCCTCTTAAGGACCCATGACGTATGCGTACGTCATGAGTCCCAATTCTGCGATATAACGCGGGGTCACACGGTGACCCCGCATCATATCGCGGCGGGCCCGACGTCATAGTGAAGCCGGGACCCGCCTCTAATAGCGCGCGGCACTGATCACTGTGCCGCGCGCTATTAACCCTTTAGCCGCACGCTCAAAGCTGAGCCGCGCGGCTAAAAACGAAAGTAAAAGTGCCCGGCTAGCTCAGGGAGCTGTTCGGGATCGCCGCGGTATAATCGCGGCATCCCGAACAGCTGTAGCACAGGAGGAAGGTCTCTTACCTTCTCCTGTGCTGTCCGATCGCCGAATGAATGCTTCAAGCCTGAGATCCAGGCTTGAGCATTCAATCGACGAAAACACTGATTGATCCATTCCTATGGAGATGGATCAATCAGTGTAAAAGATCAGTACATGCAATGTTATAGCCCCTTATGGGAGCTATAATGTTGCATAAGAAAAGTGTAAAAAAATCATTAACCCTTTCAATTATCCCTTCCCCTAATAAAAGTTTGAATCACCCGGCATTTCCAAAAATAAAAAAATATTATGTAAATAATAATAAAAATAAACATATGTGGTATCGCCGCGTGCAGAAATGTCCGAATTATAAAAATATACCACTTTTTAAACCGCTCGTTCAATGGCGTACACGCAAAAAAATTCCAAAGTCCAAAATAGCGCATTTTTGATCACTTTTTATACCACAAAAAAGTGAATAAAAAGTGATCAAAAAGTCTGATCAGAACACAAATGGTACCGCTAAAAACTTCAGATGACGGCGCAAAAAATGAGTCCTCAAAGTGCCCTGAACACAGAAAAATAAAAAGTTATAGGGGTCAAAAGATTACCATTTTAAACGTATAAATTTTCCTGCATGTATTCCTGATTTTTTTCGGAAGTGATACAAATTCAAACCTATACAGGTAGGGTATCATTTTAACCGTATGGACCTACAGAATAAAGATAAGGTATCATTTTTGACAAAAAATGTACTGCGTAAAAACAGAAGCCCCCAAAACTTACAAAATAGTGTTTTTTCATCAATTTTGTCGCACATTGATTTTTTTTCCCGTTTCACCGTAGATTTTTGGGTAAAATTACTAATGTCATTACAAAGTAGAATTAGTGACGCAAAAATTAAGCCATTATATATAATTTTAGGTGAAAATTTTTAAGAGTTATGATTTTTTAAAGTTAAGGAGGAAAAATTGAAAATGAAAAAACAGAAAAAGCCCGGGTCCTTAAGGGGCTATGGATTTCTACTCTGTTTTTGCCTTCCTGACCACAAACAGGCTGGAAGGGTCCCAGGCGCCCTCAATCTCTAGAGGTGAAACTCACATCTACCAGACCTTCTGTGGATTTGCCATACATTGAATAGATCTTTAGGGCCTGTACTGTACAGAGCACAAACTTACATTTGAGTAACCAGAGTTAAAGGGTAGCTCCCACCATCCTATTTTTTCTTCTGTCCCTGCCTATTGCCAATCTATCCCTAACCCCCTCCCTGCTTAAAATTTTTATTTTTACTATATTAAAAATAACTTTTTTTTTGCCTGGTAGTGTGCTCACTACCAGGCAGACTTCCCCAGCAGGCACCACGTCACTGATGCCTGCTGGGGGGACTTCCGCCCTTAGTTCATCTACACAGTGTGCCTCCAGCTGTTTCACCACTACAACTCCCAGCTTGCCCTGACATCTATTGGCTGTCAGGGCATGCTGGGAGTTGTAGTATTGAAACAGCTGAAGGCACCCTGTGTAGATAAACTATTAGCTAGTTACATGCGGCGCTACGGCGCTAGCCCGTTCCCTCCGTTCCCCCCCCCCCGCGCCATACCCCGTTCCCTCCATCACAAACCCCCCTCCATTATACCCCGTTCCCTCATTACACTTACTGCAGAGTCCGGCAGCGGGCGTGCAGGGACAGCGGTGGCGACGAGGCGGCGGCGATGTGCGGGAGGAGTGGCCTCCCAGCCAGTGGCCGGGGAGCCAATGCGCTCGCTCCCGCCTGTCTGATTGACAGGCAGGGAGCGAGTGCAGCCTAACTGAAAAAGGACTGATTGCCAGGCCAAAATCAGTCCTTTTTCAGGCGTGACGTCACGCCAGGCTGCAGCCGGCCACTAGGAGGGAGACCCCTAGTGGCCAGTTTTCAAATGTAAATTAAACCAATTTAATAATAATAAAAAAATAATAAAAGTATATTAGAGATATTTTGTAGTACATAAGTACTACAACATATCAAAAAATAAAGTTGGTGACAGTGCCCATTTAATGGCTTACCTTTTTGCAGACTAATGAGGCAAGTTCAGAAGGGGGATTTTGAGTATGTCTTTATTTTTTAAATTTTTAAATTTTTTTATTTTAAATTTTTTTTAACAGTAGTAAGATAAAACAAAAGCTACATAATTGGCTATCAGTGTAATCATAACAATTTTACTGCAAAATGCTGTGTTAAATGAATGGACAGCATCTCATCTTCTGTCACTGGCAGCTAGGATGCTTTTTTCCCTGGCACTTAAAGGGGTACTCTGTCGGAAAACTTTTTTTTTTTTTTTTTTAATGAACTGGTGCCAGAAAGTTAAACAGATTTGTATTTTACTTCTATTAAAAAATCTTAATCCTTTTAGTACTTTTTAGCAGCTGTATGCTACAGAGGAAATTATTTACTTTTTGAATTTCTTTTTTGTGTTGTCCTCAGTGCTCTCTGCTGACACCTCTGTCCGTGTCAGGAACTATCCAGAGTAGCATAAGTTTGCTATGGGGATTTTCTCCTGCTCTGGACAGTTCCTGATATGGGCATCAGGTGTCAGCTGAGAGCACTGTGGACAACACAAAAAAGATAGAAATGTAAAAAATTAAGATTTTCCTCTGTAGCAAACAGCTGCTAAAAAGTACTGAAAGTTTTTTTAATAGAAGTAATTTACAAATCTGTTTACTTTCTGTTTTTTTTAAAAAAAAAAAGTTTTCTGCCAGAGTACCCCTTTAACCCCTTAAGGACCCGGGATTTTTCCGTTTTTGCATTTTCGTTTTTTCCTCCTTACCTTTAAAAAATCATAACTCTTTCAATCTTTCACCTAAAAATCCATATGATGGCTTATTTTTTGCACCACCAATTTTACATTGTAATGACATCAGTCATTGTACCAAAAATCTATGTTGAAACGGAAAAAAAAAGTCAAAATTTTAAAAAAAACACGCCATTTTGTAACTTTTGGGGGCTTCCGTTTCTGCACAGTACATTTTTCGGTAAACATGACACCTTATCTTTATTCTGTAGGTCCATACGATTAAAATGATACCCTACTTATGTAGGTTTGATTTTGTCGTACTTCTGGAAAAAATCTAAACTACATGCAGGAAAATTTATACGTTTAAAATTGTCATATTCTGACCCCTATAACTTTTTTATTTTTCGGCGTATGGGGCGGTATGAATGCTCATTTTTTGCGCCGTGATCTGAAGTTTTTAATGGTACCATTTTTGCATGGATAGGACTTATTTATTCATTTTTTCATGATATAAAAAGTGACCAAACATGCACTATTTTGGACTTTGGAATTTTTTGCGCGCACGCCATTGACCGTACGGTTTAATTAATGATATATTTTTATAATTCGGACATTTTCGCACGCGGCAATACCACATATGTTTATTTTTATTTACACTGTTTTTTTTATGGGAAACGGGGGGTGATTCAAACTTTTAATAGGGGAGGGGTTAAATGATCTT
Organism: Hyla sarda; assembly: GCF_029499605.1. NCBI lineage: Eukaryota > Metazoa > Chordata > Amphibia > Anura > Hylidae > Hyla > Hyla sarda. The sequence goes on from NC_079189.1 coordinate 550,287,229, forward strand.
TATTCACTTTTTTTTTTGCAGTGTTATAGCTCCCATAGGGACCTATAACACTGCACACACTGATCTTTATAATTGATCACTGGTTTCTCATAAGAAACCAGTGATCAACGATTCTGCCGCATGACTGCTCATGCCTGGATCTCAGGCACTGAGCAGTCATTCGGCGATCGGACAGCGAGGAGGCAGGTAGGGACCCTCCAGCTGTCCTGTAAGCTGTTCGGGATGCCGCAATTTCACCTTGGCTATCCCGAACAGCTCCCTGAGCTAACCGGCATGGTTTCGCTTTCATTTTAGACGCGGCGTTCAACTTTGAACTCTGCGTCTAAAGGGTTAATAGCGCGCGGCAGCACGATCAATGCCGCACGCTATTAGCCACGGGTCCCGGCCGTTGTTAGAGGCTGTGGCCCCGCTTTATAGATCGGGAGTGGACTCAGGGCGTACAGGTACGCCCTGATTCCTTAACAGGTTAAAGGGATACTCTAGTGAAAAATTAATGTTTTCAAATGAACTGGTGCCAGAAAGTTATACAGATTTGTAAATTACTTTTTACTTTATTTGTATATTACTATTTAAAAATCTTAATCCTTCCAGTATTCATCAGATGCTGTATACTATAGAGGAAATTGTGTAGTTCTTTCCAGTTTGACCACAGTTCTCTCTGCTGCCACCTCTGTACATGTCAGGAATTGTCCGGAGCAGGAGCAAATCTATTAGAAAACCTCTCCTGCTCTGCACAGTTCCTGACACAGACAGAAGTGGCATAAGAGAGCCCTGTGGTCAGACTGGAAAGAACTACACAGCTTCTTCTGGAGCATACAGCAGTTGATAAGTACTAGAAGGCTTGATATTTTTAAACAGAAGTAATTTACAAATCTGTAATTTGAAAGCATTTGTTTTCCACCAAAGTACCCCTTTAAGAAAACTAGCAGGCACTGCAGAGTACAGTGGCCCACCGGTCATAACTGTACAAGGCATATCATTATGCATGCTGTATGGCAATTACACTGGGCAAAGCAGTGAACATACAAGAGGGGCACAATAAATATAAGGGGAACACAAATATACTGTCATTGGTTGACTGGGGATTACACTGCATTACAGGGAGCGCTAAAGGCCCTCATACACATCGTCTGATCATGCCATAATCGGTGGACTTGACAGATTTTTACCGTGTATTGCCAGACTGATGAAAATTTGTTTTACTGGTTTAGGTTTATTATAGATGTACCCTAGGAAATTATTATTATTTGCTTATATAGTGCAGCATAGGCTATTATTAGAAAATAAAATCGAGGTTTTTGTGTATGTATTGTGCTTACCTGTTTAACCCTTTAAGGACCGAGGTCATTTTGGCCTTAAGGACCAGAGCATTTTTTGTACATCTGACCACTGTCACATTAGTAACTCTGGGATACTTTACTTATGAATTTGATTCCGAGAATGTTTTTTCATGACATATTCTACTTTATGCTAGTGGTAAATTTTCATCGATATTTGCATAATTTGAAAAATTCTAAAATTTCATGAAAAATTTGAAAATTTAGCATTTTTCTAACTTTGAAGCTCTCCGCTTGTGAGGAAAAGAGACATACCAAATACATTATATATTGATTCACATACACAATGGGGGAGATTTATCAAAGGATTTAGACTGGTTTTTCTTGTCTAACTTTGTCGCACAGAAAGTCGCAGTCTAAATCTGTGCGACTTTTCTGCGACTTTTGCTCTAGAGGATTTTTAGAACATGATGCATGCAAGTCTATTTTAGACTGAAATGCATTGAAAAATGCATTGGTGCTGAATTTATCAAAAGCGACTTTTCAGCGACAAGTCGCATAGGCTGAAAGTACGCCGAAATGTCAGACCATGTTGGAGCAAGTTTAAATATAGACTAAAGCATAGATCCTGAAGTCTGTGCACAGAATTTATCAAGAGCCGTGCGCCATTTGATAAATTAGGTGCACAATAGACCGGACTAACCCTCTGTAGTTTGGTCTATATTGATGCGGGACATAGACAACTTTGATAAATATCCCCCAATATGTCTACTTTATATTTGCATCATAAAGTTTACATGTTTTTACTTTTGGAAGACATCAGAGGGCTTCAAAGTTCAGCAGCAATTTTCCAATTTTTCACAACATTTTCAAAATCTGAATTTTTCAGGGACCAGTTCAGTTTTGAAGTGGATTTTAGAGATCTTCATATTAGAAATACCCCATAAATGACCACATTATAAAAACTGCACCCCTCACAGTATCCAAAATGAAATTCAGAATGTTTGTTAACCCTTTAGGTGTTTCACAGGAATAGCAGCAAATTGAAGGAGAAAATTCAAAATCTCCATTTTTTACACTAGCATGTTCTTGTAGACCCAGTTTTTTTATTTTTACAAGGGGTAGAAGGAGAAAATGCCCCCCAAAATGTGTAACCTATTTTCTCTAAAGTAAGAAAATACCTCATATATGGATGTAAAGTGCTCTGTGGGTGCACTAGAGGGCTCAGAAGTGAAGGAATGACAATGGTGTTTTGGAGAGTGAATTTTGTTGAAATGGTTTTAGGGGGGCATGTAGCATGTGGGAAGTCCCTATGGTTCCATAACAGCTAAAAAATCTACACCCCTCAAGGCACGTAAGAAGGGGTGAGCCTTAACACCCCACAGGTGTGTAAATGAAAAAAAAATGTTTTCACTAAAATGCATTTTTCCCAAGAGGTAATAGGAGAAAATGCCCCACAAAATTTGTAATCCCATTTCTACTGAGTATGGAAATACCCCATATGTGGACATCAAGTGCTCTGCTGGCACACTACAATGCTTAGAAGAGAAGGAGCCACATTTGGCTTTTTGAAAGCAAATTTTGCTGAAATGGTTTTTGGGGGGCATGTCACATTTAGGGTGCCATAACAGAAAAAAAAAACACTTGGCATACTATTTTGGAAACTACACCCCTCAAGGCACGTAACAAGGGGTCCAGTGAGCCTTAACACCCCACAGGTGTTTCACGACTTTTCATTAAAGTCAGATGTGTAAATGTAAAAAAAAATTCACTAAAAGGCATTTTTTCCCCAAATTTACAATTTTTACAAGAGGTTATAGGAGAAAATGCCCCCCAAAATTTGTAACCCCATTTCTTCTCAGTATGGAAATACCCCATGTGTGGATGTCAAGTGCTCTGCGGGTGAACTACAATGCTCAAAAGAAATTGAGCTTTTGGAGAGAGAATTTGTTTGGAATGGAAGTCAAAGGCCATGTGCCTTTACAAAGCCCCCATGGTGCCAGAACAGTGGACCCCCCCCCTCCCCCCACACACACACATGTGACACCATTTTGGAAACTACACACCTCACAGAATTTAATAAGGGGTGCAGTGAGTATTTACACCCCACTGGCATTTGACAGATGTTTGGAACAGTGGGCTGTGCAAATGAAAAATTACATTTTTAATTTTCATGGACCACTGTTCCAAAAATCTGTCAGATACCTGTGGGGCGTAAATGCTCACTGTACCCCTTATTATATTCTGTGAGGGGTGTAAATCCAAAATGGGGTCACATGTGGGGGGGGGGATTTCACCATTCTGGCACCATGGGGGCTTTGTAAACGCACATGGCCTTCAATTCTAGCCAAGTTCTCTCTCCAAAAGCCCAATGGTGCTCCTTCTCTTCTGAGCCATGTAGTTCACCCATAGAGCACTTTACATCCGCATATGGGATATGTTCTTACTCAGAAGAAATGGGGTTAGAAATATTTTTTTTTTTGGGGGGGGGGGACTTTTTTCTATTACCCCTTGTGAAAATTCAAATTTTTAGTGAAAAAATTCAAATTTTTCATTTTCAACAAAAATTCTTCAAACACTTGCGGGTAGTTAAGGCTTGCTATACCCCTTTTTACGTTCCTTAAGGGTTGTAGATTCCAAAATGGGGTCACATGTGGGTGTTTTTTTTTTGCGTTTATGCCAGAACCACTGTAACGATCAACCATCCCTGTGCAAATTTTGTTTTGCAACAGCTGGAGGCCCCATTTTGGAAACAGTGCCGTACCTGGTGGTTTTCATTTTTATTGGGGGGTGGGGGGGTGGGATGACGACTGTGTAGGGGTATGTGTATATGTAGTGTTTTACTCTTTATTTTATGTTTGTGTAGTCTAGTGTTTTTAGGGTACATTCTCACGGGCGGGGGTTCACAGTGAGTTTCCCATTGGGAGTTTGAGCTGCAGAGGAAAATTTGCTGCATCTCAAACTTGCAGCGTGAAACTCGCTGTAAACCCCCGCCTGTGTGAATGTACCCTGTACATTCACATGGGGGTGGCGAGGCGGGGCAAACCTCGAGCTGTTGCAAAACTACAACTCCCAGCAGGCCCTTTGGCTGTCCGTGCATGCTGTAGTTTGTAGTTATGCAACAGCTGGAGGCACACTGGTTGCAAAACACAGAGAGTTTGTTACTTAACTCAGTGTTTCCCAACCCATGTGCCTCCAGCTGTTGCAAAACTACAACTCCCAGCATTCATGGCCTGTCAATGCATGCTGGGAGTTATAGTTTTGCAACAGCTGGAGGCACACAGGTTGGGAAACACTGACTAAGTTAACAGACAATGTTTCCCAACCAGTGTGCCTCCAGTTGTTGCAAAACTACCACTCCCAGCATGCCCAGACTGCAAAAGGGCATGCTGGGAGTTGTAGTTTTGCAACAACTGGAGGAGAACAGTTTGGAGACCGCTAAGTAGTGGTGTCCAAACTGTAGCCCTCCAGATGTTGCAAAACTTCAACTCCAAGCATGCCCAGACTGCCCAGGCATGCTGGGAGTTGTAGTTCGGCAACATCTAAAGGGCCAGATGTTACAGAACTACAACTCCCAGCATGCCTGGACTGTCTGGGCATGCTGAAAGTTGTAGTTTTGCAACATCTGGAAGAGCACAGATTGGAGACCACTGCACAGTGGTCTCCAAACTGCGGTCCTCCATATGTTGCAAAACTACAACTTTCAGCATGCTGGGAGTTGTAGTTTTGAAACTCCTAGAAGCAGCAGTGAAGATCACGTTACAGTGATCTTCACTGCTGCCTCCACTTGCCTGCTGCCGCCTCCACGTGTGCCTGCTGCCAGTCCCCACTCGCCGGTTAACTAAATGACTTATATAAACGTCATGATGCGCGAACTACCAGCATAACATGTCATTTATATATGTCATTCTGCGGGAAGGGTTAAAGCTCATGTGGCATGCATGAGTTTGTAGCTATACTGGATGCAATTCCATCACTGAAATTATTTTCTAATGCTGCCTACATTTCCCATGAATCCTTTGGCTTTACAGAGAGCGTGTGGAGTTTTGAGACTGCATCTGGTTATTTTATTAGGCTACTGGTGCTGGAGTTCACGCAGGTGATCTGATTAGACTCAAGTGGGTTGAGGTCAGTTCTCATTATGTGCAGTTTACATGCATTTTCTTATTAAAAGGAAGCTTTTTAGAGAAATGTTGCCATGAGGTGAAAGAATACCAATTGGGGTGTTTTATGAAGTGTTTAGGCTAGCGGTCTTCAAACTGTGGCCCTCCAGATGTTGCAAAACTACAACTCCCAGCATGCCCGGACAGCCAATGGCTGTCCTCGCATGCTGGGAATTGTAGTTTTGTAACATCTGGAGGGCCACAGTTTGAAGACCGCTGGTTTAGGCTGTGTTAACAAATTGAATTGTTTATGCATTTTTCTATAATTTTTTACAGCATTTTGGTAGTTTTTGCTGTAATTTCTTAAAATAGCTTAAAAATGACGTTTTTACTATGATTCAGGCTATATCTATTATATACTTGTAGAAAATACAGACACTCCAGCACTTAAATGAATGCAGCTTTATTCCAAGTTAAAGGGGAACTCCTTCCCCTAGAAATCTTATCCCCTATCCAAAGCATAGGGGATAAGATGTCTGATCACGGGGGCCCCGCCACGATACAGGGGACAGGGTATTGTGACGTCATGGCCCCACCCCCTAGTGACATCATGCCCCGCCCCTCAATGCAAGTCTATGGAAGGGGGCATGATGGTGATGTCACGAGGGATGTACCGTGACATCACAATGCCCTGTCCCCATGTATCGCCAGTCATAAGCCACGGAGCAAACATAGCTCCATGCTGCTGATGTACGGGGGTGCAGCAGGAGAGATCACGGGGGTCCCCAGTGGTGGGATTCTGCAATCAGACATCTCATCCCCTATCCTTTGGATAGGGGATAAGATGTCTAGGTGCGGAGTACCCCTTTAACAGAAGGTACTCAAAATCACACTTGCACAGACTACCAGTTCATATCTAATAAAATGTACATTTTTTTGTACAAGGGGGTAAATGTGAGTTGGAAGGAGGTGTGCTGGTGTTTACTGTGCCATGGCAAGTGACTTTAATTAACTAGACACCCATAGATTGTTTGAAGGTTCTAGAAGGCGGAAGGTCCCTGCTTAGTCAACCTACCTATAAGATGAGTTAACAAACAGATAAGTGTGGAGTCTGCAGAAAGCCTGAGTTGCATGGGTTTACCCCCAGTAAAGATACCCAGGAATTAGCAATCCTGTCAAAGAGGTTCATACTTTTATTTATTCTTAAGTATAGTGGTCAAGAGGCCACTTCAGTAAGTCAGCATGGATAAGTTTGCAGAGGTGCCCTGCTGCATTCCTGGACCTGTAGGGTCTTCATGGCTAAAGTAGCTACAACTGTCTGTCTGTACCCTGCAGGTGGGCATTTTAGAGTGTCTACAAGTAACAGGAAGATCAGAGAGAGAAAGAAAACTTAGGGACACCCATACTTTCTAAGAAATCTTAGAGTGTTTCCATGCTCTAGCCCATCAAGTTGGAGTTTGCATATGTTCTTTTTAAGAGCCAAGACAAGTGCTCTCCATTACCCAAAGTGCAAGAAAAAGTGCAAACGTGTCACACTAAAAAAACGTGCACAAAGGATGTGGCCTATCGCTAAGCCCTTCTCCAACAGGAGAGTGGCCCCCCAACAAACCTACCCTTCACCTCCAGGTCAAAAGGCACCTGCAAGGATCCAGGTTTGATGCCCCTTTTTACCGAAGCTACTAAGGGGCCACAAATGCACCTGGCTTTAACCTAGGCATTGACCAGGGTATCAGTCGAGGAGCTGTATACTGATGGCATCTTGACCGAAGCCAAGATCACCAGGGGTTGCAGGGAGGTGAGGAACCTGATGGCCACACACGCCTCCCCTAGACCGCCAGGCGGGACACCCAGAAGGGCTACCGCATCCTGACAAATCCTGTGTACAAACAAACACGTAAAAGTGGCACAGTAACAAACAAAAAAGAATAAATAAGTGGATGAGTGCAGATACTGCCCGGTCATCCGGCCGGATCTATAAAAATTTCCCTGATCCTAAGCAGAAGGCCTGGATACCAAGGGTGAGTGCCAAAGGTGAAGAGTGTGTGGTGCAGTGCGTTTACAACACCCAGTGAGTTTTGGCACCTCAGGGTCACCACTCCCTGAGGCACAAAAATACCTCAGCTCTAGACCCTCCCAGCCTCATGGCAAGACCCAGAGGGAACAGGTAACATCAGGGCAGCCGTTGAGCTGGTTAAGTACCCCGGTACACCTGCTCCTCCATGTAGCCATCCATTCCTACCAGTGGACTACCTGATAAGAACAGATACTACACTTGACATTGCGAAAGTAAAAGAGAGACTGTTTTTTAAGTTAAGCCTGTATCCCTGTATTGTTCGACTCCTTCTGCACCAGCCTGCGTATTGAGGGAGGCCTAATACAGCTTGGGACAGGAATTATTTGTAGGGATCCTTCATGCCTATGGTTCATCTAGAGAGAGGGAGGAAGGCGCCTCATGTGCGGGATCAGCAGATCTTGTAGGTGGGGGTAGGGGACGGTAATTCCCAAGCCGCTTACCAAAGTTGGTTGTGCGCCCACACACAACAAGGTAAAGAGCAGAAGAGATGTAGAAGAAGGTCCACTGCAGCCCTCCTGGGTAATAGTTAAATCAAAACCGAATGACCAGGGAGTCAGGAGTTTGTCTGGCGCAGAGAGGAACCATCAGACAGCCAAGTAAAATCAATGGATTTATTAGATGCAACGCGTTTAGCTGCGCATGCGCAGCTTCATCAGGCATGACAAGGGGAGGCTGGTAACAGATATATATACCTCCAGGAATTAACCATTAGAGTACTTTTTGAAAGAGTTGTTACATAAAATTACATATCCACATATGAATGTGACAATGTATGAAAAATATATAAATAGGTATAAATAAATATAAATAGGCAGACAAAAGTCCCAAAAATAATAATGAAACAATAATGTAAAAGAATCTTTGAATTAACATACATAGCACCTTATAGGTCCATATCTCTTTATATTATATATATATATATATATATATATATATTTTTTGAAATAATTTCTAACTTGCGTTGTTGAATGCCGCACCGGTGACTAAGCGGTGTGATTGCTTGAATCGCTTGTGGTGGTATATTCCCACCACATGCGATAATTATATTATATATATATTTTTATATGATTCCATTGTGCTTTTACATTATTGTTTCATTATTATTTTCGGGACTTTTGTCTGCCTATTTATATTTATTTATACCTATTTATATATTTTTCATACATTGTCACATTCATATGTGGATATGTAATTTTATGTAACAACTCTTTCAAAAAGTACTCTAATGGTTAATTTCTGGAGGTATATATATCTGTTACCAGCCTTCCCTTGTCATGCCTGATGAAGCTGTGCATGCGCAGCGAAACACGTTGCATTTAATAAATCCATTGATTTTACTTGGCTGCCTGATGGTTCCTCTCTGCGCCAGACAAACTCCTGACTCCCTGGTCATTCGCCTATGGTTCATGGCAAGGCTGTAGTATCACACCATCCCGTCTTCTTGCGATACTGCACAATATTAAACATACTGGCCCATATTTATTAATCAGTCTAAAACCCTAATTGTCTGTTTTTTTTCCCCACAGGAACCAATCAATGCTCAACTTTCACTTTACATTTTTCATGCCCCCTCCAATAGACATAAATGGAGGGGGCGTGGCATGATGTCACGATGGGGGGGGAATTGTGACGTCACGTCTCGGAGGCAGCGCCTGGCACAGAATTCTGGGAGCTGAACCAAAATCTCCCCCAAAATCTAATTTGGGCACATTTTAGGTGTACACATCTACACATCTTTAGTCATTAATTCAACTTGCTGGTGAAAGATGATTTTGATATACTTTAAATATATATACTTTAGTTTTTTTAAATTGCATTATTTATTATAATTTAATATGTTGAAATTACTTTTGGAGAATACCCATGTAATTTTTTTCTGGAATGACTTTATAACCTTTCTAAAATGTTTGCAACACAGATAATAAATTAGTTTTCACTTAAATAAAATCATTTATTAAAAGTAATTAGGTATTTAGACAAAGGTGTAAAATCCAACCCAACGTATAAAATAATTTAAAATCATTATACTTCTTGCATAATTATCTATTTACCCATGTGAGGAGAGTTTGCTTTGCAACATTGTATTGTTTCATGTTCTGTCCCTGGATTATAGAAATATACATCAATAGTATATATTTTATATAATGTGATTAAGAAACGGTTTAATGAGGGTTCTTTATGTATATGGTAGCACCATTAGAGGGCTGTGCTAGCGCCTCTCTCAAATGCAGAGTATTAAGGGCAACACTGAAGACCATGTTAAGCCACGCATTGGGGTACAGTTGGTTCAGATGCCAGGATGTCTTCCAGCTACATCTTCTCTCTGCAGATATCATTGACTCCCCAGACAACTCTGTCCTCCTCTAGACTTCTCTTTCCCCTCCAGACCCCTCTGTCCCTGACCTCTCTGCTCTCCCAGACAACTCTGTCATCTTCCTTTAGACCCCTCTGTCCTCCTTCAGACCCCTCTGTCCTTGACCTTCAGGCTCCTCTGTCCCCTCACCTTCTCCAAGTCCTCCTCCAAGCTTCTCTGTCTTCCAAGACCCCTAAATCCTTATTCAGACCCCCCCCCCCCTGAGAATGTTAAGCCCTCCTCCAGACCCCTCTGTCCTCTTCCTCCAGGCTCCTATGCAACCTCCCAGACACCTAAGTTCTCCTCCAGGCTTCATCAAAGAAGATGTCACCTGTGATTCACTCAGAGAAGAAGTGACCTGAATCACTAGATATAACTGTATGTAAGATCCAGTGTAGAAATGTGATCTACCACTATATGGTCAATGTATAAGTCTTAGTTTAGTGTTTTTTTTTATTTATTCAGTAACAGAGTCATGATATCAGTCATTCTGTGGTAGTAATGGTTGTGTTCCCGATGTGGTGGTATTATTTGGCAACTATATATTATTAAATAACTCTGGTGGTAATATGTAGTCATGGTGTGGCAGTAATATTTGTCCCTTGTATAGTGTTGTTATTGTTGATCTCCGTTTACTAAGATTTGTTCAGTATGGTGATATTTGCTTTTATTTCTTTGTTTCTTGTATACTGGTAATATTTGGTAACTGTATGAGTATTATTTAGAAGTATACAGTAGCATCATGCATAAAAAAAAGTTGGCTCAGTATTGGGGGGGGGGGGGGGGGTCTGGTAACAAATTTGCCCTAGATGTGCCATTGGATGGATGAATAGATAGATAATTTAAAAATATATATCTGGGGAACTCCAAAAACAAAGTGGTTACATCTGGCTCCACAAGTATATCACAATACAGCACTACTTTGTAGTGAAAAAGATTTATTCCCCCATTTGCCATGCAAGATTTTAGTACTTTCATTGGAGTTGACTTTAGAACGAATCAATCACCACTAGAATCTATTTATTATGTGATGATTTACAATAACCTTGATAATGTGTATTGTATATAAAAATGACACATAAGGTTTCTATTTGTTTCCAGCTTGCGCCTGTTAATAAATTTGTGACATGTGCATCTAGTGCAAATAAATCCCCCATCCTAGTCTGTGATATGACAACACTTATGTGTGCAACTTATGTTCTGAAAGAATCAACTTTACTGGAGGAATTTATTTAAACTATTGTCTAGCACATATTATCTATCTATCTATCTACCACCTATATATCAATCATCTATGGTTTATCTATAATCTGTCTACCTATCATCTATCTCATATCTATCTATCTATCTATCTCATATCTATCTATCTATCTATATCATCTATCTATCTATCTATCTCATATCTATCTATCTATCTATCTATCTATCTCATATCTATCTATCTATCTATCTCATATCTATCTATCTATCTATCTATCATCTATCTATCTCATATCTATCTATCTATCTCATATCTATCTATCATCATATATCACCTGTCTTTCTTTCTTTCTTTCTTTCTTTCTATCTAAAATAAAAATAAAAATAAATAAATCTATCTATCTATCTGTCTGTCTGTCTGTCTATCTATCTATCTATCTCATATCTATCTATCTATCTATCTCATATCTATCTATCTATCTATCTATCTATCTATCTATCTATCATCTATCTATCTCATATCTATCTATCTATCTCATATCTATCTATCATCATATATCACCTGTCTTTCTTTCTTTCTTTCTATCTAAAATAAAAATAAAAATAAATAAATCTATCTATCTATCTATCTATCTATCTATCTGTCTGTCTGCCTGTCTATCTATCTATCTATCTATCTATCTATCTATCTGTCTGTCTGTCTGTCTGTCTGTCTATCTACCTACAGTATCTATCTGTAATTGTGAGCACCAGTGGGGAGAGGGGCATAAGTGATGACAATCTCTGTGCAGCACTGTGGAGTATGTTAGCACATTAAAAAAAAATTAAATATGCACAGGTATGCCCACTCTATAATGTAGTGACACCTGCTTTGTATGCCCATATGTTTTTTGTTTCAATATTTCTATTAATATATTGAAAACCACATAGAACTACATGTATGTGTTATTGTAATTTTTAACATCCTAAATAAAGCCTGCTAGCAGCATGTACTGCCCATCAATTGACAACACAGGGTTAATAAAAATAATTTTGCATGTACTGTTACTGTCAAAAGCTTGGATAAGAGCAAAGGGTTAATATATTGTTTCACAGGGCTGCTAATGCACGACATGCAGATGAGAAGCGGATCAGAAAGTTGTTTCCCCTGTTGTTGCTGGTGGTGCAGACGGGCTGCAGAGAGCGCTGGGAGGACGCGCATGTGCAGCCGCTGCCTCTCGCTCCCCCGCCCTGCTCTTGCTCGCTGGAGAACTTGGCTTTCTGCCTGTTCAGGCATTCATCATGAGCTCCTCAGGGATCAGCAGGCAAAGTCACAGTCTGCACAAACAGAGCTTTCAAATTCATAAAATTCATAGGATTTTTCACAAATGAATGAACACAATTTTCTACCAATTTCCTCATTATGCAAATATGCAAAATATCAAATTTAGGCCAATTAGGGTCCTCCACAGTCCCAAATTCACCCGTTTAAGCCATAATTGCAGAAACTATCAAATAATTACAGTCGCTAATTGGAAATATTTGTGACAGATACAACAAATTCTTGCACAAATTACATTTCATTCTAGGAACCACTGCGCGCCACTGAAATTTTATCGAAGTCTAATTTAACTTACATAATGAGTTGAATTGAGTACTTGTTATCAAATTTGAGCAATTCATAGCCCCGTAATGTGGAATGATCAAATAAATTAAAAGGGAATTTATTCAATATTTTGTTGTGATCCTTTTTTTTCTGAGCCACTGCTATTTTTGGAGGTGTTTTTTTTTTATCTTCTTCCTTTCCTAATGCTCTCTCCCTGCACGTGTCATTGGATTTCTCCTCGCCGTCAATGGTTAAACAGAAAAAGAAAAAGGGTCGAGTTTCCTTTCATTGCTTCCGTCCAGCGTCACCTCTCTTCTAAGGAGCAGGATTGGAAAATAGGATATTAAAGAAAAAAAACACATCCAGCACCACACAAGCTGTACGTGAGGTTTATTTTCTTCATCACATTGTTACCCTTGCCTGTTCTCTAGAATAAAATGTTGCATTGTTATTGTTGGTTTTATGTTATTTTTTTACGTTGGCTTCCTGGAAAAAGCAAAAGATCTATTGGATTTAAATGCAGGTTTTAGTTTTTTTTTTTTACATTATGTACGTGTCTTTATGTATTATGCACATGTTGTTTTTATTTATAAAGACGTTGACATCTTATTCTTTTTTTTTTTTTTTTTAGTGTTTGGATAAAGAGTGATGAAAATAAATAACCGGAGCCATCCCTTGCACTATATTCCCCTTATAGAAGGTCAAGCCTTGGACATGGTCATTTATTCTTCTCCGCGCAGCCACTGGCATTTCTTTTTATATTCCACACTGCCTTGTGGTCCCCTTTGGCGGATTATAAATGTCTCCTTCTAGCTGTGATTTGTTTAATCCGTGGAAATGGTGCCGGTTGTATGTAAACAAGCCAAGTGCAGAATGGAGGCAGCCACCCATGCGTGGCCGGCCTGCCTATTTGTCAGAAAAGCTTCATAAATACTCAGCCGGTCTGGGCAAGATGATGTCTCCATTTTTGCCAGCAAAGGGCATTAGAAGACAAAGGGAGGCAGCGCTGCGTGTAACCTTTAAGGGACATATAGAGTGTGAGAAGCAAGGAGCTGTTTATAAGTCACTGCGAGGATGATGGTCATCTTAGCGCTTAGTGTATGGCATTTATTAAAGGGTGCATTATTCATTAAAGCTGCATTATCCCCAGAGAGGGGAAGCGCTCACAAGGTTACGACACCTTTTAACAGACACACAGTGTGTTAAACGTATTTGATTTTCCTATAGTAAATGCTTTCAGGGCTTTTTTTTTTTTTTTTTTTAGTTTTTTCTTCTGGTGATATTTTCTATATAAAGAGAAAAAAAAAGGGAAAAAAAAAAAGAAAAAGCGCTTTTGTTTGCTTGCTAGCGGTTTTATAGCATCCTTTCCTCCAAAACAACATGTGTGTATATAAACATTTTATGAAAGTATTTGCTCTTGTTTAATGAGCTTGGAGAGGCTTCATTTTCTAATCATCTCCAACTAATGAGGAAGTCCCAGACTGCTCCTATAAATATCAGACCGAGCAACATGGAAGGGCTGTTTCATTACCAGTCAGCAGCCATCTTTAGTGCCGTTACTTCCACGCCGATAGCCTTTTTTTTTTTGTTTAAGTGCAAGTAGCGCTTTTATAGAAATGTGCTGCGATAAAAATCCGCTGTGATAATATTTGGAATGATTGTTAGCATTAACTGCAATGTTGAGCGTTGTTTTGAGGAAATAGTGTTTACAAATACAACGCAATAATATTGTAACATTTATTAGATATGGCTGCGGTCAAAGAAAGGTCCAGTTCATGACATTCACGGGGGCTCACTTTCTGCTAAAATATATGGGTGAATAGCAGGTTTTGCTGATTTTTACAGCATGTCATGTTTCTAATGCAATATTCTGTCTTAATAGATATATTTATAGTTGGAGCTTTATTCTTAAAAAAAAAAAAAGGCTCAAAACCCCTGCATAGATCTAAATGACCACAGAGAGGAGCTTACTGCCTATGGTTTTCTAGTACAGCATTAGGAAAATATGGACGCTATCTTCCAGCTCAGCTTTATCAAAGTAATTGGGTCTGAGCTGTGATACCACACATCCTCAGGACAGGAGTGGTGCTGTTTTGATAAGAGAGCAGGAATAGTTTTCTAATTCAGAAAAAAATCTTTTTGAATGTATGAACAGTATGCGTTTAGCTCTTAAGCACCCCCTAAAGGTGGAAGAAGGAAACAGGAATTAATCATTTAACTTGTCAAGGAATATCGAATTCTGAAATCTTTAAAACTAGGGGTGTGGGTTTAAAACAGGAAAAGGTTTAAAGGGAAACTCCGCTGCTAGACATCTTATCCCCTAGTTCTAAAAAAAACGCCGGGTTCCTGCGCTAGTGGTCGTGATGTCACAAGCCTCCCCCTCCATTCATGTCTATGGGAGGAGGCGTGTCGCTGACACGCCCCCCCCCCATAGACATGAATTGAGGGGGCGTGGTGTGACATCACAAGGCGGCATGGCCGTGACATCACGATCACGGCCTCCAGCTCCAAGCATTCTGAACAGAATGTTCAGAATGCTGGAGCACCGGAGAACCCCTTTAAATCCTTCCATTATAATTTTTCTCTGTATCTGCTCCACTCCTATTATTGGCTAATTGCAAGTACTGTCTCAAACATTACATGTAAGTCTAGCCTTTTTATACATGCATTACAAGTTTTCTTACTTTTCAGGGATTTACAGGACAATGCAAAATCTGAAACTCCTTGAAGCCCTGCTTATTATCGTAAAATGTCTGTGAGTAAATAAACGCGTTTCAGTAATAACACTATGGAGAGAAACTATTAGCTTTAAAACACTTTTCTTTTTATTTATTTTTTTATCGTGGCATGTTTTAATTTTGTGCTGATCACAGCATGTTTAAAATAAGTGGGTGGGGCTTCACATAAGGGGTGGAGCCCCTCACAGCCCGACGCTTAGACATATTGGGGGAGATTTATCAAAACCTGTCTAGAGGAAAAGTTGCTGAGTTGCCCATAGCAACCAATCAGATCGCTTCTTTCAGTTTGCAGAGGCCTTGTTGAAAAAGCGATCTGATTGGTTGATATGGGCAACTCAGCAACTTTTCCCCTGGACAGGTTTTGATAAATCTCCCTTATTGTTTGTATCAGGAATTGGCATCATTTATAGTGGCATAGCTATAGTTGATGAAGATTTCAGTATGTAGTGCTTGTGCCTTTTAATATATTTTGCACAACTTTTTACAGCACACTTTGCAGGAGCAGTAAATTTTCCTCTAGACAGGTTTTGATAAATTTCCCCCATAGATTTTTTTTCACCAATTTTTGTTTGCTGCAGGAAGATTCCTTTTGCTGTCTGAAGTGGAGGGCCCCTAACCCAGGCTCCAGAACCTGCAAGCACCAACTACACCTATTCCAAGGAAAAGGGATATGGGGGGAGATTTATCAAAACCTGTCCAGAGGAAAAGTTGCCCAGTTGCCCATAGCAACCAGTCATAGTTACATAGTTAGTATGGTTGAAAAAAGACATACGTCCATCAAGTCCAACCAGGGAATTGAAGTGAAGGGTGTAAGGGGATAAGGGGAAGGGATGTAGTTTTATAATTCTGCATAAGCATTAATGTTATTTTGTTCCAGGAATGTATCTAACCCGGTTTTAAAGCTATTAATTGTTCCTGCTGTGACCAGTTCCTGAGGTAGACTGTTCCATAAATTCACAGTCCTTATGGTAAAGAAGGCGTGTCACCCCTTTAGACTAAACCTTTTCTTCTCCAGACGGAGGGAGTGCCCCCTCGTCCTTTGGGGGGGTTTAACCTGGAACAGTTTTTCTCCAAATTTTTTGTATGGGCCATTTATATACTTATATACGTTTATCACTTCTTTCATATTAAACAAGGCCTCTGCAAAATGAAAGAAGCAATCTGATTGGTTGCCATGGGCAACTGGGCAACTTCTTTTTTGTATTGATAAATCTCCCCCATGCTGTTTTTCTACACTATCTAGATAGCCAGATAGATAGAAAGACAGACATAGATAACATATAGTAACTTGTAATTTACTTTTTCAAAAGTGTTATTTGACAGATGGGGTCAAAGTTTAAAGCAAGCCAGGGCAGACAATGAAGAGTAATCAGTACATAATAGATAATTGTGATGAATCTTCTACAGATCATTTTTTTAGATTCATTGTATAATTGCATTCCTATTATTAGCAGAATCGTTTCCTTCTTTTGTAAACCTATAGGTGGAAACTTATCACAGCATGTATGAAAGTTTTCTGGTGTACAAAAGTTGCATATTTGTGTGTGAGCCTTAGTTGCACAAACATGTGCGACGTTTTGTTGTTTTTCTCCACTCTTGACACTTATGTGAGGGGACATGGACTTCCAAGGAATAGGCGTAAATTATAGCTGAAATCCATGCCCACTAATACCTGACATACATTTGTGGCACCCAGGCAGTAACTGATACAACAAATGTATAAGGAGACAGCAGCTTCTTGATAAATTTGTACTTATGCATTTTATATGCCAGTCTTAAAGGGTACCTCTCATCAAAAAAACTTTTGATATATTATAGATTAATGTATGCAGAATAACTTTACAATTGCATGTTATTAAAAAATATGCTTCCTTCTAATTAATTTTCCACTTTGAAGAAATGACCACTAGGGGTCTCCCTACCAGTCCTGACAACAAGCATTCCAGACTCATGCTGGAGTCCTAAACACTACGAGCTGCCAGTCTGCTTTGTTCACAAAAGAGAACACTCAGAGCTGCCAGCCTGCTTTGTTCACAGCCTGTTTGGCTGTGAACAAAGCAGGCTGGCAGCTCTGAGTGTTTAGGACTCCAGCATGAGTCAGAAATGCTTGCTGACAGGACTGATCAGGAAAATACAATAGAAAGAAGCATATTTTTCATTAACATGCTATTGGAAAGTTATTCAACATTCATTAATCTAAAATATATCAAACGTTTATTTGATGAGAGGTACCCTTTAAGTGAGTCTTTAGTAAATGTCTTCCATATTATAGCATAGAGTAATATCTTGCTGTAAAGCTTAATATCTAATGCAGTCTTGGCTTAACTACAAACAGAAACTGCAGTGAAGAGTAGGGTAGATTTTCTTTTTTTAATGAAAGCATTCCTAAATAATATAATTAACTCTCAATTTATCTTAGTAAATTAAGCTTAACTAATGTTATCAATGGTATTTAATACTGGGCTAAGTGGACTATTATCCAGGTAAACAGGAGGCGATTGTTCAGTCAAGGTACCTTAATACAGCTAACAGATACATTTCCATATATGTACATTATACATCCCATAATAGGCAATTAATATAGGAACAAATCAGATATTTAGCGACCATTTATTTAGCAACCATTTATTTAGGGTTGTTGTAAGATCACAAGAATTAATATTTAAATAAATTGCTATGAAATTTTTTGACAAATTTACAATTTATCTGTGATTATATGAAGTGATGTCACCAGCAACTGACTACTGAGATCATCAGTCCAGTCATATTCTCGGTGAGTTTACATTTATTATTATATCAATATATCTCAAAAATATTCTGCATTTATACACCCATATATATAGCCCATTAGCATCATGGCTACTAATTATAATGGAGCCATGATCGTGTTGTTGAATCCGTATTCAAATAGACTTGGACCAACCCTACGGACCCTATTGAATTATCATCAGGTTTATAAGGTTTCTGGGCTTTGAAATAGTTCTGCAAACCCCAATGAAAAACAAGACAGAATCCTTTATCCAAGTATGAACGGAGCCTTAAGTACTGATAGAAATAAGCTTCACTTGTTTAAAAATTGTTGGATTCATTATTATTATTATTATTAATTATATTTATTTTTACAACACCCTTCTTTTCAGGGTACAGTACAATAGTAAATGACAGACTGATACAGAGAGGGTGAGAGAACCCTGCCCGCGAGGGCTTCCTTCAGAATAACACCCAAATGTCAAACATTAAAGCAATATTGTTTATTCTTTTTTTCTTGCTTGTATTGTTCATAACCTAAATAAAGCCATGTTGAAAATTACCTTACTGACATTGAGCATCCCATAGATACATGGAGAAAATAACTTCCAGTCCACAAAGTAGACACTGTGAGATGTGGGCAGTTAGAAAGCTGGTCATATGGCATTGGAGCACAACCAATGGGAATAGTATAAAAAAAAAAAAAGCCCCCAGTAAGATGATTATTAGCTGTTTACCAAATATACATTACTAGCAGAGAGTAAAAAAACTAAAGTTGGAAACCTGGTCATGTGGCATTGTAGCAAAACATACATATATAAGTATATATACATTTTAAAAAAATGTTAAAAGAAAAAGTGGACGTAAAAATGTTTTTATTGCTCATTTTACTCTAAGAGATGATATTTAATACTGGTTCAATCATACAACCATAAGAATAATACCTTTTAATGACTAACAAAAATAAAACAAATTATGTTACATAGAAAGCTTTCGAGACAACTCGGGTCTCTTTGTTATGTCAGGCATCATATAACAAAGTATCTTGATAAACACACATTTACACAATAGAGCATATTGCATTCTTCAGCTTTTTTCCATGCATATTATGCTAATCAAGTATTTGCTTACAATTTCCATGTTTTTTATGTGCACAAACGACCCAGACACACATTACTTGCAATATAATGCAATATAACATATGCGTTAAACAACCGTATTATGTCCAAAATAAAAAACATAAAAATATGGAATGTGTCAGCAGATAAGAACTATTCGACCCATCTAGTCTGCCCAATATGCTGAATACTAAGGCCAGGTCCATACTTCGGAATTTCCAGTTGGAGACAAAATCCGGCCGGAGATTCCGAGTGAATCAGGACCATGCACACATTGCAGTTCAATGTTCTGGCAGAATTTGTAGAGTAGTTTTTCAAGGCTGAAAGTCCATCTCAAAAACTCTGAAATATGCACTGTGCAGCAGAATCCCATTGCCAGCAATGGGACTCTGCCAAACCGGAATTTCTGAGCATAATTTCAAAACGGAATTCCGGTTGGAAATTCCATATTGTTAACCCAGCCTAATAGTCACTGGCCTTATCCATTATTGAGGATAGCCTAATGCCTATTCCATGCATGCTTAAACTCCTTCACTGTTCTAGCAGCTACCACTTCTACAGGAAGACTATTCCAGGCATTCACTACTCTCTTAGTAAGTATATGTTACGAGTCACAGCAACATGTGAACTGAGCAGCATTTTCTCACTAAATTTAATGTAATTCAACGCGAAAGGAAAGAAAAACATGTATTTTGAGGCATAATATGTATGTCTCAAAATAACCCTTAAAAAAATACTATGTGTGAACATAGCCTCTAAATTATTATTCTGAGATTTTGCCTGGAAGGGAGAAGTGACACAGAGAGAGAGCCCATTCGGTAAACACAACCATGGAGACAGACTATGTTGTGCACTGTAGCTTTACGCCAATAATGCATATGGGCCTCATTAGATGGCCCTTATTAAGTGCGACAATCACCTCCTTTAATTACCCTGGTCCTTTCTTATTTAGAGAAGGATGCCTGGTATTAGAATGGAGAAGAAGCTATTAATCAAACCTTTACACCTTCCTTATCGCAGGCGTGATGCTGAAGATTATCATAAATCTACTCCGATACTAACACAAGAATAATGAGTTCAGTAATGATAGCAATGATGATCATAATGATTTTAACCAACAAAGAATGGCTGAGATTTATTGCTAATAATGTGATAGGGGAACCCCTTCATTACAACCTATAGGTGCTCTTCATTATAGAAAAGAGGATAAGACAGAATAAAGCTCAGGCATTTATTAGCTCATACTGCTAGGCTGATAAATACTTATTTAGATTTTTCCCTAAAGGCCGTGACCCTTGAAAACTTGTTTCCTTTAATGAAAGGTCTATGATATGGCATCCCCATAATTACGATAAATCAAATAAAATAAACACGGCCTCTTCACGGCACTGAAAGAACCCAGGCGAATATCAATGAGGCGCAAAGAGGAATTGTGACTTCCGCTATTGTCATGTAAATAGGAAAGCACAGCCCTGTAGTTCATGTGTTGTTGTATCTGACAGTGAAATAGTTTCAAATAAAACTAAAGAAGGGTAAGCAGGGGGTTAAATAGTCGAATAAATTACTTGCCGATTGACTACCGGACTATTTAGGTAGTAATAGAATATGTTGTGGAGGTGTTGAAAACAGTTGTAGGATTTCAAGCATAGGTATATGCTAATATGGTTAAGGTTATAGCCCTAGGGGGCAGATTTACTAATATTTTATATCACTCAGATCAGCGATTCCCACCGATGGTGACTCCAGCTGTTGCAAAACTACAACTTCCAGCATGCTGGAGCTTAAACTTAGACTAGACAGTCTAGACATAGGCCAAATTTATCACAGTGGCTCAGGCTGTTTGGTAGATTTGCAACATCTTTAGGCTGTCTAGACTAACTTTAGACCAACTATTAGTTGACTTTCTTTGTCAAAAGTTTTGGCAACATTTTTGTCAAAGCTGCAGTTAAGCCATGGCCCTTTTCTGCTATACCATGCCCCTTGTCTGATGAGGTTTAAAAGTTAGTGAAGTTCAAAAGTTAGAGTGTTTAGAACACATAAACATAGTAACATAGTAATTTGTAACAAAATAAAATATGTACATCAGCAATATATATATAGAGAGAGAGTATTTTGTTGTTTTGGAAGAGAGCTAATTTGCATACTTTTTTCCCGTAGAGCATAGCATGAAAATAGGTCTCTTCAATAACACTCAGCATGAGGGACACACATAGAAATATATATATATATATATATATATATATATATATATATATAGATAGATGCAAATCAAAACATTTAGCAGTATCTTGCATCACTGGACTAATACTGCTACTCAAAGTTACTATATATATATATATATATATATATATATATATATATATATATATATATAGACAAAGAATACGGTCCAAGCTATTTGACCGCCGGCGGAGACAAATTTGCGAGCTAAGTGCCTCACTATTTCATAGTTTCACATTTGCATCTATTACACCATAGCTGTATAGCTCTCCATGTTTTAACTGCATTTTCATGTTTCACCTATATCCTTGTGCTGGCAGTGTGCTGCTGCATTCTTCTGTTGCTATATATATATATATATATATATATATATATATATATATATATAGCAATACAATGGTGCAGTACTCCAAAAATGGTAAATGTAATAAAAAGTATTCAACCCATATCAAAAAAGATGCTAGATTTCAGTTCCTCCATGGAACCATTCTCACTGTATTAAAGGGGGTGGGAGAGAAAAACAAGATATAAATATATTTATACAAATAGTACAGTATATGAATCAAATTATATTTATAAGTTAGTATTTTTACCTTTATATAAAAACCTAATGTGCATAGTGCATACTTATTTATTAAAACATATTAGCTCCAATGGACAGAGCTGGCAATATACTTGTTATTTTGTATTTATATTATATATGCGAAAGTGTTAGCTGCAATTTCTCACTGCTATAAACGATGCTGCTGCTATAGAAATCAGTAAATGTATCCCAAATGTATGTGCAGTCTGTGCGCTGCCAACAAATATACTATTGTTTTGTTGAGTAGATTTATATTACGTGATTGCATGGGTGTCACCTAATTCGTTTTGTAAGACTAGTAGGGGGAAAAAATATTCACTTTATAGGCACGCAGGAAGGTTTATTTGAAGTGAGTGACAACAGGATAGCTGCCATTTGAGTGGATTGTCATTCAATTAGCATATAAAGCAGGCCACGGTCCGGGCTCCTTCTCTAAGCTTGGTCCTGTCCTGTAGAAAGCCTTTCGCCTTATGGCAGATCATTCTCTAAGTGAATAGAGATGAAGGCAGGGATATTAAGAGACTCTATAAAACATCCCGGACACAATTGTGTGATTGATGGAGGACAAAGTAGGAACAGCAGGACACAGGATCCTGGGAGAAGCCTCCCTGTCAATTGAAGAAAGCCATCGCTGCAAGCAGCCTCTCCTGGAGGAGTTTGCAGTCTATTTGTATGAGTAATCAGCCGGCCCCCACTCTGTCAGCAGTGTTTACTCACTGATTTTCTCTACAAGACAGCCATTGACATTGGATGGATGGGGATAATCTGGTGCAGAACTGGTGGCTTTGCAAAGGCTACAGGTCGGGGATGGAGGCTGCAGGTGCCTGGGTCGCCCAGCTAATCTTCAGGCTCCAATCCATCATCCCCTATTGACAAGAAACAGACAGAGCAAAGCAGGGGCAGGGAAAAGAGAGGGTATTCACAGGGCGGATATGTTAGGCTGCTAATAATAATAACAACAACGTATCACCGAAACGTAACAGCAATAAAAGCAAAACACCAAATAATGTAATATCCTATATAGAATCCATGCATTCTGTATGCACAAATCAGCACATACATCAGGGGGCTTATTTGTTTGTTCTAGTAAATATTGCCTAATCTATGTATAGCACATCATTGCTATTAAATACTGCTTATATATTAAATATGGCTAAACTGATGGCAGATCTGAGGGTAATGCGTTAATAATATTAACTCCATTGCACAGTGTGATGTCTTTAAGATGAAATGTACAGAATCTCAGCCCAGATGCACATTTATCTGCTTCTTATGTGCTGTTCGGAATTGCCTGAATTGCTGCAGCATTACAATGATAGGGCGTCTTGGCCTTTGCTTATTCAGACTGACACGCCACTGTTAAAGCAGCAATATAAACAGGAGTGTGTAGTCTAGATGTAGATTTGCTGTTTTTTTTTTTTTTTTTTTAGTTTTTTTTTTTTTTTGGGCAAATATGTCTTTGAAGGGACTCGGACTGTGCGCTGGAAGAAGATGTAAACTAAGAAGAAGAGATGTGATCTCCTGCTGCTGCGGATCTGAGAGAAGAATTAAATAAAATGACAGCCTGAGATTGGAAATGTCTTTCACCTAAACTGTTATATTTCCAACTTTATACTTGGGTAGAAGGGAGTGAGAAGGGAATTGAGAGAGAGACACACAGCACACACTGGCTGCAAGGGGCTGCTACACTACAAGGGGGTGCCATGCTCAGTGCCTGCTGCTGCCCTTCTACCCAGCCACCCCTGTTACAGGTCTCCCCATCTCCGTCCTTCAGAAGCCACTAATTGCTCTGCTCCCTTCCTCCACACACCTCCACTAATTTCCCATTTCTTATTCTGCGGGTAGCTGGAAGGCGTCTGAAGGAATACAGCACATTCTCTTAGCTACCACATGAATATAGTAAGTCATGTCCATCAAGTCATCTGTAAGGGTCGTTTGGTAAATTAACAGCTGTGCTGTATAATCAGGCATTCGCCACTGAGGCCAATGTGCAGCCCCGCTTAACCAGGTGAGATTTCAGCATCTAATGGGCTGGGAGGTATGACATAGATACTAAATTATCAATTAAACTTTACAGATAGCATTCCATTCCAATTCCAGGTCACAGATAGGTTATTAAGAAAATTGTACTTTGCAGAACATTTCATGCTTTTATTTTTTTTAAACAATAAAGACATTTGCCGAAAGATTTCTGAAATATTTGGACTGATAACACAGTCAGTTTTCTCTGGACTAGGGACGAGATTTTCATTGCGTGTCATATTTGTAAATGTAATAATGTTTATTAAATAATGCTCGGGTTCGGGTATTCATTATAGTAATAAGTAAACTGTTCCATGTATGAGATTTAGACATTTTCTTATTGTATTTATGAAATAGATGCCTTAAATGCTTGGTGTGTTTTTTTCTTCACGGACAGTGTTTTGAAGGGGTGTAGAATTTATATACAGTAAATATTTATTTCTAGCAATGTTAGACAATTCTGATGACTTATTTTGTAAATAAATGAATAGGTTCAGAGTGCTGGGAAAAGAACAGGGGGAGAGGGGATTGACTACTGTCAAAGGTTTTATTTCCTGATTGGAAAGCTGCTTGATAGTTGATAGGAAAATTTTGACAGTTTTTATTGCTCTCTCTCTTTCTCTCTCTCTCTCCGCTAAGATAATGTGTCTGTGTGACTACAAACGTGTGAGGTCATTATTTTAAGAAGTTTATTAAATGCTTAGAAGATATCTTAAAAATTACACTTTAATATGCTGCCAAAATAAAAAAATTCAATGTTGTTGGTTGAATATCAAATGTTTACATAGCCGAGCTGATCCTTAAAAAATAAACTAACGTATACAGTAATAAATGTGATATGTTAGGTAGCTGTAGTCACCTATCACTAAACATGGCAGAAATTTTTAATTTACCTTATAAATGTGTCATAATATTGTTTATGTGGAAAGAGCTAGGTCGTGGTGTAGTATTTAGTATACAGTGTATGGAGTCGGGGTGCAATGCAGGGTAGATGCAGAGCAGATGTTATGGCCCAAGGGGCAGATGGTATTATCTCCTTCTTCGTCGTGACGCCAGGGTGTGGTTTAGCCTTAACCACCCGAAGGTAATACCGCTGATCCTGGGTTAGGCAGGGGCATTGAAGACACCAATGTCAGATTAAGGATAACGGCAGCTTTACTGAGGCAAGACAGGTGATATAGTCTTTGCAGTACAGACAAATATCTCAGGGAGGTGACCAATGACACAGGGGGACCTCGTAGGCTTGCTGGATCTTGGAGTAGTTAGACTGACTTTAGTGCAGGCCACGGTGTCTACAGATGGACTTGACTTGACAAAGATGGTGACTGACAGTAAGATGACTTGACTTACTGATGACCGACTTGTGGCTGCATGACTTTAGGCTTGAGGCCTCCAATGCTCTGGACACAGACACTGAGACGACCTGACTGGACTTGACCTCAGGAACTAAGAGAGCATGGAAAGAGAGAGATTGCAGCCCACCCCCTGGTTATATAGGGGGGCTGTGCAAGGAGCCCATAGGTCAATTGTGGGGTCACCTGGTCACTGGAGCCCTCTGGGTAACAATCATGTGGTACAAACATTAAAGCAACAATACATTAAATGAGGCAAACCTATATACATAATGGGGGTATGCTGCAGGGTAGCCCTAGGGACAAGCAGGGACTCTGCCTGACAGGGCAGGAGGACAGTATGGGGCCACATCATCCCATACTGGGACATCACAAACTCCCCCACTTGAATAAAGTGCCGTCCGGGAGGGTGGAGGAGCAAAATGGCCACAGGGGCCCCATGCAGTCCTGGAGCATTGAACTTAACGTCCATTTCTAGGCTGAACCTTAGTATGACCAATGAAAATAAAGAGTTCTTGTATAATGTCCATACATGCTCTGAAGACTTATAAACTTTTATGATTATTTTAGGAGCATGACTCAATAACATTACACTTGACTATAACACACTGTATGCAACTGTTGACACAATATAAGATGGATTGGGCTGCCGGAGGCTTTTTACCCAATGCCTTGGCTATTGGGGACCCTTGGCATAACACACTTCGCCACAAAACATTAGATATACAATTTAGACTAGACATTTCTAGACATTTGTTACCTTTTACCATTTGATAAGTCTATAGCAGGTTACAGGTATACTTTCTGGCCAGGAAAGTATCCTGAGCACGAGGACACAATAGAAAATACATTAGACATATGACAATTTAAAGAGACATTAGTGTGGACTGTTTTATGGTTAGTGCTACAGCCCTAGTGAAATGACGGATATGTGTACATGAATATATATATATAGATATATGTACTCAGTGACTCTATGTGGGATACTAATGGTTACTTAACACTTAATCTCTGTATCTTGCTTGCAGTTGGCCCTGTGTAGACCTTTGGAACCTACACAGCACCACTTCTTGTGAATCAGGAACATTTCCCTCTTCGGGAGCCCTTGTCATGACTGGACTTGTAGGGGATTCTTGGCAATCAAATTCCAGGGTTGGAGCTGGTTCTGGACTATCAGGACTCGGGCTGGCTAGCAGAAACACTGGAGACCCTGAAACCGGGGTGTAGACTGTTGCCAATGGTGACAGAACTGGAGCTGGTGAGGTCACTAGGGTTGGTTGCACCGGCCCTTGGGATGGCACAACACAGAAGATTGAAGGTTGGCTGGAAGAGAACATGGGGACATCCAGGAGGGTCAGGCAGGTCTTCCTTGAGACATAACTTTATCTGGTTATGGTGGACAACTTGCGGCTCATACCCAGTTTTCTGGATCTCATACACATCAGAGTCTGGGTAGGGTATGGCCGTTATTGTTTATGGCTCCATTTCCCAGATGGAATCCAGCTTGTGGTACCTCGGAAACTTCCACAGCCAGACCTTGTCAACCTAACTGAAGGGGTTTGGTAGAGGCATGACGGTTATAGTGTTGCTGATGCTTTTGTTGAGCCTCGCCCATCTTTTTATTGACAATCTCTTTTGCTTGTGTTCTTCTTAGATGGTCAGAGACCCACTCCATGGAAGCTTGCAGAGAGTTATTTAAGGGAGCTTGAAGTCCAAACGTTTGGTCCTTCGGTAGCTGCCCATGCCACCCCATCATCAGGTAGAAAGGGGTGTATCCTGTGGAACAATGGACCGTATTGTTATAAATTTCCAGCAACTTGGGCAACAATCGAGGCCACTTTTTGTGTTTTGACACAGACACTGCTCGCAGAATGTGGATAAAAACTTGATTGATGCGCTCACAGAGCCTGTTTATTGAGGGTGGTAAGCAGTAGTCTGGAGCTTCTTACAGGCGTAGAACTGACACAGCTCCTGGAAGAGTTGGGCCTCGAAGGCCGTTCCTCGGTCCGTCAGGACAGACTCCGGGCAACCAAGGGTTTGCACCCAATTGGAATAGAACATCTGAGCCGCTGTCTTGGCTGTAAGGTCTTTGACAGGCACTATGACAACCCACTTAGAGTAGTGATCCACCATGGTGAGAGCATATGTGTACCCGGACCAGGTAGGAAACAACTTGACATGGTCTAATGCGACCAACTGGTTAGGCCTTTCACTCTGGATGGAATGGAGGGGTGCACCTTGCGCACATTCTTTTTGATGTTGCAGAATGCACACTCACTGCACCATTTCTCGATGTCACACCGCATCCCAATCCAGTTGAACCTTCGTCTGTGGACTCCAAACTGTCCCAACTAATCATGGTATGAGTTGAGGACCATCGCCGCGTCCCGTCAGGGAACCAGAATCGGATGTCAATCACCAGAGACCGAATCCAAAGAATTCCGGTATAACAGTCCCTTGTGCATGAACAGTCACTTCCTCTGTCACCACAGACACTTCAACTCGTAGTCACACTGGGCCCGGCATAAAGAGGTTGTTACCTTTTTCATCAGAAGATAGTCAAACAGATCCCCCATGACTCGACTTTCGTCTTGCAGAGTCTTCCAGGTATATAGGTCTTCTTGGACCTTCTCGGACCTGGGCTCACCGTTCTCTAGGGTGGTCACAACATTCTGACTCCTGAACTTCTGGTAAAATGGGGGCACCTCCATGTCTTCCCACTCGTCTTCGACAAGGGATTCTTCGTTGGGGTTCATCCGAGACAGTACATCAGCGTTAAAATTAGATTTTCTGCTTCTGTACTTGATGATGAAGTTGTAGTCAGCCAATCTGGAGCCCCAACGCTGCTCGATGGCACCCAATTTGGCAGTATTCAAATGGGCCAATGGATTATTATCTTTGTAGACAGTGAATGGCGTGGCAGCCAAATAGTTCATAAACTTTTCAGTCATGGCCCATACATGGGCGGGGAGTTTCAGCTTGAAGGAGCTGTAGTTTGCATCGTTCTTCTCTGCTCCTCACAGGTTATAACTGGCATAGGCTATCAATTGCTCTTGCCCTTCTTGGACTTGGGACAGGACAGCTCCCCGATCTTCAAAGCTGGCATCAGTATACAACTGGAACGGCTTACTGTAATCTAGATACGCCAGGATGGGTGGTTCTGTCAACAGGTGCTTAAGAGCTCAGAACGCTGTCTCTTGCTCTTCGGACCATTCAACAGGTAGTCTTCCACTGTAGTTTTCCTTCGCTGTACCCCTGAAAAGAGCTGTGAGATGTTCTGCAATCTGAGGGAAGTGGGGAATGAAGCGGCAGTAGTAGCCAGCAAATTCCAGGAAGCTCCTGATATCTTTCACCATGCACGGGTTAGGGCCAGTTCTTGACAATCTCTACCTTTTCAGGATTAGGCTGGATTCCCTCAGCGCTGACAACATGTCCTAGGTGTTGTACCTGTGGTTTAAGCAGATGACACTTTGACGGTTTGATCTTCAGCCCATGATTGATCAGGACTTGGAAGACGTCTGACAGATGACTGAGGTGCTCCTGGTAGGACATGGAATACACAATGACATTGTCCTGTACAACAGGACACTTTGAAAATTCAGATGGCCCAGGCACTGCTCCATCAGATGCTGGAATGTAGCAGGGGCATTAAATAGCCCAAATGGCATACTCTTATACTCAAACAGTCCCATAGGTGTCACAAAGGCGGTCTTCTCTCAGTCCTCCACGGCCATAGGCACTTGCCTTTATCCACTGGTTAGGTCCAGAGTGGAGAAGTAAGCAGTCGACCCGAGGGCTGTAAGTGACTCCATCTTTCTTCTTGACCAACACGAGGGGCGCCACCCAGGGACTCTCTCTTGAATGACATCCGCCTCTTTCATGTCTGCCAGCATGTTCTTTACTGTCTGATACATACCTGGCGCGACCAGATGGTGTCTTTCTTTAATAGGTGGGCTGTCGCCGGTTAGAATTCTGTGCTGGATCATAGACATGTGCCCAAAGTCCGTGGGGTGTTTAATGAAAGCCTTGGGGTATCTTCTAGCAATGTTGAAAACTCCCTTGACTTGATCCCTTGGGGTAGTCTCATCTCCTACTTGGAGTTGTGCCCACCTGGCCCAGAAGTACTTGCACCAGATCCTTCAGCTTCTTGGGCTGCACACTGTCGGGCCACCTTGCATTCTGTTAGGATGTCCCTTGACTCTAGAAGATAGAGCTAGGCAACTGGGGTGTACTTAAGTAACCCAGTAGCAGCGTCAGACAGATTGACTAACTGGACGGGGACTCTCCCGTTGGTAACCATGACAAGGCTTCTTACAGCTTGTACAAGGGGATGATCTTTCAGCTGCATAGGCTCCAGCAGGGCTTGATAGTTCCTTACTCCAGGACATGCACAGCACCAGATGATGGTCTCTGTTTTGGGTTGTAGGGTCACCGACCTGTTATCTTGGACTCGTACTCTGCAGATTTCACCTTGTTGGTTGGCATACTTCTGCTCTGCTTGTAGAACTTTCAAGTAGCGCTGCCCAGCCCGCTGGCCTGAGGGAGACTTGTATGGGAGAGAGGCATGCAAGGAATCTACAATTTCAGAGAAACAGTTTTTCATGATATTCATGAAAAACTCGGCAGACTCTTTATCAGACACATTAGTTACAATCACTCCCTGCCCTCTAAGTACATGCTTCCCTAACTGGATGGTTGACTCTGAATATCTATGTCTGGGTATTGGTTTCCTGTTAACTACCGCTACTCTAAAATCAACATCATCGGGTTCACACAATAAACTGTCATTCCATTGCATATTGAAAACATTTTTAGGTATAGTAGACACTTGCGACCCTGTATCTATCAGCGTCTCCAACTGCACACCTTCTACAATAATCTTTACATAGGGGTAGGAGGCGACAAAGTGAGAGCCTTGACTTTGATCATTCAGGGTTTGGACCTGATTACTGTTTTCCTGAGGGCCGATCCGTGACCTCAGGGGAAACCCGTTTAAATCCCAACACTGCATTTTCCAATGTCCCGGTTTATTGCAATAGGTACAAAAGGGTCTTTGTGTCCCCGAAGGCCTATTAGGTGGAGGATTGCAGGGATAAAATTGCGGGGAGCAGGATCAGGTTTCCTAGGCATGGGCAGTTCATGGTCAGGTGGAATGGCCTGGGTGGCAAGCTCCTTCACCGCCTTAGTCAATTGTTCAATGTCCTGTTTAACACTCTGTAATTCTGAGGCTGTAGTAACCAGCAAGGTAGGTGGCACTGGGGCATGGGCCGGTGATGGTGGTGGTATGAGCCTAGCTACCGCACCTAGTGGCTCTGGGACAGGTGCGCAAACTTCCTCTGACTCAGTCCCGGACTCTATCACTTGAATAGCCAGTCTCTTAAAAGAGGGGAAGGACAGACTGGGGTTTTGGACTGCTAATATTCTCAACTGGGCTTTGTCCCACTTATTATGAGCCCCATCGATAAATCTATCCATCAATACCTTGTTGCCCTGCTCAGTAGTTATGCCATCTAGTCTTTGAACAGTCTCTAGGGCATTCTGTAGGGCTACGGCATAAGCTCTTAAAGTCTCCCCTGGCTTTTGTTGCCTCTCATACAACCGGAGACATACCTCTGATGGCGAATGTGACTCAAATACCTGGTAGAGTCCTTCAAAGATCTGCTCTACATTCGCCTTCTCGGAGGGACGGCCAGGTGTGGACTTCCTCCAGAGCTGATCCCTGTAGTTGTCCTGTGAGCAATGGCAACTGTTGATTAGGAGGGAAAGAATAAAAGACAAACAAACTCTGGATCTTCTTGAAATCCCTCAGGGTGAAGGGGTCTCTGTTATAAGTAGGGAGGACAGGGTTCCCCATAAATACCGGTGCTGACGCTGGAACACCAAGGTTGTGGATGTGGACTGCAGGCAGAACTGGCAGCATTCCGGCCACTGAGGCAACAGCTGATCCCGCTGCTGGAGATTAAGTGGCACTGTCGTCTGGTTGATCTGGAGGGCTGGGTGATGACATCCCCTGAGTGGCGCTCCCTCACTATGTTGCAAGTACCAAATAACACTACTGGGCACTAGGGGGTTAATGTAACTCGCCACCGGTA
The DNA here is from genome assembly GCF_029499605.1 of Hyla sarda. Taxonomy (NCBI): domain Eukaryota; kingdom Metazoa; phylum Chordata; class Amphibia; order Anura; family Hylidae; genus Hyla; species Hyla sarda. Next base: position 550,318,694 of record NC_079189.1, read on the forward strand.
CTGGAGACTTGCTGAGGGAGATTGTTGGTTTATGCAGAGTCTGCGCTGCAGCGGGTGCTTGATTATAAACTGCATAGCCGGATACAACTGCCGGAACCTCCAATATGGCTACGCTCAGGGGACTTCCTGTTTTGGTCCGGTCGGGAAAGCCTTCCCCTGTGCAACACAGGGTGGATCATTATTTCCTCCTAGCAAAACTGAAGAGACGTCACTGCTGGGGACTGATAGGGCGGAGCTGCGACCATTTGCGTGCATGGGAAACACCAGAACAGATTAACTCTTTCAGGTACTGACTTCTCACACTGCACAGTGACACTTAACAGTCTTTCCTTCACCTCTCCCTCTATTTCACAGGTGCCGCTAATAAATACTTTGCAATGACAAGTCCTGTACACTTTACTGGCACAGATTCTGTCGCAATGGCATGCGACTATTACAGACAGTCTCGGACCAAGTTCAGACTAGGGGGGAGGACTTGTGGCTTGTGGTAAATGGCCCACACCCATATCCTGTTCATGATGCCAAAAAGTTGTGGAGTCGGGGTGCAATGCAGGGTAGATGTAGAGCAGATGTTATGGCCCAAGGGGAAGATGGTATTAACCCCTTCTTGCCATGATGCCAGGGCGTGGTTTAGTCTTAACCACCCAAAGGTAATACCGCTGATCCTGGGTTAGGCAGGGGCAATGAAGACACCAACGCCAGGTTAAGGATAACGGCAGCTTTACTGAGGCACAGGTGATATAGTCTTTGCAGTACAGCCAAATATCCCAGGGTGGTGACCAGTGACACAGGGGGACCTCGCAGATTTGCTAGGACTTGCAGTAGTTAGACTGACTTTAGTGCAGGCCACGGTGACTACAGATGGACTTGACAGAGATGGTGACTGACAATAAGATGACTTTACTTGCTGATGACCGACTTGTGGCTGCAGGACTATAGGCCTCCAATGCTCTGGACACAGACACTGAGACAACCTGACTGGACTTGACCTCAGGAACTAAGAGAGCATGGAAACAGAGAGATTGCAGCCTCTACCCTGGTTATAAAGGGGGGCTGTGCAAGGAGCCCATAGGTCACTTGGGGGGTCACCTGGTCACTGCAGCCCTCTGGGTAACAATCATGTGGTACAAATATTAAAGCAACAGTACATTAAATGAGGCAAACCTATATACATTATGGTGGTATGCTGCAGGGGAGCCTTGGTGACATGCAGGGGCTCTGCCTGACAGGACAGGAGGACAGTACAGGGCCACATTATCCCATACTGGGACATCACAAGTGCAATATTTATTATATAAGGTCACATTAGTACGGAAGAAATTAGATCTGTGTTTTGTATGAAAAAAGAGAAAAACAATAATGAAAAGATTTGCACCTCTTCCATGTTTCGGACCCACTCCTGGTTTTGGCTATACACACTGATGCAAAATACTGACCCATGTGAAGTTGGCCTAAAAGGAAATTACATCCCAAACTACAGGCCTGGTGAGCAGCCTTGCTATTATTGAGCCTTTTGCTCCTTGTGTCTTAGGCATAGGAGAGAAGATCCATCAATGTCGCATCTGCTCAAAGCTCGTCATTGCCCCAGCCCGACCCGATGACGACAGCAAACGTTTATTCTGACGCTGTCATAATATTTCTCTGGTCAATGAAACTAAATACCGAGTTAACATTGCAACTACGTCTCTTACCACGTGGCTCAGGTTTGCGTTATGGTGATGATGTAACATTATTTGCAAAAAAAAAAACCTAGGAGGCCGCAGTGAGGAAGAGGTTAACTTGCCCAAGCTGTGTTTCTATTTTTCCAGCCCTCCTTAGCAGTTTATGTAAAGATCAGTGGTTTCTTTTTTGTGTGTGTGTGTGCTGGAGGATCTTATACCCAAGGGGTCCCTGGCTGGATTGTGCACGTTTCTCTTTGCATTAGCAAAGCCCAAAGTCATCCAGTTTGCGCTAATCACCACAATTAGTCCAGAATTATCACCGGACTCTGACAGACGTTCCTTGTAACTCTCTTTTATTTCCAACAGCCCTAATCAGCAGCTCTCATTACAAACGCTGATTAAACTGCAAATTATCCAGCAGTGGCCCTGTTCCCGTCTACCAGCAGCTCGTTCAATATCAATTAAGGCAGCAAGCAGCAAATCTGCAGCCTCTGAGAGCTTCCAACTGCCTGATAGTGGCACTTATTAGTTTGGAAAACTAGGAAAATACTAATAATCAACAACCAAGGGAAAGAAAACCCAACCATAGACAGGATGGGAAAAATACACAACCAACCAACTCCTGCAACGCTCAATTATAACCTGTCCCAGTGGCTGTGGTCCTGACTGGTGACAGCCCACTTACAACAGGGGTCAGGGAGCAGGTAGAAACTAAAACTGTATTAGATAAGCTAATATCTCCAGCTTATTGAAGTCAGTTTGCTTTATAATGAATTGCATTAAGCCATATAAAAAATGTGAAATCTAACATCATTAGGTCGTTCCGGCTTCATTTCTAATTGACGCTTTTCTCTTTTTTTTCCTTTTGACCTCCTCTTCCTCTAAGTGAAACGGGAGCTAATGACAGTTGATTTTATTTATTTATTTTCTCAAATTGCATTTAGATACGCACATGCAGAAGCATTGTCTATTTATTATCGCTGATGAAACTAGAAAAAGGGCGCGCTGCTCGATGAGAAATTTCAATATTTAACTAGAAGGCTCAGGTAGACCCTTGCCATGCCACGCAAAAGGTCAAAGGGAAAGAAATTTGTCATCTACCTGTCGAGAAAAGGAAGAAGGTGGATGGGGGAGGCTAAAAGAAAACATCTCATTGACATTGAATGGATTCTTCTGTAGTTTACACTTATTTAAAATGCAAATATGTCTTGACGTGTTCTGGACACAATTAGTATATGTGTGACCTAGGGCAGAAATTCATAACTCCATATAACAAAGCTGTCTGATGTCCAATAAATCACGTTTGTTAGCGGTCACTAAACAGGTACAATCTGCCACTTAATTCATAATTAACTGTGCATAGTAAAGTATGTGAAGAGTTTCTCTTGTCTCTGTGTCAAGCCATTATTCGTGATGATTTGGCCTACAGTTGTATTAGGAACAATTTTCTATGCAGTGGTTTCTACCTAGGTGAGTGGTTTCTTTCCTCTGAACTTCTGTATTGCAGAAATATGGGGCCATCTGGTCAAACATGGCTGTGTGATAGCCTAGTTTGATAATTACTCATAAAAAAATCATGATTAAACCCTATAATAAGGCAATTTCTGTGGTTGGACTTCATGTCAACGGCATTCTTATACAGCCATGATCCCAAGACTGAAGACTAGATATGAGCAAATAGGTTTGTTACGGAACTTACGAAATTATTTCAGTTAGAATTCAGATTTGTCAGAATTCAGGATTAATTTTGGCTGAATTATTCATACATACAGGAGTCCCTGCTCCTGTACACTGAGCAGTAACGCATATGCTGCATGCCTCGCTTATCTGTACGCTCATTACATGCACTATGTGCGTAATGTACGTACAACAGCGGTCTTCTAGCTTTTGTGCTGGGGCTGGCACAGGGGGGCAGGGTCCCAGGTCCTGTCTGTCAGCCTAATATATTTTGAAACGCAAAATGTGAATACAGATAAGTAATATATAAAGATCCTAAAATGGGAAAATAAATGTTAAAGAAACAACTCGTCAATCAGTGCCTGAAGTAAAATGGGTTTCCAGGTTCTAAAATATTAGGTTTAAATATAAAATAATAAACTTCAATGTGCCCACTTTCAATATATAGGTTAACCTATTGCCCTCCCACTCTCTGTTGATAAACCTATATTATGACCTATTGTCAGTTTTGACCAGAGGTGTGTCTAGGGGGTTCAGCACAGGGTGGTCCAAATACATCCAAGGCCTGAGTGGGCTCCCCACAAATAATGTGTTTACAACTGTGGAGGTACAATGCCTTGCTTAACTATTCACCCCCATCGTGCTTTTTGCCTACTTTGCAACTGTTACGAACTGGAGTTCAAATAGACTTATGCTTATATAACAGCCATATTTGTGGAGTACATGACTAATAGTTGTCTTGTGGACAGATTCCTCCAGCTTAGCTGTTGATTTCTGCAGCTCCTCCAGAGTATCTGTGGGCTTCTTGGTTGAGATTTTTTCTTTTCGCCCGGAATGTCAGCTTGGGTAGACAGCCTTGTCTTGATAGATTCACAATTGTGCCATATTTTCCATTTTCTGATGATGGATTTTATGGTGCTCAGTGAGATGTTTAAAGCTTGGAATATATTTTTATAACCTAAACCTGCTTTGTACTTCTCCACAACTATATCCTTGACCTGTTTGGTGAGCTATTTGGTCTGCATACTGCTGTTTGATCAGTAATTGCAAACTCTCTTGGAAACTGTGAGGCCTTCACAGAACAGGAGTATTTGTACTGAGATTAACTTGTAGACAGGTGGACCTTGCTTACTAATTATGGGACTTGCAAATGTGAAGGCAATGGGTCGAACTAGATCAATGTTGGGGGTTTCACAGTAAAGGGGTGAATACATATGCACGCAACACTTTTCAGATTTTTATTTGTAAATCATTTTGAAATCCATGTTATATTTCCCCCCACTTCTAAATGATGGGCTATTTTGTGCTGATCTGTACATAAAATATCAATTAAATTTGAATCTGTGGTTATACATATACTTATGCAAGGCACTGTACATGCGTCAGATGGACTTTCTGCTCTCTTAGTGTTAGAGATACCAAGATCGAGGAGGAAAACCCTGCAGTTAAAAGCATAGACAGGGAGAGAATGGTTGGAGGGCAATTCATGCTAGATAGGGAAGAAAGCAGATACAAGGAAGTCTGCAGATAAGAATCATGTAGCTGTGTAGAATTATGGAGAGAATAAAGAGCTCACCCACCACACTGTAGGGGCTAGAGAAAAGAACTTAAGCAAAGTTTTTAACCCCCATGAGGACACAGCATTTTTTTTTCATGTTTTCCTCCTTGCCTTTTAAAAACCATAACTCTTCTAATTTTCCATCTACAGAGCCATATGAGGGTTAGTTTTATCTGGGACTAACTGTACTTTGTCATAACATACCTCATTTTACCACTAAATCTTTAGGAAAGCAAAAATAAAATATTTGTGAAATAGTAAAAAAATACAATTTGTATCGGGGGGGGGGGGGTGAGTAATTTTTATGCAGTACATTTTATGGTAAAAAATACACATTATCTTTATTCTGTTGGTCAATATCATTGCAATGATACTCAATTTATATGTTTTTATTTTCTACTTTTAAAACATTTTTCTTATTCTATAACTTTTCACATTTTTCATCTACAAAACTGTGTAAGGGCTAAATTTTTGCTCCCTCATCTATAGTTTTTATCCGTACCATTTTAGTGAAGATGGGACTATTCGATTACTTTTTATGATTTTTTTTTCTTAAATATAATGTGACTAAACTGTTCTTACCTATATACAATTTTATTAGGGTAGGGTCTCATTTATGGTTTTCATTTTTTTTAATGATTTTATTTACACAATTTTTTTAATCCCTACAGGAGACTATAAGCAGTCATTGGATTGCTTATACTGTTAAAGCATAGCAGTGATCAGTGAAACCGGCACTCGGATAGTACAGTCTGCCTGAGGCAGGCTGTATTAGTGAAGCATATGTGGCCAGCACCGAGTCCTTCAGCCATGCTGTGCTTTGGGGATGCTATTTGGACTCCCAGAATGTGCAGCAATTGCCGTTTTGCCTTTTAAATGCAGAAATTAGCATTAATCGCAACATCCAAAGGGTTGCTAATGATTGCTGATAGGAGCTAACATTCATAGCTACAGAGCGAGCTCATCCCCTGAGCTCCCTTTATAGTCCAGGAGCGCGCACATGATGTATATATATGTCATTTCGTGCAAAGGAGTTAATAAGGACCTAAGATGAAAGTACTTTTTGCACCATAATATGATTTTAAAAAAGGTGTCCATAACCTTTAAAGGAGTCCTCCTCTTTTAGCATTATGTTTGGTATTGTGTCATCCAATAGAAAAGTTACACAATAAAATTGCCAGTCACAATTACTGAGTATCATATGAATAAATTAAGTGTATTTATTGTAAATGTTTTATGTATTTATGTACAGGAAAAGTTACTATAGTTTTACACAAACTGGAAAAATTGGAATATTTGAAAAAATATATATTTTTGAAAATAATAACATGGATAAGACTTTTAGTGTAGATATTAAGGCCTAGGAAAAAAGAATGTTTCAGTTTGTTATAGAAAAGTTAATAGACTTACTTAATGATATTCTATAGATGTATTCGTTTCAAGGTATTGGCAATTAGTTGCACCCTTGATAGCCCTTACAGAATCAATAGAAGAGCCTTAGAATGCATGAAGGACATTGCACACTAATCTCCAATACCTCAATAGCTCAAGGTTTAGCAAAGCAGAACACAATCCAAGTGTCTCCTTCTGTGGCATTTACCTTAGAAATTACTTCAGGTTTTTGAAGATGAACTCACACTGACTACAGAAATATAAAAATATAAATATATAATATAAAAAATATAATAATAATAATAATAATAATAATAAAAAAACAGAATGTATAGTAATAGTTAAGGTCATACTTACATATCACATATCATATAATTTAAACGGGCACTGTCAGATACAAAAACTTTTGATATGTTGTAAAGCATGCAAAACCAATAGGTTTTGCAATTGCTTTCATTAGAAAATTTTCAGTATTTCTTACTGAAAAAGCCAGTCAAACAACTGCCCCCCCTGTCTGCTTGGACACATACTAGTCCTGCTGTGTCCATGCATCATCACCTATGTCATGGACACACTTCCTTGATTGAAAGCTCTGAGCGCAGGGCTCACAGCTGGAGGAAAAATCCTCCCACTGTCAGCTTGTGTCCTGCTACTGTCAGTGAGGACAAGCTGGGAGTTGTAGCTTTGCTAATGCTAGGGGAGATGTGAGCAGACAGCATACTGAGGGAGGGGGCGGAGGCCTGCACAGTGAGGCCCCACCCCCTCCCTTTGAGAGGAATTCAGACTATTGAGCTAAATTAAAAGTGTAATAAAAAATAAATAAAGGTGCTAGACACATAAAAATGTACATGGGCAGGATTAGGTACTGAGTGATATATTTAAAAAAAAAAATGTTGTTGCATCTGACAGGTACACTTTAAAGTAGAAATTATAAAAATGTGACCTTTACTGAGCAACTGTGGTGGGGGGGGGGGGGGGGATTAAAGGCTGAATGGCTATGTTCACGCCGGCTATGTAAAGACTATGGAAATGCATCTGTCAGTGTACACAGTGTATAAGAAAGCAGCCATAATTCCAACATTAAAACGTGTGCACTGACAGTTACTTTTTCATAGGTTTTCATTGTGCTCATTCCTAGATTAACGGGGTACTATCAACTGGTGCCAGAAAGTTAAAAATCTTAATCCTTCCAGTACTTATTAGCTGCTGAATATTACAGAGGAAATTATTTTCTTTTTGGAACACAGTGCTCTCTGCTGACATCTCTGTCCATTTTAGGAACTGTCCAGAGCAGCATATGTTTGCTATGGAGATTTTTTCCTACTCTGGACAGTTCTTAAAATGGACAGAGATGTCAGCAGACAGCACTGTGCTCAAGATGTCAGCAGAGAGCATTGTGTTCCAAAAAGAAAATAATTTCCTCTGTAATATTCAGCAGCTAATAAGTACTGGAAGGATTAAGATTTTTAACTTTCTGGCACCAGTTGATAGTACCCCGTTAATCTAGGAATGAGCACAATGAAAACCTATGAAAAAGTAACTGTCAGTGCACACGTTTTAATGTTGGAATTATGGCTGCTTTCTTATACACTGTGTACACTGACAGATGCATTTCCATAGTCTTTACAGTTTCAGTTTCAGTTTTACAGGTGTATTTCACTATTCATTTTATATTGTGTGAACATAGTCAAAAAAGCAGTGAAAAACTTCCGGCAGATGTGGTTGCGAAAAAAACTTCCAGCAGATATGATCGGAAAATCCACGGTAAGTGATATATCTAACCTAAGATAAAAATAAAAAGGAAATGAAGGGCAGGATAGATGGTCCATGTGGTCTTTTTCTGCAGGCATCTACTGTATGTTTCTATGTAACATAAATAATTACTGAACGTTTGTATTTAGTTAATAAAAAATGAACTGAAATTGAAATCATAAATGTAATTTTGGCAATTCTATTCTGGGGATAGTTTAGTGGAATTTCGTGTGGTTTTATTCACCATTTTGAAGACAATTAACCTCTACTTTGTGTTTGCTCCACTTTTACATAACTGAATCCATTGAACCCTTAACAGTTTGTCAGCTAAAAGAGAATGAAGTTGAGATAATAATCATGACAATACAAATGCACGGATGAAGGATCTAGAAGAGGATGGGTCAAGAATGTGACAGATGCTGCCTATGTCATGGAGATGAGTTGTGGTCTAATCGGATCTCACTTGTGTCAAAAGAGATAATTCAGAAATAAATGGTTACAAAAAGAAGGCATTGACTGGATATAACCAGCATTATCTCATTGGGTAATGAGAATACATAAATAAAAACAATCACTACTCTGTAGACAACTATCATTGAATCCTACTGATTATTCCTTCATTATAATGATTCCGTAATGTCCTAGTAATGAATGTTTGTGATACTCCACTTCAATGAGCTGGTGCTATGTATATGTTTTCCAATTGGGGACATAGAATGACAACTAAGAATAATGGCAGCCAAGACTGTGAAGTCACGATTCAAAGCCCAGTTTGAAAAGCCATTAATGTAGAAATAATATCCTGTCAAGTAATGTGTATATATCATGCTGGAAAATGCCAATGTATTAAAAAGATATATATATATATATATACACATGTTGTGTAAGAACTTCCAGTTTCTCTTTCAGTATGGCACCATCTTAGGTGGTTCTATTTGAAACTCAAGATAATGTACTATTTGTGCCAATATGGACAGTCTATAACATCTAATGTATGTTTAAAAGTAATGTGTTAAAGGGTACCTCTCATCAAATAAACTTTTGATATATTTTAGATTAATGAATGTTGAATAACTTTCCAATAGCATGTTAATGAAAAATATGCTTCTTTCTATTGTATTTTTCCCGATCAGTCCTGTCAGCAAGCATTTCTGACTCATGCTGGAGTCCTAAACACTCAGAGCTGCCAGCCTGCTTTGTTCACAGCCAAACAGGCTGTGAACAAAGCAGGCTGGCAGCTCTGAGTGTTCTCTTTTGTGAACAAAGCAGACTGGCAGCTCGTAGTGTTTAGGACTCCAGCATGAGTCTGAAATGCTTGCTGCCGGGACTGGTAGGGAGACCCCATATTTTTGAATAACATGCAATTGTAAAGTTATTCTGCATACATTAATCTATAATATCTCAAAAGTTTTTTTGATGAGAGGTACCCTTTAAGAAAAATAATAAAATCCAGTATAAATGCCATCAGCACTGTTACGCCGAGCGCTCCGGGTTCCCGCTCCTCCCCGGAGCGCTCGCTTCTCTCTCGCTACCGCAGCGCTCCGGGCAGCTCCACTGACCCGGTGCGCTGTGATACCGTCTCCAGCCGGGATGCGATTCGCGATGCGGGTAGCGCCCGCTCGCGATGCGCATCCCGGCTCCCGTACCTGACTCGCTCTCCGTCTGTCCTGTCCCGGCGCGCGCGGCCCCGCTCCCTAGGGCGCGCGCGCGCCGGGTCTCTGCGATTTAAAGGGCCACTGCGCCGCTGATTGGCGCAGTGGTTCCAATTAGTGTGTTCACCTGTGCACTCCCTATTTATACCTCACTTCCCCTTCACTCCCTCGCCGGATCTTGTTGCCATTGTGCCAGTGAAAGCGTTTCCTTGTGTGTTCCTAGCCTGTGTTCCAGACCTCCTGCCGTTGCCCCCGACTACGATCCTTGCTGCCTGCCCCGACCTTCTGCTACGTCCGACCTTGCTTCTGTCTACTCCCTTGTACCGCGCCTATCTTCAGCAGTCAGAGAGGTTGAGCCGTTGCTAGTGGATACGACCTGGTCACTACCGCCGCAGCAAGACCATCCCGCTTTGCGGCGGGCTCTGGTGAAAACCAGTAGTGACTTAGAACCGATCCACTAGCACGGTCCACGCCAATCCCTCTCTGGCACAGAGGATCCACTACCTGCCAGCCGGCATCGTGACAGTAGATCCGGCCATGGATCCCGCTGAAGTTCCTCTGCCAGTTGTCGCCGACCTCACCACGGTGGTCGCCCAGCAGTCACAACAGATAGCGCAACAAGGCCAACAGCTGTCTCAACTGACCGTGATGCTACAGCAGCTACTACCACAGCTTCAGCAATCATTTCCTCCGCCAGCTCCTGCACCTCCTCCGCAGCGAGTGGCCGCTTCTGGTCTACGACTATCCTTGCCGGATAAATTTGATGGGGACTCTAAATTCTGCCGTGGCTTTCTTTCCCAATGTTCCCTGCACTTGGAGATGATGTCGGACCAGTTTCCTACTGAAAGGTCTAAGGTGGCTTTCGTAGTCAGTCTTCTGTCTGGAAAAGCTCTGTCATGGGCCACACCGCTCTGGGACCGCAATGACCCCGTCACTGCCTCTATACACTCCTTCTTCTCGGAAATTCGAAGTGTCTTTGAGGAACCTGCCCGAGCCTCTTCTGCTGAGACTGCCCTGTTGAACCTGGTCCAGGGTAATTCTTCTGTTGGCGAGTACGCCGTACAATTCCGTACTCTTGCTTCAGAATTATCCTGGAATAATGAGGCCCTCTGCGCGACCTTTAAAAAAGGCCTATCCAGCAACATTAAAGATGTTCTGGCCGCACGAGAAATCCCTGCTAACCTACATGAACTCATCCATCTTGCCACTCGCATTGACATGCGTTTTTCCGAAAGGCGTCAGGAGCTCCGCCAGGATATGGACTTTGTTCGCACAAGGCGTTTTTTCTCCCCGGCTCCTCTCTCCTCTGGTCCCCTGCAATCCGTTCCTGTGCCTCCCGCCGTGGAGGCTATGCAGGTCGACCGGTCTCGCCTGACACCTCAAGAGAGGACACGACGCCGCATGGAGAATCTCTGCCTGTACTGTGCCAGTACCGAACACTTCCTGAAGGATTGTCCTATCCGTCCTCCCCGCCTGGAAAGACGTACGCTGACTCCGCACAAAGGTGAGACAGTCCTTGATGTCTACTCTGCTTCTCCACGTCTTACTGTGCCTGTGCGGATATCTGCCTCTGCCTTCTCCTTCTCTACTATGGCCTTCTTGGATTCCGGATCTGCAGGAAATTTTATTTTGGCCTCTCTCGTCAACAGGTTCAACATCCCAGTGACCAGTCTCGCCAGACCCCTCTACATCAATTGTGTAAACAATGAAAGATTGGACTGTACCATACGTTTCCGCACGGAGCCCCTTCTAATGTGCATCGGACCTCATCACGAGAAGATTGAATTTTTGGTCCTCCCCAATTGCACTTCCGAAATCCTCCTTGGACTACCCTGGCTTCAACTCCATTCCCCAACCCTGGATTGGTCCTCTGGGGAGATCAAGAGTTGGGGGCCCTCTTGTTTCAAGGACTGCCTAAAACCGGTTCCCAGTACCCCTTGCCGTGACTCTGTGGTTCCCCCTGTAACCGGTCTCCCTAAGGCCTATATGGACTTTGCGGATGTTTTTTGCAAAAAACAAGCTGAGACTCTACCTCCTCACAGGCCTTATGATTGTCCTATTGACCTCCTCCCGGGCACTACTCCACCCCGGGGCAGAATCTATCCTCTGTCCGCCCCAGAGACTCTTGCTATGTCGGAGTACATCCAGGAAAATTTAAAAAAAGGCTTTATCCGTAAATCCTCCTCTCCTGCCGGAGCCGGATTTTTCTTTGTGTCCAAAAAAGATGGCTCTCTACGTCCTTGCATTGACTACCGCGGTCTTAATAAAATCACGGTAAAGAACCGCTACCCCCTACCCCTCATCTCTGAACTCTTTGATCGCCTCCAAGGTGCCCACATCTTTACCAAACTGGACTTAAGAGGTGCTTATAATCTCATCCGCATCAGAGAGGGGGATGAATGGAAAACGGCATTTAACACTAGAGATGGACACTTTGAGTATCTGGTCATGCCCTTTGGCCTGTGCAACGCCCCTGCCGTCTTCCAAGACTTTGTTAATGAAATTTTTCGTGATCTCTTATACTCCTGTGTTGTTGTATATCTGGACGATATCCTGATTTTTTCTGCCAATCTAGAAGAACACCGCCAGCATGTCCGTATGGTTCTTCAGAGACTTCGTGACAATCAACTTTATGCCAAGATAGAGAAATGTCTGTTTGAATGCCAATCTCTTCCTTTCCTAGGATACTTGGTCTCTGGCCAGGGACTACAAATGGATCCAGACAAACTCTCTGCCGTCTTAGATTGGCCACGCCCCTCCGGACTCCGTGCTATCCAACGTTTTTTGGGGTTCGCCAATTATTACAGGCAATTTATTCCACATTTTTCTACCGTTGTGGCCCCTATCGTGGCTTTAACCAAAAAAAATGCCAATCCCAAGTCTTGGCCTCCTCAAGCGGAAGACGCCTTTAAACGGCTCAAGTCTGCCTTTTCTTCGGCTCCCGTGCTCTCCAGACCGGACCCATCTAAACCCTTCCTATTGGAGGTTGATGCCTCCTCTGTAGGAGCTGGAGCGGTCCTTCTACAAAAAAATTCTTCCGGGCATGCTGTTACGTGTGGTTTTTTTTCTAGGACCTTCTCTCCGGCGGAGAGGAACTACTCCATCGGGGATCGAGAGCTTCTAGCCATTAAATTAGCACTTGAGGAATGGAGGCATCTGCTGGAGGGATCAAGATTTCCAGTTATTATTTACACCGATCACAAGAACCTCTCCTACCTCCAGTCTGCCCAACGGCTGAATCCTCGCCAGGCCAGGTGGTCTCTGTTCTTTGCCCGATTTAATTTTGAAATTCACTTTCGGCCTGCCGATAAGAACATTAGGGCCGATGCTCTCTCTCGTTCCTCGGATGCCTCGGAAGTTGAACTCTCTCCGCAACACATCATTCCTCCTGACTGCCTGATTTCCACTTCTCCAGCCTCCATCAGGCAAACTCCTCCAGGAAAGACCTTCGTCTCTCCACGCCAACGCCTCGGAATCCTCAAATGGGGTCACTCCTCCCATCTCGCAGGTCATGCAGGCATCAAGAAATCTGTGCAACTCATCTCTCGCTTCTATTGGTGGCCGACTCTGGAGACGGATGTCGTGGACTTTGTGCGAGCCTGCACTGTCTGTGCCCGGGATAAGACTCCTCGCCAGAAGCCCGCTGGTTTTCTTCATCCTCTGCCTGTCCCCGAACAGCCTTGGTCTCTGATTGGTATGGATTTTATTACAGACCTACCCCCATCCCGTGGCAACACTGTTGTTTGGGTGGTCGTTGATCGATTCTCCAAGATGGCACATTTCATCCCTCTTCCTGGTCTTCCTTCAGCGCCTCAGTTGGCTAAACAATTTTTTGTACACATTTTTCGTCTTCACGGGTTGCCCACAAAGATAGTCTCGGATAGAGGCGTCCAATTCGTGTCAAAATTCTGGAGGGCTCTCTGTAAACAACTCAAGATTAAATTAAACTTTTCTTCTGCATATCATCCTCAATCCAATGGACAAGTAGAAAGAATTAACCAGGTCTTGGGTGATTATTTACGACATTTTGTTTCCTCCCGCCAGGATGATTGGGCAGATCTTCTACCATGGGCCGAATTCTCGTATAACTTTAGAGTCTCTGAATCTTCCTCCAAATCCTCATTTTTCGTGGTGTACGGCCGTCACCCTCTTCCCCCCCTCCCTACTCCCTTGCCCTCTGGTTTGCCCGCTGTAGATGAAGTGACTCGTGATCTTTCCACCATATGGAAAGAGACCCAAGATTCTCTTTTACAGGCTTCATCTCGCATGAAAAAGTTTGCCGATATGAAAAGAAGAGCTCCCCCCATTTTTGCTCCCGGAGACAAGGTATGGCTCTCCGCTAAATATGTCCGCTTTCGTGTCCCCAGTTACAAACTGGGTCCACGCTATCTTGGTCCTTTCAAAGTCTTGTGCCAAATTAATCCTGTCTCTTACAAACTTCTTCTTCCTCCTTCTCTCCGTATTCCTAATGCCTTTCATGTCTCTCTTCTTAAACCACTCATCATCAACCGTTTCTCTCCCAAATTAGTTTCTCCCACTCCTGTCTCCGGTTCTTCTGACGTCTTCTCAGTGAAAGAGATACTGGCCTCCAAGACGGTCAGAGGAAAAAGGTTCTTTTTGGTGGATTGGGAGGGCTGTGGACCTGAAGAGAGATCCTGGGAACCTGAGGACAACATCCTAGACAAAAGTCTGCTCCTCAGGTTCTCAGGCTCTAAGAAGAGGGGGAGACCCAAGGGGGGGGTACTGTTACGCCGAGCGCTCCGGGTTCCCGCTCCTCCCCGGAGCGCTCGCTTCTCTCTCGCTACCGCAGCGCTCCGGGCAGCTCCACTGACCCGGTGCGCTGTGATACCGTCTCCAGCCGGGATGCGATTCGCGATGCGGGTAGCGCCCGCTCGCGATGCGCATCCCGGCTCCCGTACCTGACTCGCTCTCCGTCTGTCCTGTCCCGGCGCGCGCGGCCCCGCTCCCTAGGGCGCGCGCGCGCCGGGTCTCTGCGATTTAAAGGGCCACTGCGCCGCTGATTGGCGCAGTGGTTCCAATTAGTGTGTTCACCTGTGCACTCCCTATTTATACCTCACTTCCCCTTCACTCCCTCGCCGGATCTTGTTGCCATTGTGCCAGTGAAAGCGTTTCCTTGTGTGTTCCTAGCCTGTGTTCCAGACCTCCTGCCGTTGCCCCCGACTACGATCCTTGCTGCCTGCCCCGACCTTCTGCTACGTCCGACCTTGCTTCTGTCTACTCCCTTGTACCGCGCCTATCTTCAGCAGTCAGAGAGGTTGAGCCATTGCTAGTGGATACGACCTGGTCACTACCGCCGCAGCAAGACCATCCCGCTTTGCGGCGGGCTCTGGTGAAAACCAGTAGTGACTTAGAACCGATCCACTAGCACGGTCCACGCCAATCCCTCTCTGGCACAGAGGATCCACTACCTGCCAGCCGGCATCGTGACAAGCACTAGGAAAAAAAAATCAATAGGGCACACAGTACTGTACCTAATGCTAATGTGCAGGTATGTAATAAAATAAACATAAATCACATATAGCATTATCCAAAACAGCACTGGTGCCAAATATAACTATAGTTTTCTGAGCACAGGGCATGAGACAGTATAACTTTACACCAAAATAAGAACTTTATCACTGGTACTAAGCACCACGCTAAAGCTGGTCATACATTTTAGATGTGAAATGCCAACAGCTGTGTCACGATGCCGGCTGGCAGGAGGTGGATCCTCTGTGCCAGAGAGGGATTGGCGTGGACCGTGCTAGTGGACCGGTTCTAAGTCACTACTGGTATTCACCAGAGCCCGCCGCAAAGCGGGATGGTCTTGCTGCGGCGGTAGTGACCAGGTCGTATCCACTAGCAACGGCTCAACCTCTCTGACTGCTGAAGATAGGCGCGGTACAAGGGAGTAGACAGAAGCAAGGTCGGACGTAGCAGAAGGTCGGGGCAGGCAGCAAGGATCGTAGTCAGGGGCAACGGCAGGAGGTCTGGAACACAGGCTAGGAACAAACAAGGGAACGCTTTCACTGGCACAATGGCAACAAGATCCGGCGAGGGAGTGCAGGGGAAGTGAGGTATACATAGGGAGTGCACAGGTGAACACACTGATTAGAACCACTGCGCCAATCAGCGGCGCAGTGGCCCTTTAAATCGCAGAGACCCGGCGCGCGCGCGCCCTAGGGAGCGGGGCCGCGCGCGCCGGGACAGGACAGACGGAGAGCGAGTCAGGTACGGGAGCCAGGGTGCGCATCGCGAGCGGGCGCCACCCGCATCGCGAATCGCATCCCGGCTGGAGGCGGTATCGCAGCGCACCCGGTCAGTGGATCTGACCGGGGCGCTGCGGGAGCGAGAGTGTAGCGAGCGCTCCGGGGAGGAGCGGGAACCCCGAGCGCTCAGCGTAACAAGCTGTTCACTGTGATCTCTCCTAGATGCTGCCAACACTTCTGGTGGTGGCTTATCTCCCCAAGAATAATAGGATTGGGCAATTTGAAACCTAACATGTCTACAGAGGTATATCGGCTATAGAGAAGAGACAGCTAGAGCACAGTTCAGTTTAAAGAGAAAGGTAAAACTGGTAAATAATAGTGAAATTATCCAAAAAGTCCAGATGGATTTAAGGAACCTAGAAAGAAAAACTAGAAAGTATGGTTGAAAGACTATGTTCATTCTTCTAAGGCGGCTTATTTATTGTGTGGAAAAATTTGCATCAGGACACTACCTCTCAATGTCACTAGTTGCAATGGCAAATGTATACTAAAAAAGTACGGTATGCAAAATGTAGTCCCATTTATTATATTTTCCAATAAAAAAAAAATCATTCAGCATAATATAATAATTTCATTACTGTGTAATCAAACTCATGTAAGGACATCAGAGGGTGAGATATCTCCTAATGAAGTTTTTTGTTTGTTTTCATGTTCTGTTTTTCATATGCATGAAACAAAAAACACTCTCAGTTAAAGGAGAACTTCAGCAAAAGTTAACTTATCCCCTATCCATAGAATAAAGGATAAGTAGATAATCGCAGGGGGTCCAACTCCTGGGACCCCCTGTAAACTCCGGGACAAGACCCTAGCTCTCTCATTTCCATGAGAGCGTTGATGATGCACATATCTCCTGTGGACAGGGGATAAATTTACTTTTGCCGAAGTTCTTCTTTAAGTAAATCGTCACTGTTGTTTCAGCAAACTGCATAAATCAATAGAACAAGAAAATATAAGAAACTTATCAAAGAAAATGCCTCTTTCTCCTCTTATTAGGTTCCTTTTCTACACCTACCACCCATCCCCTTGCAACAATTCATCATTCACTTAGAAAAACATCTCAAATCCATCCTGAAAGGCAAGACAGACTAGAAGCTTACTGAGGGATAAGCAATACATACAAGTACAGTCATGGCCATAAATGTTGGCACCCCTGAAATTTTTCAAGAAAATTAAGTATTTCTAACAGAAAAGGATTGCAGTAACACATGTTTTGCTATACACATGTTTAATCCCTTTGTGTGTATTGGACCTAAACAAAAAAGGGAGGGAAAAAAAAAGAAAATTGGACATAATGTGACACCAAACTCAAAAATGGACTGGACAAAATTATTGGCACCGATACGTCACGGCACCCTGGGTCTTAAGGACCCATGACGTACAGTTACGTCATGGGCAATTCTGGTCCCCGCTGCGCGCCAGGCGGGGATCGGACCGAGATGCCTGCTGAAATCATTCAGCAGGCATCCCGTGCACATGCCCAGGGGGTCATTAGACCCCCCCCCCATGTTGGCGATCGCCGCAAATCGCATGTGAATTCACACATGCGATTTGTGGCGATTCCGGTGATGCGGGTCACGTGACCCGGAGATATATGGTGGTGATCGGGGGTGTAGGATACATCCCCAATCACCCACTGTATCTATGGGGAGGTGGCGATTTTGTCACCCCCCCCCCCCCCCCCCCTCCCAGTAGCACTACTATTGGCTGGACGATCGTTGAGCCAATAGCAGCCGACAGGGGAGGGGTTAACAGCATCTTCCCGCAGCTCTGCGGGATGGCTGAGTTCAGTCAGCGGTCAGAGCTGCAGGAGGAAGCCAGGAACCCCCCCCCCCCCCCTCTGCCGAGATCGGAGACCCCTCAGAAGAGAAAATAGCCCCCATAGAGCAGGGACAGAATAAAATCCAGGGAAAAGTAGGAGTAAAAAGTAGAAAAAGTACAAAATTTCCACCCCCCTGACCCCCAAATAGGTCCCCAAGGGTCGCCGCAATTTTACAGCGTGACCCGAGCCCGGTTAGTTTTTGATATTATGCTGAGAAGCAATCAGATCATTATACAAGATTGTAGATGTGCACCATGTCTGTTTTCTATCCGAATTCACACAAGCCCTATTAGGGGTCCAGTGCGCTGCATTTGCCCCCCCCCCCCCATATAACGGTGTGTGATTTTCAGCAGAGTGGCCGGCACTAGTACGAGCAGCAATGCCGCTCCTACTAGGAGTCCGACCCGCGAGACAAGTGTACCGGAGCCCCCTTCCAGTGAACCTGTCTGGAGACCCCCAGAGGCTTATCAGACATGGATTCCGGAGTTTGTTGGCGCCTCCTGAATCCGGTTTGACACGTCTGGATTCACTGAAATTGACAATTTCAGTAATTTTTTCAGTGACAGCTTGGTCAATCACATGGTGGAGCAGACGAATCTATACGCCCAGCAGTTCATTGCCCACCACCCTGATTCTTTTTTGGCCAGGTTAAATGAATGGTACGCCATTGATGCAGCAGAAATGAGGACATTTTGGGGCCTCTTGCTGCATATGGGCCTGGTCAAAAAGCCAAGTGTCAGACAGTACTGGAGTGGGGACATCCTATAGTAGACCCCGCTTTACAGTATGGTCATGACACGGAAGCAGTTCAAGGCCATTTGGAAATGCCTGCATTATGCAGATAATGCAGCATGTCCACCCCAAAGTGATCCCGCCTATGACCGGCTTTACAAAGTGAGGCCAGTCATCGATCACGCCAAATTTTTGGAAACCTACGTACCGCTCAGGGAGCTCTTGGTAGATGAGTCTCTTATCAGTTTTAAGGGGAGACTCATATTCCACCAGTATATTCCCTCGAAGCGGGCACGGTATTGTGTGAAGCTCTATGAACTTTGTGAGCGTACCTCCGGGTACACTTACAAGTTTAGAGTACATGAGGAACGAGATTCCCGTATTGAACCCCCAGATTGTTCCCCCACTGTGGGTGTTAGCGGGAAAATTGTTTGTTGGCAACCAAGGAATCAAAATTGACATTGCTGGCATTACTGAAATAGCCTTTTTTTTTTAGTAATTTTTTCGAAGACTTTGTCAATCTTATGGTGGAGCAGATGAACCTGTACGCCCAAGAGTTCGTCGCCGCACACCTGGCAAGGCCCAGTGGATGGCACGCCGTCAATGCCGAAATGAGGACGTTTTGGGGCCTCGTGCTTCATATGGGCCTAGCAAAATGGACCTGAGTCAGGCAATACTGGAGTGGGGACATCCTCTACCAGACTTTACTATACAGTATGGCCATGGCACGGGAACGGTTTGAGGCCATACGGAAAAGCCTGCATTACAATGATATTGCAGCATTACACGAAGGTCGAGATTCCCGTACTGAACCCCCAGAATGTCCCCCATTCTGGGTGTCAGCGGGAAGCTCGTGTGTGACCTTTTGCACCAACCTTTACGTGGATAACTATTATACAGTGGTCCCTCAACATACGATGGTAATCCGTTCCAAATGAACCATCGTTTGTTTAAACCATCGTATGTTGAGGGATCCGTGCAATGGAAAGAATAGGAAGTTATACTCACCTGTCCCCACCGCTCCGGACCGTCACCGCTCGTCACCGCTGCCCTGGATGTTGCCCTCCATCACTGTCGCTGCATCCCCGTCACCACGTCACTACACACGCCGCTCCTATTGGATGACGGGACGGCGTGCGCGGCGACGTGATGACGATGAGGGAGAGCGCCGGCAATCCAGGATCCCCAGCATACAGCGCTGCCTTCTCCTGTATGTGCGGTACAGGTGTCCCTTCTGTGTGAGTCACATCTGCGACCTACATAGAGGAGACATGACCTCCGCCACCACGCAGTGCAGGCACCGATGACGTCACTCATCGGCACCTGCACTGTGAAGGAAGAAAGACGCGCCCTGCTGCTGAGGAAAAAAAGATAGCTGCGCGGAACATCAGGTGAGCATTCATTTTTTTTTTCAACCTGGGAAGGGGGGAGGGGGAAAAACTGCTGCCTGCACCTACTGGGGGGGGGGGGGGTGTCAGGGGCGGGGGAGACTCTAAGTCTGCTGCCTGCACCTATTGGGGGGACTCTAACTCTGATGTCTACACCTACTGGGGGGGGGGGACTCTAACTCTGCTGTCTACACCTACTGGGGGAGACTTACTCTGCTGCCCACACCTTCTGGGGGGGGGGGGGGGACAAACTCTGCTGTCTACATCTACTGGTGAGGACTCTAACTCTGCTGCCTACACCTACTGGGGGACACACACACTCTAAATCTGCTACCTGCACCTACTGGGGAGGGCACTCTAATTTTGCTGTCTACACCTACTGGGGGGGACTCTAACTCTGCTGCCTACACCTACTGGGACACACACACTCTAACTCTGCTACCTGCACCTACTGGGGGGGCACTCTAATTCTGCTGTCTACACCTACTGGGGGGGGGGGGGACTCTAACTCTGCTGCCTTACAACTACTGGGGGGGGGGGAGGACTCTAACTCTGCTGTGTACACCTACTGGGGGGGGGGGGACTCTAACTCTGCTGCCTACACCTACCGGGAAGGAGGGGGAAAAACTCTTCTGCCTACACCCACTGTGGAGGGGATCCTGATGCCTACACCTACTCTGGGGGAACCCTTTTACTGTGCAGGACACCAATGAGGGCTTTATAACAGTTAGGGGCTAATAGATGGAAAGATTGTGTAGGGGGGGGGGGCAGAGTCTAACATGTTTGTCCTGCAGATGCTGAAGAGATGGACATGGCTGAGAAGAAAAGGAAAGAGGACACCGCCGATCAGAAAATATGTAATAGTGAATCTCTTGATGTAACTGTAATCACTTATATGGTATACACATCCTGTGTACAGCTGTTATCTACCGCCATATGGTCCTGTATATAATCACTTATATTGTATACAGATCCTGTATAGTATACTGGTCTGTGTATAGTGGTTTTATTCAGTACAGTATGGTGGTAGTATCCAGTTATTGTGTGGTGGTATATATTTACTCCTTGTATACTGGTATTATTGGCCTTTAAGTGTTTCTTATATATAAAATGTTGTCTATTTTGTGTGTAGGGGTGGTGGAGGTATTTGGGTAGAATAGGGGCAGAAGGGTGACCAGCAGCAGAGCATCGCAGGGGGCCCTTACTTTTTTTTGGTCCAGGGTGTTGTCAGTCCGCCACTGACCCCAATGTACCCGTCCACAGCACATACGACAGGGGGGAGCTAAAACCTTGCGCTCCCGTATGCCTTTCTATGCGTATGTAATTCATTTCAATGAGCCGACCGGAGTGAAATTTTCGGTCCGATCGGCTCATTTTTTCGCTGTATGCGCTTTTTCCCTGGACCTAAAACTGTGGTCAACCACAGCTGACTTGCTGAGCAGGCAGGTTCTGTGGTACACAACTCGTAGAAGACAGGAGTGTTGACATGGCACCTGTGGGGGGAAGGAGGACATGATTTTAGTAGGAGAAAATTTTGCTTTAGCCTGGACAACCCCTTTACTAAAAAAAAGTATCTCAGCTCCATTAATCGTGTCCTTTCCCTTGATGATTGTCTTATATTACTTGCAGGACATGAAATAATCAAAATAAAGGACATTTAGAAGTGGTTTGTTGTAATAAAGAACTCAATGCCAGACAGCAGCAATTAAAAGTATTATTTGCATTTAATTGAAAAGCAGAGGAAATACAGCTTTGATGTTTAGCATAAAGCTACATGACCATTAGTTCAAGTAATACCTTATAGCAGTACTGCTCAATTCTTTAGGATTCTCTTTACACTTAAGTCAGAATCAAGGCCTTTTATCAAAGTGCACTTTTATCTATTTGATGTCTATTATGCAAAATTCAATCGCAAATAATACATTTGTAATGTCTTCAGCTGGTATGTGCTCCAGGAAACGCTATACAGGTCATTTACAATTTTACATACTTTCAATTGAGTTTCCGTAAGAATGTATATACAGCGAGATAAGGTAAACTCCCCTGTACAGGCACTTGTCTAACCCAGGAAGAAGTATAGTGCCGCATACAAAAAATCACCTGGTCCAGATTGCATTCACCCCCGTGTTCTAAAGGAACTAAGTAATGTAATAGACAGACCCCTATTTTTAATATTCAGGGACTCTATAGTGACAGGGACTGTTCCCCAGGACTGGCGCAGGGCAAATGTGGTGCCAATATTTAAAAAGGGGTCAAAAGGTGACCCCGGGAATTATAGACCTGTTAGTTTAACCTCCGTTGTATGTAAATTGTTTGAGGGTTTTCTAAGAGATGCTATTTTGGAATATCTTTATAAAAATAAATGTATGACACCATATCAGCATGGCTTCATGAGGTATCGGTCCTGTCAAACTAACCTGATCAGCTTTTATGAGGAGGTGAGCTCCAGACTGGACCAGGGGGAATCGCTAGCTGTCGTATATCTGGATTTTTCCAAAGCATTTGATACGGTTCCACATAAAAGGTTAGTGCATGAAATGTAAACACTATAGAGGACAGTGCACTGTTACAAATGGATCTGGATAGGTTGGAAGTTTGGGCTGGGAAGTGGCAGATGAGGTTCAACACTGATAAATGTAAGGTAATGCACATGGAGAAGAAAAATCCGGGCTGGGATTATGTATTAAATGGGAGAACACTTGGGACGACTGACATGGAAAAGGACTTAGGAGTCTTAGTTAATAGTAAATTTAGCTGTAGAGACCAGTGTCGGGCAGCTGCTGCCAAGGCAAATAAAATCATGGGGTGCATCAATAGGGGCATAGATGCCCACGACAAGGAAATAATTCTACCACTGTACAAATCACTAGTCAGACCACACATAGAATACTGTGTACAGTACTGGGCACCAGTGTACAAGAAAGATATAGTGGAGCTGGAGAGGGTTCAAAGACGGGCAACCAGGGTAATATGGGGAATGGGAGGACTACAGTACCCAGAAAGATTATCAGAATTAGGGTTATTTAGTTTAGAAAAAAGAAGGCTTAGGGGCGACCTAATAACTATGTACAAATATATCAGGGGACAGTACAGAGATCTCTCCAATGATCTATTCATACCCAGGACTGTATTTATAACAAGGGGGCATCCAATACATCTAGAGGAAAGAAGGTTCCTACACCAGCACAGACGGGGGATCTTTACTGTAAGAGCAGTGAGATTGTGGAACTCTCTGCCAGAGGTGATGGTCATGGTGAACTCTGTAAAAGAGTTCAAAAGGGGTCTGGATGCATTTTTGGAGAATAATAACATCACTGGTTATATATACTAGATTAATAGGGACAGAACGTTGATCCAGGGATTTATTCTGACTGCCATATTTGGAGTCAGGAAGGAATTTTTACCCTAGTATTAGGGCTTTTTGCCTTCCTCTGGATCAACTCAACTCAGTAGGGACTTATTAGGGGTATAGGTTGAACTTGATGGACTCTGGTCTTTTTTCAACCTTATGAACTATGTTACTATGTAATACTTAATAGATCCTAAAAATTTGCTGTGTATTAACACTATATTAGACTTTATCAGAGCAGAGATGTTCCTGGATTGTGCTTATTATGCTCTTTAAGTTGGCTACAATCTCCCATTTATTGTACAAAAGATAAACAGCATGTAATCTATAAGGCAATACTGTAGCCAAAAAAAAAAAAAAAAAGCACTGCAGAAGTGTCAGGGATCTTTGATAAAACTATACAATGCTAATGACAATACCTTTAGCGGGGTCCAGAAAAATCAACAAAATGTGGGTCTACTCTGATAGGGCTTCCAATTCTTTGCCTAGCCTTTCTGTTTTTTTTTTATGTTGCCAGCTTTTGTGAAATTTAAAGGGGTTATACAGCATGATAAAATTGATGACCTATTCCAGGATAGACCATCAATATAAGATTGTTGTGGGCCTCTTCAGTTTGTACTCCTGCTCATACCCACAATGTTGTACTTCTAGTAGCCATATAACTAGACCCTGCACCATTGTTCCGTAAGCAACCATGGCATCTAGGCATTTATTTGACAGTTGCTGCCTCTGCTGTCAGATTTATGATTGGCACTGCGCAATGCAACACAATTGGATTCCAATCAGTTGTAAAAGGAGCCAGGGCCTTTTGAAAGGGAATTTGTCATCAGTATCACCAGCAGTAACCTGTTGTACAAGCTTGTAGTGTGGGTTACACCAATGACAATGATGCTTACCAGTCCCCGTGTCGTGTCTTTGTGCTGCCGCAATCTCGGTTGTTCGGTACATGCAACATTTCCAATCTGTTCGTGCACTGTTTCTATTAACAGCTCCTCCCCTGTTCTGCAGAGTGAAGCTCCATTATGCAGCAGAGGAGGCAGGTCGTTTGCAGTGAATTGGAGGAACGGAGCGATAAGTATTATTGTCATCCGCATGACAAGCCCGTACAACAGGTTAGTGCGTGTGAAATCGATGACAGGTTCCCTTGAAGACTTCCGAGGCTGCCATGTCAGATCTGCTAGTTTAGCGCCGAATTGACAGTGCACTGCATTACGATAGTATAGCTATAAACTGTAAATGCAATCAAATAATGGCTTGTACAAGTGCCCTAGGGAAAGTAAAATGTGTAAAAAAAAAAAATAATTTAAAAATGTTTAAAAAAGACTAGATAAAGTGCATTTCAACATTGTTCCATTTACTTTCAGAATTGTGATTGGGTGGTGATTATTTACCATGTATGTAGGCTCTGTCCACACAGTATTGGATAGGAAAGTACTGTTTAATGAATTACATAATTTTTTCTTTATAATTATTCTTTTTTTTAACTGGAGCAATGAAATTAGTAGTTTTATTAGATAAAAAAAAGTGCAAAATTTTCTTCAATGCATAACCAATTACAAAGTTTTGATATTTATCTTACAGCCAAAATAAGAATCCAGTAAACAAAGTACAAAGTCCCAGTTCTAACAACTCTAATTTCTTATGCCTGATTTTATCCAAAGGCTTTTTGTAATGCAATCTATGATTAAAGCACTATGGTGCTGTACTCCTTATGTATGAGGGGCATAAGTTGACAGGTGGTTTAACTCCCTCCCTGCAATTCACTGACAAAGGAATAACTTCCAGCTTAACTTTTATTGCAAGAATATGGTAAAATTGAGAAACAGAAAGATAATGTAATACTAATGGCTGCATTGGTGACTTGCCTCTGCCAGTGATTGTCGAAGTATGCATTTTTTTCTGTTGAGACAAGACTAGGAAACGCTAGAATTCTGAGCAGCAGGACAGGTACAGTCAGATCAGTGGTGGCAGGATATTGGAGGCAGATTAATACCCTTTTTTTTTTAACCCAGCATTGGTGATTGGAGGTCTCTTACCATTTTTTCTGCCACCCGATCATTGCTTCTGTGATATAGCCTGCTAGAGACAGACTGTTTCAGTAGGTCGCCAATATATATACTAACCCCACAGTTTGCATTTTTACAAAAATAAATATAAATAGACATACAGTGGGGCAAAAAAGTATTTAGTCAGCCCCCAATTGTACAAGTTCTCCCACTTAAAAAGATGAGCCTGTAATCTTCATCATAGGCACACCTCAACTATGAGTGACATAATGAGGAAACAAAAAATCCATAAAATCACATTTTCTGATTTCTAAATAATTTATTTTCAAATTGTACTCGGTGCTACAGAATAGCGAGCCTACCTAACTAAACCTACTGGCAGTTAGAGCTGTGCCATATACTGCCGCGTAAGGGTACACCTTGAATAAATAAGAGGGCATACCTTAAGTGTAGATAAATAGAAAAGGGAGGGCAGGGTGGGAGAACGCGAGAGCCGTGGCGTGCAGAGGGAGAGCTGTCGCCGGCTTTTAAACGTGAGTGCCGCCCCTCCCCACAAATACAGGTTAATTGCAACAATTAACCTTAGCACTTGTACTCGGTGCTACAGAATAGCGAGCCTACCTAACTAAACCTACTGGCAGTTAGAGCTGTGCCATATACTGCTGCGTAAGGGTACACCTTGAATAAATAAGAGGGCAAAACTCAGATATCAGAACACAAAGCTTTATTAATAATTACAACACAAGGGACTGAAAAGCACACTGCATTTCTGATTTCGGATTCGGAACATATCGCATATACGCGCTGGACTTCCAGCGACCTAACTTTCTGATTACATGTGCAGGAACCCCATGATGAGAGACTGATGCAGCTGCCCCCATACGTAAAGAATGACCGGATATGACTGAATCGTTATGACCTAAGGATTTAACCAAAACACGTAAATAATGTACGAAAACTGCAGTGGTAAGGGCAGCATTATTAAACAATAACAACGGGCTATTGGGACTGGCATGCATACGAAATGCGAGTAACGAATTTATGACCAACACCGGACACCACTTGTGAGAAGTTTGGAAATATTTGACGTGCACCTCCTGACCGGGAAGGGAAGTTTTCGTTTCGCACAGTTTTAAAGCGTAATGATCTGTAATCCACTGTAACTGACCCAACTTAAGAAATGTTGTGGTACTGGATTTACATGTAAACTCGCCCTGCCTCAAGAAACCATAGTAACCCAAGAAAAGAGCAGCTTTTAGTGACAGGCTGTTCCCCAAACCAAATGGGTAGCGATCAAGGGCATCTGACAACTCCCTAAACAGTGAACCTGAAATAGGCTGCCTACCAGGAGGCTTAGGGATCCTACTCTTGGCAACCCCCTTTAGAGCGGCCTCAATGGCGTGTGACGTGAAAATTGAAGCCCTATCTGGGAATCTAAGAGTAACAAAATGTTGTATCCCAGCTAATTACATTTTAATAGTGTTATATGCCAATTGTAAAGAGGAGTGGCAAAACCCTATAAAACCTAAAAGAAAAGTCACTGAAAGACAATCATCATGTGAGTGAGACTGACAGAATCTGGTAAACAAATTCTAAGCCATACGGTACGCTTTCTGAGTGTTAGGCGACAGTGAACTATTAATCAGATCATGACCTGCGGACACATACGTTTTCAGTTCATTACTAATTCGTGGAACGCAGGAACTTGGCATCCTGAAGGATCCGCCTCTGGCATCACCTGGAAAAAGAGCGGAAAATTGAACCTAGATAGTGCATCGGCAGCCGTATTCTTAACACCATGTATATGGGCACTAGAGAAATGAAAATTATGCGACAACGACAACCACACCAGTTTCCTCAATAAGGACATGATCTGCGATGATGTAGATCTACCTTTGAGTAAGATATTGACTGTAGCCTCATTATCTGACACAAATAGCACCGATTTCCAGGACCATTGGTGACCTAACACACTGGCTGCTGCAACTATTGGATACAACTCAAACAAAGCCGAAGTCCTGCTAAAACCTGGTAACTGGGACACTTCGACTGGCCAGGCACTAGCTATCTAATGACTATCCCAAACGGCTGCGAAACCCAGGGACGAGTGACTGGGTCAGTGACTTACAAGGGCCTCAGGGATGTGGAATTCCTATCGCCCGACGCCCGGGCCAGACCTGACAAGTGCGGCGGCGATCTGCAGTCTGTATGGAGCGGGCTCCCGACTCCTGCCCGCTCCATACTCTGCAGCCTGTGTCCTCCGAAGCAGAGCAGGGGAGATGAGAAGCTGTGTATTTGTCTTCTCTCCCCTGCTCTGCAGACGTGCGGGGGGAGATGAGGGGGCGTGGCTTATTTCTCCCCGTGCAGACCTGTGTCCTCTTGCCTTCACTCCCCCCAGCTGTAGCTTCGGAGAGCTGAGGGGAGGAGGCGCGTCTGCACGGGGAGATGCATGCGGCGCTCACAGGGGAGTATGGAGCGGGCTCGGGATTCCTGCCCGCTCCATACTCTGCAGTCCCCGGGTGTTCTCAGTAGCTGGGGGCCGCCGCTAACAGCCAGCATGCGGCGATTGCCGCGGCTGGCTATTAACCCTTTAGATCACCGCTGTCAAAGCTGACAGCGGCGTCTAAAGGGAGATGTGAATGCTCCCTGGTGGGCTAGTGGGGTGGATCGCCCCCCCCCCCCCCGCAGCGCGATCGCAGGGGGGCGATCCACTATGGAGGTAGCCGGAGGGCTTACCTCTGCTTCCTCCTGTCCCGGCTCTGTCATTGATAGAGCCTGACTGGACTAGGCTCTATCAATGGATCACAGAGCACACAGATTAATAGAGTTCAATAGAACTCTATTCATCTGTCTGAGGAATCTAATGATTCCTCCTATAAGTGTAATAAAGTGTAAAAAAAAAAAAAAAAAAAGTTTTAATAAAAGTTTGAAAGACACACATTAACCCAGTGGTGTTCAAACTGTTCCCCTCCAGATGTTACAAAACTACAATTCCCAGCATGCCAGGAAAGCCGTTGGCTGTCCGGACATGCTGGGAGTTGTAGTTTTGCAACATCTGGAGGGCCACAGTTTGAAGACCGCTGCATTAACCCCTTCCATGTTAAAAGTTCAAATCATCCCCTTCTCCTATATAAAAACATGCAAACATAATAAAAATAAACATATTTGGTATCGCTGCGTGCGTAATTGTACAACCTATTAAAATATAACATTATGTATAGAGATGAGCGAACTTACAGTAAATTCGATTTGTAACGAACTTCTCGGCTCGGCAGTTGATTACTTATCCTGCATAAATGAGTTCAGCTTTCAGGTGCTCCGGTGGGCTGGAAAAGGTGAATACAGTCCTAGGAAAGAGTCTCCTAGGACTGTATCCACCTTTTCCAGCCCACGGGAAGCCGAGCCGAGAAGTTTGTGATGAATCGAATTTAGTGTAAGTTCGCTCATCTCTAATTATGTATCCCGTACGGTAAATGTAAAAAAATACCAAACCACAGATTTGCAATTTTTATAATATCCCAGAAAAAAAAAAGTTAAAAAGCGATTAAAAAGTCACATCAATACCAAAATGGTACCGATACAAAAAACAGATTATGGCGCAAAAAATGAGCCCTCATACAGCCTGGTATGCGGAAAAAAAATAAAGCTACAGGGGTTAAAAAATGGCAATTAAAAAAAAAAGTTCAGAATTAGTAAAACATGACGTAAACGATACAAATCTGGTATTGCTGTAATCAGGCGGGCGAAAGTATAAAACTAACATGTTACCTCAACCACAAGGTAAATGGCGTAGAAAAGAAAACCACCGCATCTGTAAAATTATCTTTTACTATTTCAATTTCACTTCCCTAAAAAAAAAATATATATATATATATATAATCCCAAAATAAAGCAGCACTACTTATCCAGTCCAACCAAAAAATTGGTGCCAGCGTCCCAAAGGACTTGATCAGAGTCCATCCAAGATAAAAACCAGATACAGGCGCAGCACTCCAACAAAATAAGTGATTTAATGTCTCATGTCAGCATTACAACGTTTCAGCTCCTCCTGGAGCCTTTTTCATGCTTGAAAAAGGCTCCAGGAGGAGCTGAAACGTTGTAATGCTGACATGAGACATTAAATCACTTATTTTGTTGGAGTGCTGCGCCTGTATCTGGTTTTTATATATATATATATTTTTTTTTTTTTTTTGGTTCAGAGAATATGTTATTGAAAAATTCAAAGGTATCCTTATAGTAGGTAGTTATGGCTATTATAGGGCGAGGAGGAAAAAAATTTTAGCGTAAAAGCGAAAATTGGCCGGACAAGTGGATCGTCATGAGGGACAAGTAGATTTTGCTCCATTTTAGTCCTGTGGACAAGTAGTTTTTTATAAAATTTCCCCACCCCTGGGCCTTCCACCTTTTTATCAGACACCGGTACCTCCAGTTGCTGAAACACTGCTAACGAGGTGTTCAAATCTCTAGGACACATATTACCTGGCTCGATAAACAAAAAGTCGTCTAAATAGTGAATAACATGGGAGCATTCAAACCTGTTTTCCAGGAGCCAATGTAAAGCTGAGCAATCTGAGCTGATCTGCCAGGAAATACTCAAAATATAAGACATCGATCAATGCTTTTGACTTTTGTGGGCAACTGGATTTTGGGTGCGCTCTAAAGCAAACCGCGCAGACATGCAAGAGTCTACATTGATTATAATTGCATAAACCAAAATAATTATTACAAATTTGAGATTTCCCAAGATATTTTATGGGTCTACCCAGTTTGTCAGTTAAGCCGGCATGTTTCTGATTTCTAGGCTGAAACGTGGAAGAAGATGTACCAGGAGATACTTCAGGTGGAGAATTAACGGTATTACACCATTCAGTGTTGTGGGTGATAGATTGACACCGAGAACAAACTGGTGCTTTAAGGCCCGCAAAATGGTTGCAGAATATCTTGGTATCAACCAATTCCCAGTTAACAGTGTAGTTATATTGAACCAGTGCAGCTGCCGCCTTAGCTGAGAATGACTTATGGTAGTCCTAAAATGTGGACCCACCATACTTGTGTGCTAATTTGGTAACCTTAAAAAGGTACATGTCAAACTCTTTGCGCCTCTCTGGCTTAACCGAGCATATGACATCACGCTAAATGTCAAAAGCCATACTAAATTCTGCTAGCGTGAGCTTGCGATTTAATCTAATGTCCTTGGCTTTCAGTATAACTGACACCTCCCCACACGCAATGGTTTTGTTTTCGGAGACATCGTGCAATAAGTAAGGACGCTAGATTAATATCCTTACCATCGAGAATATCTTTCCTCAGATTAGCCGGGATAAAATGAGCTGGAGCGATATTCGGCACGAACACATTAAGACCAACCGGTAATACTGAAGCCTGCGGAGTGGCAGTCTGGCAGGCGACAGAGGTTTGAGGCATGACAGGGGCTGCATCCGCCACAGGAGCTGGAGCAGGAACCTCAGGATTCTTACTCTCTAAGGCTTCAACTCTAGAACATAGAGAGTTAATCAGCGAGGGCAATTGCAAAATGGACGTATTAAGTGTCTGCATGGACACTTCACCACTGGTGCCTGCTCGATCCCTAGGCCCCAACTGATCAGAGACCAAAATACGATACAGTTTCGCCTTGCGAGCAGTGGCAGGGAATGGAATGCCTTTACGGACAAGTTCAGCCGTCAACTTGGGAATAGTCCAGTTACGAAATGACGAGATGCTACCGTGTTCAGATGTTCTAGCAACGTTGTCCAGAACAGAGGCTGCATCTTCAATGTCTGAGGCATGAGACATTTCTGAAACAATAGATGCACAAAATCAAACTCGGACATTAATAAAACATTAGACGAACCAAACCACAACTCACTTACCAGAACAAGACCGATACACAAACCAACCACCGATGCTATACAATAGCACTAAAGAAGTTAAGTCTGAAACGTAACAGACTTGGAAAGGTGAAGAGTGTCGTCTGAGACAAGAAAGAATACTGACAAACATAACACGTGAAAAGCTACTGGTGAGCAAACGAACCATGGCCCAAAGACGTGATGGGCAGGGGTAAGGGTTTACCCAAGGGCGTGATGGGTAACGAAAACTAAAACACATGACTACTACCTGTGCCTGCTGAAAGTTCGATCTGAATCGGCCTGAAAGAAAAGACAAATGAAAACCACGAACCTGCTAAACAACACCTGAAGAAAAAAGGCTACCAACCTTAGTTATTGAACGTCGTGGACTGATAACAACCCGACAACGGTGCTGGACCAATAGAAAACGGGGCAAGAGAGTGGGGTGTTAACTGCAACCAGACCGAACTCTGCAGACTAAAGAAGAGTTGTATAAACACATATATATCCTACTACCACCAACGGGAGCAAAACAGCATATACCTGTAACTGAAGACAAGCAAGTCGACAGACCGTTCACGGCAAACGTTTATGCCACTAAAGCGAATGAGGGCAACTGCAGAATAAAACAGGTATAACCAAAATGATGAATACAAAGACAAATCCACACGAAGACTCAAGGACGAGTTGAGTCAGTGGAAGGGACAAGAACCGTGACCCAAAGACGAGTTGGGTAGAAGAATAAAAGAAGTGAAATTAGGCTGCATTTACACATAAACATAAGCTTCCCCCCCCCCCCCCCCTCTTTTTTTTTTTTTTTAACCTACAAAGCGTAACTGGTTCTAGTGGTGATTGAATGATCGATCACAAGCGAGATGACGGGATTGAGACCTTGAAGGCTATGGATCTAGAATAACATTAAGATTACAACATACCGGTAAGACGAACAAATAATAAAACTGGAGCGTAAATATATAGACAAGAAAAACAACCGCATTCCTGACCTAGGGATCCGAGCAATGTAGCAACAAGGGTTGACACCCCAAAGCATGGAGGGGGCAAACTACTACCGAGCAGCACCTACCAACAAGCGAAGTAGGCGGACTAGAGGAAAAACGGAGAGTTACTAAACACAACAAAGAAAGAAAAACAAATTACCGAAATAACGTACGATGCGTCAATAATCCGAAGCACTAAAACAGAAACCGGAATCCCTCTCGGGTATACTGAACTCAGAGAAGTGTGCGTAAATATACAGCGATATATATACTACCTACATTAATTCCAACCATTTGTTTAATAATTGACACCATATTATAAATCAGTAAACGAGTCACTGTAACGTACCTGATCGTTGGCCCGAAAATACCAAATAGTGACGAGACTTGGCACCCTATGAGCGAAGCGCCGGAAACCACTAATCTAACACAGGGAGAACAACCTGTATAAATACAAGCGGAATATGAAATAAAACATACTCAATAGCACACCAAATACTGAGTATGTAGCAGAAAACTGACCACCACAACAAACAGGAATAGGGTAAAGTAAACCTGAGCCAAGTGACAGGTGGAAAAACCTGCCAAACATTAGCAAAATGGAAACATACAACTGAGAGTATACAGCGGCAACGTAACACGTAAACACACGGTATAACCTAGGTTAGATCTACCAGTGTAGATAGTAGGAGTGAAAGTGTAGTTATCAAATGCGTGGAGTACAGCGTAACTATACTGCTAACAGAATAGGTAACAGAGACGAAACTGAAACATACAACCAAGCAACGTATACAGGACATATATCACATACGTAACCGAGTATGCAGAGGAAGCGCCAATATACCACATAACCTGCAGCGTACCATTTAACATACTGCGTATGACTGGCAGGGTATGCGGCGGAGCCAAACTGAACGATATGGCATGGATTAAATCTCATAGTAGCACTATACAACCAGCAGAGAAAGTAGCCAAGGCATCATCGTGTAGAGAATACTGTAAAAACTACAACCAGTAGGATACACCACAAACGAGACTGTGCAGAATATACTGCATAGCATGTAACAATATACTAGCAAGGCATACAATAAAGGTGTAACTATAACAGTAGAGTGTAACTCACAAACTATCAAGTAACAGAGTATGTAGCAGGAGCGTAAGAGCAGCAAGCTGAGTAAACCCTGTAATAACACGTAAATAGCAGAGTATACAGTGGGAATGTAACTGTAGAGTATAAAGCGTAAATAAAAATAGCAGAGAACGCAGCAGAAACGTAACTGTAACGTATAATAATTATCTCTAGCAGAGTGTGTAGCAGAAGTGTAACAGCGTAGACAAAACATAACATTACACAACTAGCAGAGTAATACAGCGAAGTGAACAGCGGGATACAGTGAGGACGTAAAACATATAGGTAGTAGTGAATGCAGCAGAGGAGCAAACTGTGCAGAAAAATACCTTGTGAATCAGTAAAAGTATGTAGGGTATACAGCGTAAAAGCATAGCATGCGGCAGTATTATACAGAATGGGCATGCTGTGACTTGTAGTCACCGCATGCTGCAAACATCAATGCTTACTAACAACGCCAGTATGGATGTCTTCAACATAGGTACACCACGAATATGAGCCTAAAAAGCAGAGTGGAGCAGCTGGAAGCGTGCAACACTGATTAGCAACCTGCAGCGGGTGTTAAGCATGACAGCAAACGTACCGGGACCGAGGCCACTGGTCAGCAACGACGAGAGATACTGCGGAGTCGCGGACGTGGACACAAGCGCTGCCAGTATCCTGTCCTGCCACCCTCTGGACCCGGCACGCTAAACTAACCTGGAGCTTCTGTCAATCGTGAAGGCGCAACCCGGCAGGAACACAGAGAGCAGGAAGCGGGATAAACGACCAGCGAGGATCTTCTTCCGGCATCTGACGTCACAGCCCCAACAACGCGAGAGCTGTGGCGTGCAGAGGGAGAGCTGCCTCCGTCTTTTAAACGTGAGTGCTGCCCCTCCCACAAATACAGGTTAATTGCAACAATTAACCTTAGCACTTGTGGTGGAAAATAAGTATTTGGTCAATAACAAAAGTTCATCTCAATACTTTGTTATATACCCTTTGTTGGCAATGAAAGAGGTCAAACGTTTTCTTTAAGTCTTCACAAGCTTTTCACACACTGTTGCTGGTAATTTGGCCCATTCCTCCATGCAGACCTCCTCTGGAGCAGTGTTTTGGGACTGTCACTGGGCAACATGGACTTTCAACTCCCTCCAAAGGTTTTCTATGGGGTTTAGATCTGGAGACTGGCTAGGCCACTCCAGGACCTTGAAATGCTTCTTACGAAGCCACTCCTTCATTGCCCAGGCGGTGTGTTTGGGATCATTGTCAAGCTGAAAGACCCGGGCAGCAACGACGGGAGATACTGCGGAGTTGCGGACGTGGACACAAGCGCTGCCAGTATCCCGTGCTGCCACCCTCTGGACCCGGCACGCTAAACTAACCTGGAGCTTCTGTCACTCGTGAAGGCGCAACCCGGCAGGAACACAGAGAGCAGGAAGCGGGAGGAAGGACCAGTGAGGATCTTCTTCCGGCGTCTGACTTCACAGCCCCAACAACGCGAGAAACGTGGCGTGCAGAGGGAGAGCTGCCGTCGGCTTTTAAACGTGAGTGCCGCCCCTCCCACAAATAAAGATTAATTGCAACAATTAACCTTAGCACTTATGGTGGAAAATAAGTATTTGGTCAATAACAAAAGTTCATCTCAATACTTTGTTATATACCCTTTGTTGGCAATGAAAGAGGTCAAACGTTTTCTTTAAGTCTTCACAAGGTTTTCACACACTGTTGCTGGTAATTTGGCCCATTCCTCCATGCAGATCTCCTCTGGAGCAGTGTTTTGGGACTGTCACTGGGCAACATGGACTTTCAACTCCCTCCAAAGGTTTTCTATGGGGTTTAGATCTGGAGACTGGCTAGGCCACTCCAGGACCTTGAAATGCTTCTTACGAAGCCACTCCTTCATTGCCCAGGCTGTGTGTTTGGGATCATTGTCAAGCTGAAAGACCCAGCCAGGTTTCATCTTCAATGCCCTTGTTTATGTGAGATTTTGAGTAAAAACCTCCCAATACATGGCCCCATTCATTTTTTCCTTTACACGATCAGTTGACCTGGTCCATTTGCAGAAAAACAGCCCCAAAGCATGATGTTTCCACCCCCATGCTTTACAGTAGGAATGGCATTCATTGGATGCAACTCAGCATTCTTTCTCCTCCAAACACGACGAGTTGAGTTTTTACCTAACAGTCCTACTTTGGTTTCATCTGACCATATGACATTCTCCCAATCCTCTTCTGGTTCATTCAAATGCTCTCTAGCAAACTTCAGATGGGCCCGGACATGTACTGGCTTAAGCAGGGGGACACGTCTGGCACTGCATAATTTGAGTCCCTGGCAGCTTAGTGTGTTACTGATGGTAGCCTTTGTTACTTTGGTCCCAGCTCTCTGCAGTTCCTTCACTAGGTTTTGGTTCTGAGATTTTTGCTCACTGTTCTTGTGATCATTTTGACACCACGGGGGGGAGATCTTGCGTGGAGCTCCAGATCAAGGGAGATTGATGGTCTTTGGTCTTGTATGTCTTCCATTTTCTAATAATTTCTCCCACAGTTGATTTCTTCACACTAAGCTGCTTGCCTATTGTAGATTCAGTCTTCCCAGCCTGGTGCAGGTCTACAATTTTGTTTCTGGTGTCCTTTGACAGCTCTTTGGTCTTGGCTATACTGGAGTTTGGAGTGTGATTGTTTCAGGTTGGACAGGTGTATTTTATACTGATAACAAGTTCAAACAGGTGCCATTAATACAGGTAACAAGTGGAGGACAGAGGAGACTCTTAAAGAAGAAGTTACAGGTCTGTGAGAACCAGAAATCTTGTTTATAGGTAACCAAATACTTATTTTCCACCATAAATTGCAAATTAATTATTTAAAAATCGGACAATGGGATTTTATGGATTTTTTTTCTCATTATGTCTCTCATAGTTGAGGTATACCTATGATGAAAATTACAGGCCTATCTCATCTTTTTAAGTGGGAGAACTTGCACAATTGGTGGCTGACTACCGTATATACTCGAGTATAAGCCGAGTTTTTCAGCACGATTTCTTGTGCTGAAAATGCCCCCCTCGGCTTATACTCGAGTGACTATACATTTCCATAATATAGAACAGGACCGCCGGGCTCCTGACAAGCCCGGCGGTGGGGGGGGCGGGTCGCGGAAGGGGGGGGGGGCGGCAGAAGCTGTCACGTACTTCATAGCATTCTTCATTGTGTTTGCTCTGCCGGCCGCGTGTCTCGGCAGTGGGGGCGCAGATTGGGAGGCGGCGGAGAAGCTCTGACATCCTCATTCCACTTCCTGAGAACGGAGAGGGTACAGTGCCGTCAGTGTTTCACCAGCAGCAGCAATGTCTCGCCCCAGCCGGTGATAGGCTGAGCGCACTGTCATGTAAGGAGCCGGCCAGAGCTCCTTACATGACAGTGAGCTCAGCCAACACAGGCCGGGGTGGGACATCGCTGTGGCCAGTGATACGCTGACAGCACTGTACCCTCTCCGTTCCCAGGAAGTAGGAAGAGGATGTCAGCGCTGGACCGTGAGACCGGTACTGGTCCAACGGGGGAGCATAGGAAGGTGAGTTCAAGTTTATTTGGTTTATTTTTGCAGCCCGGGACCAGGGGGACATAAAAGTGCTGCAGTACAGTTGTCCTTTAATAAATGGTAAATGTACAAAACATCTGAAAGTTAACAGATTATTGGCATCAGCCCTAAAAAAAATCCCTCCCCCCGTCTCTCATCTGTGGGCACCTGCAGCCTCTGCGTAGTCCGTGCCGTACTGGGCACTTCTTGTTCCCTCTGGAATATTATATCAAACTATCCAAAACCTGAATTATTGTCTGCTTCCTTGGTGATCCAGCAGGTTTTGGGTCTTGTGGTGTCTTTTTTTGGGTCTTTCAAAGTCTTTTTTTTTTTTTACCTGTTAGAAATGGATCCCAATACTTCCAATCCCGGACCAACGAAGCTGGTTTCAAACTTAAGGTTGTGTCAAGAGCAGAAGAAAGCAATAACAGTATTGCAAGTAGGGAATTTTGTGTTGACGAAAAACAAGTGAGGGTGTGGCGGAAAATTAAAAGCGGACTTGGAAAAGCTTCCAAAGGCAAAAAAAGCTCGACGTGGTTTAACAACTTCATATGGGGCTCTAGAGACTGAATTGCATAAATGGGTTATGGAGTGTCGTCAAAACGGTTACTGTGTAACACGAATGGGAATTCGTTTACGTGCCCTTCAAATGGCTAAAGATGACAAATTAAAAGCACCAGGCATTGAAAATTTTGTTGCATCAGCAGGATGGTGTACCCGCTTCATGAATAGGTTTGCCCTATGTTTGCGGCAAAGAACAAAGATTTCACAGAAGTTGCCAAAAGACCTTGATGAAAAACTGATGTCATTCCATTAATTCATAATAAAACAAAGAAGGATCCATAATTATGACCGGGGAGATATTGGAAATATGGATGAAACACCTATGACGTTTGATCTTCCAAGCAACAGAACTGTGGCAAATTTGGTAGAGAAGACTATTTTACTCAGAACCACAGGAAATTAAAAAAAAACATTTCACAGTTGTTCTGTCATGTTTGGCTAATGGAACTAAGCTGTGGCCTGTCATTATTTTTAAAAGAAAGACCTTGCCTAAAAAGGTCAAATTCCCACCACGAATTACAGTGCGCGTGCATATTAAAGGTTGGATGGATGAAGACGGAACAAAAAAATGGCTGGAAGAAATTTGGAACGGACGACCAGGAGCAGCCTTAAAGAAAAAAAAATCATTGCTAGTTTGGGATATATTCAGAGCCCACACATCTGATGACATAAAAAAATTGGCAAAGTCTTCTCAAGTTACTTTGGCCATTATTCCAGGTGGGCTTACATCTGTATTGCAGCCCCTAGATGTGTGTTTAAATAAACCTTTCAAAGATCGTGTGCGAAAGATGTGGCATGAATGGATGTCATCTGGTCAAGCCCGACTGACAAAAGTTGGAAATCTGATGAAGCCCGACATAGAATTGGTAGCAAGGTGGGTTCGTGATGCATGGGAAGATATTCCAGAGGACATGGTGAAACACGCCTTCAAGAAATGTGGCATTAGTAATGCTATGGATGGCAGTGAAGACAGCGCTTTGTATGAAAACGACAGCAGTGATGGTGAAGACTGAGAAATCAGTGATGATGACAATGTCTATGCTGATAGCCTCACACCAGCTTTAGCTGAAGCTCTGTTTGGACATACAGATGACGAGGAGGAATCCAGTTTTGAAGGATTTTAACTCTTTTGTTTTAGCTTGATTGATGATTGAGGTTTTTGTACTTTTAAAGTTTTTTTTGATACCATATGGTTTTTGTTGACCCTCTTTTCCACTTACAGAGCTAGTTTACTGTTTTTCTTTTAAATAAATATTTAAAAACATTTAAACTACCGATGTCTCAATTAATGTAATTTTATTGGTATCTATTTTTATTTTGAAATTTACCAGTAGCTGCTGCTGCATTTCCCACCCTAGGCTTATACTCGAGTCAATACTTTTTTTTTCCAGGTTTTTGTGGTAAAATTAGGTGCCTCTGCTTATATTCGGGTCGGCTTATACTCGAGTATATACGGTAAGTACTTTCTTGCCCCGCTGTATTGGGTGTCGCCATGTGGAATTGTTCTGACTAATAAAATATAAAGTATAATGTAAACAAATGCTAGAATTGCATTAAGGAGAGTCAGTGTCACCCTAAATTCAGTTTTTCTTCCTTCTAATAGAATATTCTCACCTAGATTATATTTCTGATTAGAGACAGACATTAAAATGTTCTTTTTTTTCTATTCTGTTTTTACTTTCTAAGTTAAATTTTTTGTGCATTATTTTGGGGACTGCCATCTTGCCTGAGCTGTTTTTAACAGTAAGCAAGACTCATGGATCAAAGACAGTAAACTGTAAACAAGACCTGTCCTAATTAGATGAACTGGAGGTGGTACTGTACTTCCTAAAATGACTACTTTATCTATCTAAAAACTTAAAAACTAAAAAAAAAGAGTGTTTTACCTTGGAGGCAGCCATTTTACCAGCGGAAGTGATTTGATAATTTCATCACAGCCTTATTCTTACAGCTGAATATCCTACTAATGCAAAGACTGTTTAATATATGCAAAGCGCACTGCAAAAAGGTACCTTAGTATATGTGTAATCCAATACATTAGGCCAATTAAGGCATCTCTGAAATATAACAGGCCCGGAAGAGGCATGGGTCCTATCGGTATGTCTCACACATGATTTCTTGGTGATAATTTACATTTTTTGAAGGTAATGTTAAGATATTAAAGTACTATTTAACTATCTTCATTTTACAATAGCCCTTCATAGTAATTTAAAAGCTCAAGAGCCAAGTTTTTAATGACAGTAAGTGCAAGGCAAATGTCATGGGCATAGTCAAAAAATTAGAATTAGAATTGTTTAATAAGCTCGTGCTATGATCTTAAAAGCTGAAATCACCTACCAAAGTGCAGAAGTCAATTAAAGCAGCTGCTCATTTATACTAATTTTTTTACTGTTTCTGTTACAGATACGTAAGATTAAACCAGTAATAAGGTCAATCCAACAGAAATTTCAGATACAGAAATAAGTCTCTACACTTTATCTCTAATAGTCTGTACTACTATAGGCACCTGTAGTCGAGAGCAGCTTCAGTAGCTTAGGCCCTGTATTCTCCCACTGAAACAATGGTTCTACAGGGTGGGCCATTTATATGGATACACCTTAATAAAATGGGAATGGTTTGTGATATTAACTTCCTGTTTGTGGCACATTAGTATATGTGAGGGGGGAAAATTTTCAAGATGGGTGGGGACCATGGCGGCCATTTTGAAGTTGGCCATTTTGAATCCAACTTTTGTTTTTTCAATAGGAAGAGGGTCATGTGACACATTACACTTATTGGGAATTTCACAAGAAAAACAATGATGTGCTTGGTTTCAACGTAACTTTATTCTTTCATGAGTTATTTACAAGTTTCTGACCACTTATAAAATGTGTTCAATGTGATGCCCATTGTGTTGGATTGTCAATGCAACCCTCTTCTCCCACTCTTCACACACTGATAGCAACACCGCAGGAAAAATGCTAGCACAGGCTTCCAGTATCCTTAGTTTCAGGTGCTGCAGAATGGGCAAAACAAAAATTGGAACAGGACCCTCAGTTTACACAGAAGATTTTGTTCAGTGATGAGGCAAACTTTTATGTGAATGGTGAAGATAACAAACAAAACCACCGCTATTGGTCTGACACTAACCCACATTGGATAGATCCCTCCAAGACTGTTGGAACACAAAAAATGATGGTATGGTGTGGTATATGGGGTACAAAGATAGTGGACCCATTCTTCATCAATGGAAACCTCAAGACCACTGGATATGCGAAATTGCTACATGATGATGTGTTTCTCTGAAGCTGGCACGTTCCCTGAGTTTTTCCAGCAAGATGTGTACCACCACATTATGGGTGTCAGGTCCGAGCATTCCTAGATGAACAGTTTCCTTGAAAGTGGATTGGTCATCGTGGGCCAGTTGAATGGCCCCCAATGTCTCCCGATCTGACCCCCTTAGATTTTTATCTTTGGGGTCATCTGAAGGCAATTGTCTATGCTGTAAAGATACGTAATGTGCAGCACCTGAAACTACAGATTTCTCCTGTGGTGTTGCTATCAGTGTGTGAAGAGTGGGAGAAGAGGGTTGCATTGACAATCCAACACAATGGGCAGCACATTGAACACATTTTATAAGTGATCAGAAACTTGTAAATAACTCATGAAAGAATAAAGTTACGTTGAAACCAAGCACATCATTGTTTTTCTTGTGAAATTCCCAATAAGTTTGATGTGTCACATGACCCTATTTCCTATTCCTATTGAAAAAACAAAAGTTGGATTCAAAATGGCCACCATGGTCACCACCCATCTTGAAAAGTTTCCCCCCTCACATATACTAATGTGCCACAAACAGGAAGTTAATATCACCAACCATTCCCATTTTATTAAGGTGCATCCATATAAATGGCCCACCCTGTAGATTGGAATACCTGCATAATATTGTATGTGACAGAACATGCCAGAATCAGGGCCGGACTGGGACCAAAAATAGGCCCGGGCATTTTAGACTGAGCAGCCCATCTTTTATAAGGGGGTCTGACTGGTGCAACCCCCACCGATCAACTTGGTTCAAGTGGCTCTCCAGCTGTTGCTGGATACAACTCCCATTGCGTCTGGAGAGCCTCAGATCGGGCACAGTTTTACCCATCATTCCTGCAGAACTTACAAGTGACTACAGCTCTGATGGGACAGTCAGGAGAAAACACAATGATATCAGTGACCTAAGTGACGTCTTCTCTGTTGTCTTCATCTTGTCGAGGCACCAGGACTTCTTTCAGAGCTACATCTTACGTCTGCAGAGATTGACACCCGGACATCATTGGTTCTATATGGAAACAATAATAATTACAAATATGAAAACAATAATCATTAAAATCCTGCCACAAATTGTGCACTGCCACCCCAGAACTGTCCTTCTCCAGACCCCTATGCCCCCTCAGACTCCTCTATGTCATTCTCCAGACCCCTATGTCATTCTCCAGACCCCTCTGTCCTCCTCCTCCAGACCCCCCTGTCCTCCTTCTCCAGACCTCTATGCCCCCCTGACCCCTCTGTTCTCCTTCCCCAGAACTCTCTGTCCTCCTCCAGACCCCTCTGTTCTCCTCCAGACCCCTCTGTCCTCCTCCTCCCCCAGACCCCTCTGTCCTCCTCCTCCCCCCCCCCCGACCCCTGTCCTCCTCTTCCAGACCCCTCTGTTCTCCTTCTCCAGATCCCTCTCTTCTTCTCCAGACCCCTGTCCTCCTCCCTCAGACCTCTTTGTCCTCCTCCTCCCTCAGACCCCTCTGTCCTCCTCCTCCCCCAGACCCCTCTGTCCTCCTCAAGGCCCCTCTGTCCTCCTCCCTCAGACCCCTCTGTCCTCTTCCTTCTTCAGACCCCTCTGTCCTCCTTCTCCAGATCCCACTCTTCTTCTCCAGACCCCTCTGTCCTTCTCCTCCCTCAGACCCCTCTGTCCTTCTCCTCCTTCAGACCCCTCTGTCTTCCTCCTCCCTCAGACCCCTCTGTCTTTCTCCTCCCTCAGACCCCTCTGTCTTCCTCCTCCCTCAGACCCATCTGTCCTCCTCCTCCCCCAGACCCCTTTCCTCCTCCTCCCCCAGAACCCTCTTGCCTCCTCTTCCCCCAGAGCCTTCTGTCCTCCTTCTCCAGACCTCTATGCCCCCAGACCCCTCTGTTCTCCTCCCCAGACCCCTCTGTCCTCCTCCTCCAAACTCCTCCATCCTGCTTCTCCACACCCTGTCATCCTCCTCCAGACCTCTCTGTCCTCCTGGACCCTTCTGCCCCATCCTACCCCCCACTCCTCTGTCATCCTGCAGACCCCTAAGGATCCTTATCCCCCCACCCCCAAACCCATCATTCATCCTCCTCCAGACCCTCAGAATCGCTATCCCTTCCACCCCCAGACCCCTCATGATCCCTATCCCCCTGATCCCACTGCCATCCTCCACCAGACCCCTCAGGATAATTACATTCCCCCCCCCCCAAACCCCTCCGCCATCCTCCTCAGGACCCCTGTTCTCCCCAGACCCCTCTACCATCCACCTCCAGACCCCTTAGAATCCCTGTTCCCTCCAAATCCCTCTGGCATCCTCCTCCAGACCCCTCAGGATTCCTATGCCACCCGTACCTCTCCTCCATCCTCCTCCCGACCCCTCAGGATCCCTTTTCCCCTCCTCACCTGGATCCCTATCCCTCCCCCACCCAGACCTCTCTGCCATCCTCCTCTAGACCCCTCAGGAACCCTACCCCCCCCCCCTCAGGATCCCCATACAACCCCCCTCCCCTCTGTCATTTTTCAGATCCAGATTCAGAGCCATATCTGTCCTCTCTAAATCCCACTCCCTTGAATTACCATTGGCGGCAGCTTCTGTTATGCTCCT
Source organism: Hyla sarda (assembly GCF_029499605.1). NCBI lineage: Eukaryota > Metazoa > Chordata > Amphibia > Anura > Hylidae > Hyla > Hyla sarda. The sequence continues at coordinate 550,361,896 of NC_079189.1, forward strand.
CAAAGGCGTCAGGGGCTTAGGGCGTTCCTGCGCAGCACTGCTCTTAAAGCCGCGACCGCCGGCCACAGCACTTAAAGAGATGACAGGTGGCTGCGGCTCTCAAAGCCACGACCATTGGCCGCTGCGGTTGCAGTTTTAAAGTGCCGATCGCCGTTCTTAAAGTGGCGACTGCGGACGCAACTCTAAGTGGCCGCATCATCTTAGTTTTCAGTGTAGGAAATTGCCCGGTGTGCCCGATGGCTAGTCTGGCCCCGGCCAGAATTATTTTCATAGATTCCATATGGATCTGTAAGAAAAAAAAATCTACATAAAATTACAGGGGTACAATATAGGTCCATATATACAATATAGGCCCATCTATATGTATAAAGTCCTGATAACTGTAGTGGATGGATAAGACCTAAGTCCATTAGACGTATGGATTTTCAAGAAATACCATAGGAAAATTGTTTTGTTAATAGTTAGCGTTGTATAAAGGGGTATTTCAGGATTTGTTTTTATTTGACTATGCTACAGGTGCTGTAAAGTTAGTGTAGTTCATAATATAGTGTCTGTACCTGTGTGTGATGGTGGTCTCACAATTCTTCTGTAATTTTTGCCACAAAGTTTATTTTTATTTAACAGCATACAAAATGAGCGTTGTCTCAGCTTATCACAGGTTGCAGTACGTCCTGAGACATTACATCACTAGTCAGGTGATAACAGGGAGCCTGTCCTGCTTCAATGGGTGGAGCGACCGCTGGGTGGGAGGGAGATCATTCTGCATGTTATTGTATTTTTGCAACAGCTGGAGGCATCCTGGTTAAAAAAGACATGCCTTTTACATAAAATCAGCTCATTTGTGCTTCAATGGGTGGGGTAGCTGATGCATGGTGAGAAAAGTGACCTCACACTTACACACAAGCTCTCATGGGACTTGTAGTGGAAAAAGGAAACTCCAACAGGAAATACCCAGTTCACAAAAAGATAGCCACAGTGTTATGGTAATCTCACAAAATAGCCATTTAGCCTCAGGATAAGCGTGTTTCCTTCCTCAGCATGCCCATTACTGTCCTGCAAGTAAGTGCTAAAATCACCTTATGGTGGATAACCCCTTTAATACCAGTGATCTGGTTTTCTGGCAAGCAACACTTTCCACCTTTCATATGTTACTTGTTGATAATATAAGAATTTTCTAATTATATGTCATATCTAAGAAGATTCTGCATCATTTTGGACCAATTTGAGATAATTTACTTCTTTCTGGAGGAGTGCCAATTTGTATACTTTAGTACTACAGAACAAGAAAAGTCTCAATAAGTTAAGCATGGTCTGTTCAGTAAGAAACAATACCCCACCATGAGCTGCATCAAAAACATCGCTGTAGCCAATCAGCATCCTGCTCTACACTGACAACAAAAGAAGCAATAATGTAATCCTCAGTGCCAGGCAATAAGATTAAAGGGGTACTCTGGTGGTAAACATTTTTTTTTCTCAAATCAATTGGTGCCAGAAAGTTAAAGGGGTACTCCGGTGCTTACAAATCTTATGGGGTTAAGATGCCTGATTGCGGGAGTCCCGGATAAGATGTGTAAGCACCGGAGTACCCCTTTAAACAAATTAATAAATTACTTCTATCTATTAAAAAATCTTACTCTTTCCAGCACTTATCAGCTGCTGTATACTACAGAAGAAATTGAGTAGCTATTTTCAGTTTGACCACAGTGCTCTCTGCTCACATCTTTCTCCATGTCAGGAACTGTCCAGAGCAGGATAGGTTTGCTATGGGGATTTGCTTGTACTCTGGAAAGTTCCTGACATGAACAGAGGTGTCAGCAGAGAGCACTGTGGTCAGATAGAAAAGAACAACTCAACTTCCTCTGTAGTATACAGCAGCTGATAAGTAACGAAAGGATTAAGATATTTAACAGAAGTTATTTTCAAATCTGTATAACTTTCTGGAGCCAGTTAATATGAAAAAAAAAAATTTCCACCGGAGTACCCCTTTAAGACATTGTCTATAAAACGAGACCATAAAAAGGTTTCATCCCCAAATTGCTTAGGATCATCACTGAAAGCCTGGGTACTTCTTACCAGCATAGGAGCAACAGTGGGAGGTGTGATGGAGCACATACCAGACGTGGAACCTCTGTCCAGGATTCTCCATCTGGTTCCTCAGGAGTCTTCAGATAATAAGCCCTGTCTTAACCCCTTAATGACCACAGACATATATTTACATCCGTGGCCGGCTACCGAACTGTGAAGCGCGCTCAGAAGCTGAGTGCGCTTCGTATCTGCGGAGTCTCTGTTGCTATCGCGGCTAATACCGGACATTGCCAATCGAGCTCATGTCCGGTATAAAAGGGGTATTCCGGGGATTTTTTTTTTTTTACTATGCTACAGGGGCTGTAAAGTTAGTGTTGTTCATAATATAGTGTCTTTACCTGTGTGTGATGGTTTTCTCACAATTCTTATGTGATTTTCACTCCACTATTTATTTTTAACAGCATACAAAATGACTGCTGTCTCGGAATTTTTCCCAGCTTGCAATGCGGTCGAGACCTGACTCACTAGTCAGCTGATGATAGGGAGCCTGTCTCCTTCAATGGGTGGAGGGATCAATCTGCAACTAATGTAACAGCTGATTGAAGACCACAGGTCTGCAGCTCATTTATGTTTCAATGGGTGGGGTGGCTGATGTGTGGGAAGGAGGAAAATGGTATCATGGGATTTGTAGGCAAACAAGAAAACTGAAAACAGGAAATACAAGTTCACAGAAAGCTAGCCACAGTGTTATGGTAATCTCACAGCATAGCCATTCAGCCCAAGACAAGTGCAGATCCTTCCTAAGCATGTCCATTACTGTCTGCCAGGTACGTACTAAAATCACCTTATGCTGGATAACCCCTTTAACCGTTTAGACACCACAATCAAAGTTGATTGCGGCTTCTAAAACGGGAGAAATCCATACCAGCTAGCTCAGCGGAGCTGTCCCGAACAGCTGGGAGGACAACAGGAGGTGCCTTACCTTCTTCCCGGCTGTCCAATTGGATTTGATTGCTCCAAGCCTGAAATACAGCCTTGAGCAATCAAGTGCAGAAAACACTGATCAATGCATTCCTATGGCAATGCATTGAACAGTGCTTACAGTGTATGCAATGTTATAGCCCCTGGAGGGGACTATAACACTGCATAAAAAAAAGTTAATAAATGTGATTTAACCCCTTCCCTAATAAAAATCTGAATCACCCCCCCCCTTTCCCATTAAAAAAAAGTGTGTAAATAAAACAAACATATGTGGTATCGTCGCGTGCGTAAATGTCCGATCTATAAAAATATATAATTAATTAAACCGCACGGTCAATGTCGTACACGCAAAAAATTCCTAAGTCAAAAATTGCGTATTTTTGGTAACTTTTTATACCATAAAAAAATTAATAAAAGGCGATCAAAAAGTCTCATCAAACCAAAAATGGTACCAATAAAATTAGCCCTCATACCACCCTGTTCGTGGAAAACTAAAAAAGTTATAGGGGTCAGAAGATGACAATTTTAAACGTACTAATTTTCATGCATGTAGTTATGATTTTTTCCAGAAGTACGACAAAATCAAACCTATAATAGGATATCATTTTAATCGTATGGACCTATAGAATAAATATAAGGTGTCATTTTACCAAAAAATTTACTGCGTAGAAACGGAAGCCCCCAAAAGTTACTAAATGGCATTTTTTCTTCAATTTTGTCGTACAATTATTATTTTATTTTTTTCCGTTTTGCCGTAGATTTTTGGGTAAAATGACTGATGTCAAAGTAGAATTGGTGGTGCAAAAAAAAAAAAGCCATCATATGGATTTTTAGGTGCAAAATTGAAAGGGTTGCGATTTTTAAAATGTAAGGAGGGAAAAGCGAAAACTGCAAAAAACTGAAAAATGCTTGGTCCTTAAGGGGTTAACAAAGGACAGCACTCCAGATACTCAATTACAGGCTTTGATGTGTTGAAACGATTCGGGACCTTTTCGAGGTACAAAGTCAATATAGACAAGTGTCAACTGTTGTTCTTGGGACAGAGACCTACTACTCTTCAGGTGCCCCCTGTCCAAGTGGCTGGGAATGTTATCACCTATTTAGGTATTACATTGGATTACACACCAATGTCTCTGTACAATCTGAATTACCCTCCATTGAGCTAAATAGATGAAAGTCCCTGCCCCTATCTTTTACAGGAGGGATACACCTGATAAAAATGATGAACTTTCCTAAGCTACTATATGCTACTCTGCAAACCATCCCTTTGCTCCTTCACAATGTCGATGTTAAAAGGATGTCAAAGTCTATATGAGCAGGAAAGCACCTTCGATTTGCCTATGACACTTTATGCCTGGGAAGGATGCAATTGCCAAATGTAATTTTTTAGAATCTAGTTGCACTTTTTCAACATGTACGTGACTGGCTCCTGGGATCCTCATGTTTCCTCTAATACCAAGTTAGAGGAAGGCTTATGTCCGCTAGGCTCTTTGCAGACATTAGGAGAAAACAGCTGGTTCTGTGAGCCCCTGGCAAGGTTCCCGCAGTGCTCCGGCAGAGCTCCGATTTTGGCTAGGAGGCGCACACCCAAGTATAGTGCAAAAAAGCAGGCTTTATTAATCCATAAACGATGCAGTGTGAACAGGGCAACGCGTTTCAAAGGTTTTCCTTCTTCTTCAGGTCCTTACCTTACTTCAGGTAAGGACCTGAAGAAGAAGGAAAACCTTTGATACGCATTGTCCTGTTCACACTGCATGTTTTATGGATTAATAAAGCCTGCTTTTTTGCACTATACTTGGGTGTGCGTCTCCTAGCCAAAATCGGATTTTTCTGCAGGAGCTCTGCGGGAACCTTGCCAGGGGCTCACAGAACCAGCTGTTTTCTCCTGTATCCACACCGCTTGCATAGCGGGACCGACGGCCGGCTGCCTCCCGATACTGAACATCGCTTCCAGCTACTTACTACATGCGATCGCCAGTGTTGTGCCTGCCTGCACAACACCAATAGGTGAGCAATATTCTGTTTTAGGACAGCTGGCCGCCCCTTTTAATAAGGATTAACTGCACCATATTGCGCCATCTCTGCATTTCTTTCCTCTGCCTTTGCAGACATTATTCCACCTATCTTAGGCTGGGTTCACACCACATTTTGTAACTACGGTTCCCGTATACGGCTGGGAGGAGGGGGGGGTCTAAATCGTGGCGCCCGCACTCAGACATATTCGGGAACCGTATTTAATGCATGTCTATGAGCCGACCGGAGTGAACCGCAGCCTCTGGTCGGCTTCGTTTTCGGCCGTATGCGGTTTCCCGACAGCCGGCAAAAACGTGGTCGACCGCGATTTTGCCTACGGTCGGGAAACCGCATACGGCCGAAAACGCAGCCGACCGGAGGCTGCGGTTCACTCCGGTCAGCTCATAGACATGCATTAAATATGGTTCCCGAATACGGCTGAGTGCGGACGCTGCGATTAAGCCCGCCCCCCTCCTCCCAGCCGTATACGGGAACCGTAGTTACAAAACGTGGTGTGAATCCAGCCTTACAAGGATACTCCCCAGTCGCTTAAGAGGAATGTCTTATTTATGGACACTTTGCAGAGTGGAAAATGATACGCAAGCGGTTTGGTGTCCCGCGGAGACCCTCAAAGTTTTTCTGACTGTGGCATACATGCGCCCTAGATCAATGTATAAAAAATCCAATCTGTAGAATTTGGCTTGAGAAAAATAATGACCCCTAAGTGGAATGGAGTTTTCTTTGTGGGTTTTGTTTCCCTACAAGCATTTTTCCACGGTACTTACTAATGTTTCCCTATGTCTTGCGCTTTTCTTGCCTTTTTTACAACTGCTCTGAGCTGTTGGGTTTTCCAGAGCTCAAATCCACCAGTGTCACTCTTTCCATGCAGCAGGTTCTTGGGAGAGGTTTTTCTTTTGTGCCTAAAACCAACTTTGATGAATTTACCTGGAACAAGGATCTCCACCTATTAGCAAGGAAGCTTCTATGGCACAAGTTCCATAAAAAATGGGATAGAATTGAATGCCAGGAGTTTGGGATCTCTGTCAGTGATCTCCGAGGAGTCAGAGATTGTGAGAGATGTGAGGGACCATTCACAAACTGTAAATGCAGAAGCTGTAGAATACTCCCCTCAGCAGATGTCTCGTGTCGAAGTCTTCTTATAATTGGTCAATTTCTTACACTAGTTGCGCCAGTGATATTGACTTTCCATGCCCTCTACAAGGTACACAAGGGCATGTCACCTTTAAACCCTTAAAGCGTATCCGTCAGATCCAACACATTTTTTTTTTAAATATATCACTCAGTACATAACCTGTTAAAGACCAAGGGCGTACAGGTACGCCTTTGCTCCCTGGTACTTAAGGACCAAGGGCGTACCTGTACGCCCGTGGGAATTTCGGTCCCCGCCGCGCGCAGGGCGGGGACCGGACCGGGGTGACTGCTGATATCGATCAGCAGGCACCCTGTGCAAATGCCCAGGGGGGGTCATCAGACCCCCCCATGTTGGCGATCGGTGCAAATCGCAAGTGAATTCACGATTCCAGGTCATTACGGGTCTATGGTGACCCGGAAAACAAGGGGGATCGCGGTTGTCCAAGACACCCACGATCCCCCTGAAGGGATATGAGTGAGGTGGCAGGGATGCCACCCCTCCTATCCCTGCTATTGGTGGTCTAAATGCGACCACCAATAACAGATCGGGGGCGGGGGGCTTTACTTTCGTTTTCCCCATTCTGCCCACCCACAATAGACGGGGCAGGCAGGAAACAACGGAGGACTGGCGCCAAAGTCCACTTACCCATCGGCGACGGCTGCGGGCGACGATCGGTGTCGGAGATCGCCGCGGGTGGCATGTTGTGCGGCAGAAGAGGACGGCTCCCTGGATCAGACGGAAGACGGTAAGTTGCTTAGCAACATCTAGGGGACTACAGTTTGAGACCATTATACAGTGGTCTCTACACTGTGGTCCTCCAGATGTTGCAAAACTACAACTCCTAGCATGCCCAGACAGCTGTCATGCTGGGATTTGTAGTTTTGCAACAGCTGGAGGGTCACAGTTTGGAGATCACTGTGCTGTGAACTGTGGCCCTCTAGATCTTGCAAAACTACAACTCCCAGCATGCCCACATAGCAGTTTGCTGTCTGGGCATGCTGGCATTTGTAGTTTTGCAACATCTGGAGGTCCACAGTTTGGAAATAACTGTCCTCTGGTGTCTAAACTGTAGACCTCCAGATGTTGCAAAACTGCAAATCCCAGCATGCCCAAACAGCAAACAGCTGTCTCAGCATGCTGGGAGTTGTAGTTGCGTACATCTAGCTGTTGTATAACTACATCTCCCAGCATGCACTTCGACGATCAGTACATGCTAGGAGTTGTATTTTGCAACAGGTAAAGGTAAAAACATCCCAGAGTTATTAATGTTTAAAGTGGTCAGATGTGCAAAAAACGCTCTGGTCCTACAGAGAAAATTGGCCTGGTCCTTAAGGGGTTATTCCTGACAATGTACATCTAATTTTTATGTGTCTAGCACCTTTATTTTTTTTTATTACACTTTTAATTTATCTCACTAGTCTGAATTCCTCTCAAAGGGAGGGGGCGTGGCCTCACTGTGCAGGTCTCCACCCCCTCCCTCAGTATGCTTTCTGCTCACATCTCCCCTAGCATTAGCAAAACTACAACTCCCAGCTTGTCTTCACTGACAGTAGCGGGACACAAGCTGACAGAGGAAGGATTTTTCCTTCAGTTGTGAGCCCTGCACTCATAGCTGTCAATCAAGGAAGTGTGTCCATGACATAGGTGATGATGCATAGACACAGCACGACTAGTATGTGTCCAAGCCGACAGGGGTGGGGGGGGGCAGTTGTTTGACTGGCTTTTTCAGTATGAAATACTGGAAAATTTCTAATGAAAGCAATTACAAAACCTATTGGCTTTGCATGCTTTACAACATACCAAAAGTTTTTGTATCTGACAGTGCCCATTAAAGGACCACAGGTTTTTTCATTTTTGCACTTTTGTTGTTTTCACCTCACCTTTTAGAAATGATAACGCTTTTAATTTTCCACATACAGACCTATATGTGGGCTTGCATTTTGCACCACCAATTGTACTTTGTAATGACAGCAATCATTTCCCCACAAAATCTATGGTGAAACCCCCCCCCCCCCCCCCCAAAAAAAAAAATAAAAAAAAAAAAATATATATATATATATATATATATATATATATATATATATACTAGCTGAGTACCCGGCGTTGCCCGATTTTTCCTTCCTAATCCTTGTTGGGGACGAAAATAAACAAAAGGAGGAAGCTTTTGACTTCATATCCCGTCCTCATATATTGTTGTCATATCCCAACCCGACATCCCGACCTCCTATCCCGTCCTCCTATCTCGACCTCCTGTCCGACCTCCTGTCCAGATCTCCTATACCGTCCTCCTATCCCGACCTCCTATCCCGATCTCCTATCCCGTCCTCCTATCTCGACCTCCTATCCAGACCTCCTATCCTGTCCTCCAATCTCGAGCTCCTATCCCGACCTCCTATGCCGTCCTCCTTTCTCGACCTCCTATCCCGTCCTCCTTTCCCGTCCTCCTTTCCTGTCCTCATATCTCTACCTCCTATCCAGACCTCCTATCCCTTCCTCGTATCCCATCCTCCTATCCTGCCCTCCTATCCCGACCTCCTACCTGACCTCCTATCCCGACCTCCCATCCTGACCTCCCATCCCGTCCTCATATCCTGTCCCGACCTCCTATACCGTCCTCCTATCCCGACCTCCTATCCCGATCTCCTATCCCGTCCTCCTATCTCGACCTCCTATCCCGTCCTCCTATCCAGACCTCCTATCCTGTCCTGTCCTCCAATCTCGAGCTCCTATCCCGACCTCCTATGCCGTCCTCCTTTCTCGACCTCCTATCCCGTCCTCCTTTCCCATCCTCATATCTCGACCTCCTATCCAGACCTCCTATACCGTCCTCCTATCCCGATCTCCTATCCCGTCCTCATATCTCGTCCTCCTATCTCAACCTCCTATCCCGTCCTCCTATCTCAACCTCCTATCCCGTCCTCCTATCCCATCCTCCTATCCCCACCTCCTATGCTGTCCTCCAATCTCGAGCTCTTATCCCGACCTCCAATCCTGTCCTCCTTTCTTGACTTCCTATCTCGACCTCCTATCCCGACCTCCTATCCCGTCCTCCTATCCCGTCCTCCTTTCCCATCCTCCTTTCCCGTCCTCATATCTCAACCTCCTATCCAGACCTCCTATCCCGTCCTCATATCCCGTCCTCCTATCCCGACCTCCTATCCCAACCTCCCATCCCGTCCTCATATCCCGACCTGTAATATGTGTACCAGGTATTGAAATATTTCCAGCCGTACGGAAATTATATGGGAACATACATTTCCCATTGATTTGCCCGGGACTTTAAACAAAAACCCTGACCCTCACAAATGGGGGTAGTTAAGGGTTAAATTAACTATTCTATATTTTAAGTGGACATATAAGTAACATGTGACCAAGAATTATCGAAATATCTCCAGCCGTTTGGAAGTTATGCCGTAACATATATTTCCCATTGACTTGCATGGGCTTGCATTTAACCATAAGCCCCGCCCCTGGCAAATGGGGGTGAGTAAGGGTTAAATCACCTATCCTATGTTTGTTGCTGACATATAAGTAACATGTGTGCCAAGTTTCATGTTAATATCTTTAGCCGTTTGAAAGTTTTTGTGAAACATACACACATACATACATACATACATACACACACACGTTGAGTTTTATTTATATATATTTATATATATATATGTATATACATATATATATATATATATATATATATATATATATATTTGTGGGGCAAAATTTAACTTAAAAACAACATTTTGTAACTTTTTTGGGCTTCCAATTCTACGCAGTGCACTTTTCGGTAAAAAATGACAGCTTATCTTTATTGTGTAGGTCCCTACGATAAAAATGATACCAAACTTACAGTATATAGGTTTTATTTTGTTTTCCTTCTTTTAAAAAATTATAACCCCTATAACTTTTTTTATTTTTCTGCCATGGTCTGTATTTTTATTTTTTTTTATGGAACTTTTTGATCACTTTTTATAAATTTTTACAAAGTGACAGAAAATACACAATTCTTGTACTTGTGGTTGAATTATTTTATATTTTTATAGTTCGGACATTTACGCATGCAGCGATACCACATATAATTATGTTTATTTTTGCTTACATATATATTTTTTTTTATGGGAAAAGGAGGGTGATTCAAACTTTTATTAGGGAAGGGGTTAAATCACAATTATTAACTATTTTTCTTTACTTTTTTTCTTTGTAATAGGGGGCTATTACATGCAATCATTAAATTTCATACACTGTTCAATGCTATGTCATAGCATAGCATTGATCAGTATTATCTGTACTCCATTGCTCCAGCCTGCTGAGGCTGCCTGGAGCCTTGGAGAATCAATCAGACAGAAAGGAGGCAGGTAAGGGCCCTCCCGTCATCCTTTCAGCTGATCGGGACATCGCAATTTCTCCCACGATCATCCCCATCAGCTCCGCTGAGCTGCAGTGAGTGTATTTCCAACATTTTAGATGCTGCGTCTAAAGGGTTAATGCCAGGCATCGGGCCAATAGCCAGTGAGCCATGGGTCCTGGCTGTTGATAGCACCCAGGACTGAAAGAATATGAAGCGAGCCCAGCTCCTGAGCTTGCATTATAGACCTGCCGCACCGTATACACACAGTGCAGGTCATTAAGGGGTTAAAGGGGAGGTCTATAGTATCTGGCATAGGAAGTTTGTCACACAACACTGGTATGTATGTGGATCAGGTTTCAAGAAGTTTTGTTCCATAAATTTGTGTTGGAGCTCGGATAAGAACAGGACAAATTGTATGCATCCAACTAACTAAAGTGATAGGTGTTTGGTAGGCCAGGATATGGCCTGTTAACAGAGGGGTGTCCATTGGTGCCAAAATAGGACAAAGGAGAGATGTGCAATTCACATGGTGATATGTGCCTTCTCCCAGGACACCGGCCCCATATCATATTTCATAAGAAATTATATATTACTGGGATGTCATCATGTACTATGTAGACTCCCCCTAATTATTTATCCCCATATAAGCTGGGATACTTGTCAATAAAGGGTGTCAGTTGGTACCTTAACTGTGTGCAGTCCTTTTTTTTTTTTTAATAAACTTTATTATTAGAAGAAAAACATAGGGGGAGATTTATCATTGCTTTTAGAGCATTTTTTTGTCTATGTTTTGGCACCGTTGAGGCGCAAGCAGCATATTTAGTGACTTTTATGCGTCTTTTGATATAGACAGTTTCCCTCTTTTTGCCTACCCCTAGAACTTTTTAGGTGAAAAGCTACACCACCTACCAGTAGGCGTGAAAATCACTTCTACCTTCCGCAATTCAACCTTTAACCTCTTGTGGACGACAGCTTCCCACTCCCCTTCTATGACACGAGCTCAGGAGCTGAGCGCAGGTCATAGCTGGGTGGTCCTGGTGGCTGTCACCAGGGCCCATCTCTTATGCCAGACATCACCGATCAGGGTGATGCCGGCTTTAACCCCTTAGACACCACAATCAAATTTGATTGTAGCGTCTAAAATGAAAGTAAAAATGTCCTGGCAGCTCTGTGAAAGTAAGTAAAAACACCTAACCTGCCAAATTCAGGACCTGGGAAAGCATCTACTTCCCCCTCTCACAAGTGTCTAGAAAAAGTGTATGCGGTAGAGCTTTTCCCACCACAGCAGAACTGCGCAAAATTCATAATCCTGCTGCACCTTCTTGATAAATAAGATGCACGCTAGTCAAACCCCCCACCCAATTAAACGTGGGAAAATAACTCTACCATAGGTATTCTTTGATAAATGATGGTCATAGAGTGTACACTTTGTCAGAGCAACAAGAAATGTCATCAAGGCATGCATATGGCAAATAACAAACAAGTCACAATGACATAGTATAAAGCAAATAGATATAACATCATGTTTACCCTCTGGGTTTTTACTTTCTAAATTGGAAATATCTTATAACCAACATGAACCATTTTATAATAGTCTCTTGTGATCTCATATTCCTAATGCATATATTCTTTTATTAATAGCTCACTCAGTTCAACTAATGGTCTCGTTCCCAGTCTGGCTAACATGGCATGACAGGACTGCAAAAACTATTTCCACCAGGCTTAGAGTATATATCATACCCCAGAAGAAGTATTTAACACCAGTACTCCCAATCTTATGCATTTGCACCCAGTCTCCATTAAAGGGGTAATCCACCATAAGGTGATTTTAGTACGTACCTGGCAGACTGTAATGGACAAACTTAGGAAGGATCAGCACTTGTCTTGGGGATAATAATAATAATAATTTTATTTATATAGCGCCTACAGATTCCGCAGTGCATAAATGGCTATGTTGTGAGATTACCATAACACTGTAACTAGCTGTTTGTGAATTGGTATTTCCTGTTTGAGTTTTCTTTTCTTGACTACAAATCCCACAATTCCATCTTCCTCCCTCCCACACATCAGCCACCCCACCCATTGAAGCTCAAATGAGCTGCATCCATTCAAATCAGTGTGGTTTTCAATAAGGGTGCCTACAGCTGTTGCAGATTGATCTATCTCCCACCAAGCGATCCCTCCACCCATTGAAGCAGACAGGCTCCCTGTCATCAGCTGACTAGTGAGTCAGGTCTCTGCCGCATTGCAACCGGGGAAAAATCTGAGACAACAGTAATTTTGTATGCTGTTAAAAATAAATAGTGGGGTGAAAATCATAGAAGAATTGTGAGAAAACCGTCACACACAGGTACAGACACTATATTGTGAACTACACTAACTTTACAGCCCCTGTAGCACAGTCAAATAAAAAAAATTCCTGGAATACCCCTTTAAGCACCTAACTCCAATTTCCACAAGGAACCCTTCAGCGCCCCCATGCAACACCCAGTGGTGTCTTTAAAGTGTTTCATCACCCTTTTGAGTTCTGCCACATCAGGCAAGTAGTGTGGATACGTCTTCCACTAGTGGAAAAAGCAGTTTGCAGGAAATTCTATGTTTCTAATTGCCAATAACAACTCCCTGTGCATGACTGTATGGACTTCCTTAAGAATTTCTGTAGAGGTGGGGATCATTGGGAGGAGCCAGTGACACAGAAGACATTTCATGAGTCTTCCTTTATCTGGTGGGTCAGACTCCCTTTCTGGAATGTAATGGGATATGTATGGTTCAGGCAACAGTGTTGGTGCAGGACCCCACATATTCTTAATGGGGTACTTCGGTGGAAAACATTATTTTTTTTTCAAATCAACTGGTGCCAGAAAGTTAAACAGATTCGTAAATTACTAAAAAAAATCTTAATCCTTCCAGTACTTATCAGCAGCTGAATGCTACAGAGGAAGTTGTATAGTTCTTTTCTGTCTGACCACAGTGCTCTCTGCTGACACTCTTTTTATTATAAAAATAAAAAAACTTATCCTATACAGAAAGAAAAAGAAAACAAGCTTAACCAGCTATAACATAAAACACAAACAAAACCCTGCCTAACCGGCCAGCCCAGCTTAACAGAAAAATTAGTTAATAAATAAACCCACTTACCTAACCAAACTATCTAAACAGCACACTGACACACACATACCGAAAATGAAAATAAAAATAGCACAACTTGGCTTAAAAAATAAATAAATAAATTAGCACTACCCGGCTGTAACTCAAAAACATCCATACTTGGGAAACATACAAGAAGAAAAAAAAATAATAAAACAAAACAGAAAACATAGTACACCACGGCAAAAAAATAAATAAAATTAAGCTGGAATAAACCTAATAAACCACATATCTACTGAAAAAAAAAACAAGTAAACCACATATCAACATAACTGGTCCAACTTCCAAAACAATAGAGAATCTAAATAAACTAACAAATATATAAACATATGCATAAATAAACATGCACATGCACTACAGAGAACCTTTTTACAAAATCAACAGAAAACCCTAGGGGAAAAAACAAACAAAAAAAAACACACTAAAACTGTGCCCTCACCCCCACCACCCCTCCTGCACATGGGTCAGAGTCCATACCGTTCATACAGTTCACGAAGTCCTGCCCTTAACTGACCCATGTCAGGTCCCCCCCAAAGCAAACAAATAAACAAAAACACCACCACCCACAAATACACCCTCCCCACCTAGCACTCCTCCCAACCAATTTATACACAAACTTATGCACACTAAACCACAACCCACTTTAGGCCCAAGTTCGGTCACCTGTAAGCCCTTCATAACGTATCAGCTTAAAACAAAACAAAATGCTAGCGTGCACATGTATTAGCCCACCACCAGGAAGAAGGATGGCAGACTTGATACATCAAAATAATTTTAAACTCTTTCCTTAACTCCCCCTACAATTCTCCCTAATTCTATCCCTCCATTAAAACGGACCCTACTCTCACCCTATCTCTATCCCTATAACACTTCCCCTAACCAAAAGGTCTAGTACCTAGGGCACATCAAAAGAAAACCCTCTCCTTAGGAGAGAAGCCCTACTGGTACCAAGACTGCCATACTCCAAAGACCTGATCTTCCCGAGGTCACCGATGATATTCCTACAGACCTCCACCTCGGAGAGGATTTTTTGTTGGGTTGACACTAAACACCGTGCGTTCCACGTGTAGTACCTAACCCCCTAAGCTAACTAAGAATAAAGTGCCCCGGTCTCGGCCACCCAGGTTCCTAAATGCCCCATAAGCCCACTCCGGATAGGTAAGGCCGGCAAGTTGAATCCAGCCGATGGAAGCACCAACCCGGTTGTAAACCCCTATATTAAAGGGACAGTGAAGCAGGAAGTGGTCCATGCTTTCAAGCGTGTCCCCGCACTCTTCTCGGGGACATCCCCGGTCATCAGAGTTCCTGAACTTTAGGTTGTCCCTTACATATAGCTTCCCCTGAAAGCAGCGCCAGGCCAAGTCCCAAAACTTCTGGGGGATCCTTTTCATGTTCAAAAGATACAACCCCACCCTCAGATCCCGACCTGGGCAGTCCCTGAGCGCCAGAGGCTTCTGGAAGTGGGTCAACAGGACCCGTTTGTCAAGGAACTGCCTTGACTGGGTCCTGATCTCCCACACTCCCAGACCCCACCGACGTATCACCTTCAGAGTCGGGGTAGCGTAAGCCGGAAGATATCCATGGGGAGTACGGAGGTCCTTCACTCGCCCTCCTCTCTCCCATTCCTGGAAGAAAGGCTGAAACCATTCCCTGCAGGAGAGTACCCACGGAGAAGCCCTCTCTGACCAGAGGTTTGAGATGTTGGCTTTCAGCGCCAGAGGCTTCTGGAAGTGGGTCAACAGAGCCCCTTTGTCAAGGAACTGCCTTGACTGGGTCCTGATCTCCCACACTCCCAGACCCCACCGACGTATCGCCTTCAGAATCGGGGTAGCGTAAGCCGGAAGATATCCACGGGGCGTACGGAGGTCCTTCACTCGCCCTTCTCTCTCCCATTCCTGGAAGAAAGGCCAAAACCATTCCCTGCCGGAGAGTACCTACGGAGAAGCCCTCTCTGACCAGAGGTTTGAGATGTTGGCTTTCAAGAAGGTGTTCGTTAAGAACACCACTGGGTTTACCATAGATAAACCCCCAAGTCTCCTTGTGCGGTACGTAACCTCCCTCATGACTAGGTTCATCCTGTTCCCCCATAACATCTGGAAAAACAGGCTGTAGATCCTAGTGTAGTAAGCCTCTGGCAAGATACATACACTGCCCAGATAGATAAACAAGGGGAGCAGATACGATTTGATCAGGTGTACCCTTTCCCTGAGGGTCAAAGACCAACCCTTCCACTGGTCCACCTTCTGAGTGGCATCCTGGAGATTACCATCCCAGTTTTTGGTGGGATAATCATCCTGGCCGAATGTGATGCCTAAGACTTTTGCTGATTCTTGGAGATCAAACGTGGGATCCCCCCCTTCCAGCCAGAGACTCTCACACTTATCCCAGTTGATCTTAGACCCGGATGCCTCTGAGTAGCGGTCCACCTCCGACATCACCACATCGTTAGCGTACGCGACCACTCTCTGGGTGACATCCAGCTCCGCCAGACTCATCCCGACTCCGGCCAACGGCCCACAATCTACCCTCCGGACGAAGGGATCGATTGCGAACACGTATAAAAGCGGGCTCAAAGGAGAACCCTGACGGACTCTGGACCCCACCTCAAAAGAGCCAGACCAACCGTTCACCAGTGGGAAACTCTCTGCCCCGGCATACAAGATCTTAAGCCAATTAACAAAAGTACTTGGTAAGCCATATCTCAGGAGGACCGACCAGAGGTACTCGTGGTTCACCCGATCAAACGCCTTGACCTGATCCAGGGACAACAAGTACCCCTTCCAGAGAACCGCACTACTCCGCTCCACTGCCTCCCTGACACTAAGGACCGCACTTAAGGTGCTTCGGCCTGGAACAGAGCAGTGCTGAGCCCCCGAAAGGAGCCGGGGTGCAAACTTCACCATCCTATTAAACAGTATCTTGGCCAGAAGCTTCCTGTCCGTATTGAGAAGAGCTATGGGCCTCAGATTCTCAATACGGCTAGGATCTTTACCCTTTGACAGAAGAATCAGGGCTGACCTCCTCATTGACTTCGGCAGAGTGCCCGAGGAGAGACACTCATTGAATATCTCAGTCAAGATGGGAGCTAAAGACTCCTTAAAGTTCCTGTACCACTCAGATGTTAAGCCATCCGGACCTGGCGACTTCTTAGGGGCAAGCCCCTCAATCGCTAGTCTCACTTCCTCTTCCCTGATGTCTTCTGCCAAAACGCCAAGAGAGGGGTCTACCCTTGGCTCAGGAATGGTTTCAGCCAGGAAATCCGACATCACATCCCGATCCAGATCCTTCCTTCCCAAGAGGTGCCAGTAGAAGGATCTGACGACCTCCAAGATCCCTGATCTGGACCGATTCAGAGATCCTGTACTATGAGTCCTGAAATGATTTTACTACTCACTGACATCTTACAGTTTCTGTAAGGGTCAGGCGAGCGGTACCTCCTGTAATCCCTCTCAAAAACCAAAGATGTGTGCCTGACTGACACCTCATCAGCAAGGACTTCACTCTGGAGATATCCTCTCGGCTACCTCCAGTCGAGACGAAAAGCTTGAGTTTCCTCCTCAGACCCTGATATGGGCGATACCTGTTCAGGGATCTGAGGCTCGAGAGCTGGCGTAAGAACCCTGCAACCCGCTTCTTGAATATCTCCCACCACTCTGACTTACTACTACATAGGTCCAGTAAAGGTACCTGACTCTGAAGAAAATCCTCAAAGTACTGTCTTATCTCCGCTTCCTCCAGGAGGGACGAATTCAGCTTCCAATAACCTTTTCCCATCCGGGGGGTCTCTGAAACATTCAGGGAAAACACACTTATACAGTGATCGGAGAACTTCACCTCAACCACGGACACTACGGAAGAGATGGCTTCCTCCTTTATATAAAACCTATCTATCCTAGACCTGCGACTACCTTGATGATAGGTGAAACCCGAGTTGCCCGAGGGGCTCCGGATGTGGGCATCCTCTAGGCGAGCTTCTCTAGCTATGCTAATCAGTGCCACACTATCGCAAGTCAGCAGACCATTGGAGCCTCTCTTATCTTGGGACCTCGTGACATTATTGAAGTCCCCACCAAAGATTACTTGCCGACTCGTAAAAAGAAAGGGCTTAATCCTCATGAAGAGATCTTTACGGCCCCGCTTAGTTTGCGGGGCGTAGATGTTAATGAGCCGGAGCTCCTGTCCCTTCATGAAGACATCTAAGATCAAGCACCTCCCCATTTCTAATTCAATAACCCGTCGGCATTCAACAGGAGCGGTAAAAAGGACCGCCACCCCACTATACGGCTCAGCCGCAAGAGACCAGTGGGAGGGACCACGCCTTCACTCTCTCCTGGCCTTTACCAGGGAGGCTAGATCTGACAACCTGGTCTCCTGTAAAAAGAATATGTCGGCTTCAAACAGCTGAGAAAATAAAAGGCTGCAATTCTAGCCATATCAGACTTTATGCTGGCACAGTTAATGATGCCAGCGTCAATGGGGTGAGTGCCGCCATACAGGGTGATTACATTAGACGGCCTCACCCTTTACTTCTGTTTCCCCTTCTTCTTAGCCCCCTCATCCCCTGAAGAAGAAAAGGCAGGACCGCTTTTGGACCTTTTCTTGGATTCTGATTGATCCATATGGTCCCTGTCTCCATCCGGCCTCGGTCTAGCCCTGCCCTCTGAGGAAGGTGTCTCAACAGGACAGGGCCCAGTTCCCCCCAGAGGCTCTTTCTCCCTAGGAACCTCGCCCTCACCTTCCCCCTCCAAGGAGGGGGAGGAGATGGTATTGAGGACGAGGTACCGGTTTGACAGGTCAATCAGAGGGGGGGCAGCCAGGCTTCCGCTTTGGACCTGGCCAGTAGTACAAGGAACAGAGGGCTCTGACCTCTTCTTTCCCCCTTTCCCTTTGCCCTTTTCTTTCTTTTTAGGCCTCTCCCCACTCTCCTCATCCACACTTTCATAGTGGGAGGAATCAGAAGGGTCGGCCATATTGCCTTCCTCTTTGCGCAGCCTCCTGATCCCCTCATCCAGCACGTCCTCCTCCAGGGCTTCAGCGGTTACAAGGCCAGCTTCAGGAGCAGGGGCTGGAGCTACCCCCGTCACCTGGGCACTCTCCAGCTCCCTACTCCTCCTATGATTTTCCTCCCGCCTTAGTTTAGCGGGGCCCTTTTTCCTACTCACTAGCCCTGTTGCGCCCCCATCCCTGCCCGTACCCTCCCCAGCCGAGGCAACTTCACAGCTCTCCTCAGCAGGAGCAGCCCCAGCACGGGCAAAGTCACTGGGACAACGGCTAAAAGGGTGCCCGAGGACACCACACAGGTGACACCGGATCTGCCTGCAGGATGCGACCAGATGACCCACCCCACCAGACAAAGCCCAGACCTGCACAGTACAGCCTGCGCTAAAGTGGGTGGGGCTGCCACACCTGTGACAGACCTTAGGCTGCCCCTGGTAGAAGACCTGGATCCTATCACGTCCAAGGAAGGCGGCTGATGGAATGTGGGCAACCGTACTCCCTGAACGCTTGAGTTTGAAGGAAAACGTTCAGGCCCCAGACCAGATCCCGTGCTCATCAAAGTTTTTCTTGGGCATGTCCGTCACATCCCCATACCGTCCGAGCCAGGTCAAGATGCCACTTTCTTGACAGAGTTCTGACAATAAATCGCCTTTACGGCGAGATCCCGACAGACGGGCTCGTTCTTCGCCACTTCGTAGTTTGACCAGAAGAGTTCAAGACCCTCTGGCCGAACAAAACTGATGTCAAACTCAGACGAACCGTAGGGGTGAATCAGGGCAAAGATGTCACTTGCCCTGAATTTCATCTGAAGGAGGAGCTCAACCACTTTAGCGCGAGGTGGACACGCATCCTCGCCCCTCCAAATCAGACAGACCACATTCCTACTGTTATTGTCCTGCCCGGGTGTCGGGAGGGACCAGACCACCTCCCCATTCCGCTCTCAGAAAGCTCCCTCTCTATCCAGAAAGACAGGTCGACCTCACCCCTTCCCTCTACCTGGATCGACCTGTCGCCCCTGCGTAGAGCCTCCAGGAAGCGCTGTTGCAAGTGGCCTCCAGAGCCGGATGGAGACGGGGACCCCCCTGAACCCCGGCAGCGACATTGGCATAGCTCCTAGGAGCAGTCACTACCGGAGGGGCAGCCAGACCAGACCCAGAACCACTAACACCACCATTCACACCACTACTCTCATCATCTTTATTTTCATTCATACCACTACTACCACCAACATTCACTCCACTGACACTCCCACACACATTCCTCTCATCCGCAACACTACTACAGCCATCATTCTCACATCTTGCACTCTTATCATCCTGCCTAACAAATTCTGGGTTGGCTGGGACTTGTAGTGTTGCTGGTCTAAGATAGGTCTTCTGTGCTGGTCTAGCTGCTGGGGTCAGCGCTGATGGCTCCTCCTCCATGGCTGAAGTCTCCTCCTGAGTCCGGGGCTGCCCCACCGGGCGCACCCCAGTTCCTCCCACAGTGCCTGTGCTTAATTTCCCCGACCGTACGGGCTCTGCAGCTAATCCAGGCGCCCAGACAATCCTCTACCCTCACAGTGGAGTGCCCCGCAGAACACACTGTACTCGGAGGACCGCCCCCCCGAGCTCACAGATGCAACACTCTCTGCCACCGGCGCCCAAACACTCCCCCCCTCACAAGTGCAGTGCCGGTAGTGCCCACAGCACTCGGGGAACCGCCCCCTGAGCACACGGCAGCATAGCTCGCCTCTGGCACTTGGACACGCCCTCCACCACCCTGGGGCATTCCTGTAGTGCCAGAGCTGCCCACCATGAGCCCACCCTGCCCCTCCCTTCCGGCTACCCATCTATTGCGTCCGCAGCCTTTCCTGACGCCATGCTGTATCCCCCATGCTAGCTCCATTCCACCACAGAAACGGGGTCTTGCAGTCTGGGGGACCCAGCAGCCTGAACCAGCTTTGCAGCTGGCCCAGACTGCTGGAAAGGAACAAACCCATATTGTATGGATTCCTGTGTCTTTTGCTTTTTAGCTTTCCTCTTAACTGCCACATCATCACCAAAGGTGAAATTCTGGAGGTGGGCTGGGGACTCCTGCATGACTATAGCCCTCAATAAGCCTCCAGCCTCACTCTCCACATCTTCATCTTCGCTTTCACTAAGCGGAAGCGCCACCTGTGCCGGCTCGATGTAACTGTCCTGAGTCCGGGTGTCACAGGGAGCAGGGACAGGCAATGCATCCTTATCTTTCATAACCTTTACACTTTGCACCAACTTCTCCTCCTCCTCCTTTACACCATCACAACCATCCTCCCTTTCTTCACCGCCACTACTCTCCCCATCCTCCACCTCCATTTTCACCTTACCTGGGGATTTCATGGCGGCAAACCGGCATTCATTCTCCAATTTCTCTCTGAAGAGACCGCTCCCCTCCAGGATCTCTGCCCTCCTTTCCTCCAACTTCACGATTTCACTTTTCAGTGCCGTGACTTTCCTCTTCAGCTCAGGCCGGTTCTTTTTGGAACTCGTGCTTGCGAGATTCTGTGCCCCACGCAGGTCCTCTCTGGCCAGCCTGAGCTCTTTACCACACTGCTCATACTCCGCAAACCGCACGGTCATGCGGGAGCAGTATGTCGCACTTGATTCCTTGGGTCCTCTTTCAACCCACAACTCCAAGCTTTTCTTCCTTGCCTTCCTTCCACCGCCGGATCTCTGGCTGGCACCCGTTGCCAGGGGAGCAGAGCCTGCATTGCTTCAGACTCTGCCAGATCTTCTCCCCCCGGCCGGAAAGGCTGTTGCTGTTTGCTCTCCTACCCCCCCCCCCCCCCCCCCCCCAGCCTTGAAGAACGGGAGGTGGAGGCCAGGGACGCCATGCAGGGAGGCTCTCCCGAGGAGGCTGCCACACTCCAGGGGAGGCTGATGAATCACCTGCTCTGGTCTGCTGGAAGTCTCTGGAGCACACAGAGATACACCTGAATGAGCTGCACACCACACTGCTCTGGACTACAGGAAGTGCTTTCTGCTGACACCTCTGTCCGTGTCAGGGACTGTCCAGAGTAGGAGCAAATCATTATAGCAAACCTATCCTGCTCTGGACAGTTCCTGACACAGACAGAGGTGTCAGCAGAGAGCAGTGTGGTCAGACTGAAAAGAACAACAATTCCTCTGTAGTATACAGCAGCTGATAAATACTGGAAGGATTAATATTTTTAATAGAAGTAATTTACAAATTTGTTTAATTTTCTGGAGCCAGTTGATATGGCAATATATATATATATATATATATATATATGTTTCCCACCAGAGTACCCCTTTAACAATCCCATGAACCTCCATCAACATTTTTGACACCTGAGTTCATTCCCACATACATTATCATAGATCTGTCGTATGTAAATCATAAGTGGGAAAACTGGTGAGGTAATGAGGAGGTGGTACAGGGCTTCACCAGTTAAATGCATACATCAGTATATTTCCCTTAGTTAGGCATTAGTGTAGATTTAGGGACTGCCTGCAAACCTTCCTTCATATACCCCTGTATGTCTGGGTCATCTAAGCGAGAAAACAATTTGGTGAGCGCCTTTGCAGCCAGTCCCTTTAACTCCACATCCCTGATGGTTGCGTAGATGAGAGAAAGGGAGAAAGGACTGTTACCAGAGCCCACCAACCAAAGTCATTTGGTTTCTCCACTGAGGCCTAACCCTGCACCAAACCATGAAAAAAGGAGCAAAACTGATAGTATAGCCATTGATGTGAACAAAGAAGGTCATATTTTACTCGAAAGGCATCCCACTTCATGACCACTCCAGTGGAGTCCATCAGGAAGTTGCCAAAAAGACACAATGGACCTGATTTACTATTGTAAACCCTGTTTTGTTGGGTTGGTGCCAGAATTTGGTATTGCGCCACACATTGTGTCTGCCCCAGAATTTGCGGCAAAAATGTTAAAAAACGCGACCAACTGTCCATTTTACTAAGAAAACGTGGAAAAGGGACATGGCCGTCAGTAAAAGGAGGCATGGCCGTAGAAAAGGAGGCTTGCCCCCACATTTAAAAAAAATATATTTACTAAGGTTTCCACAGAAAATGTGGATAGATTAATCGCTTGTAGAATGGACTTGTCACGATCACACCCTATCGGTCCAGCTAAGACGCTGGAGAGAGTGTGATGGTGCAAGGGTTAAGGCCACCAGACCTCTGGGTATACACTACTAGTCCCAGCAAGTCACCAAATTAACCCTTAGATAAACGTGTTTCCACCAGAGCTGCCTTCAGAAAGGTGAGCTCATATATTTAGAGATCAAAGACCAGAGCTGATTAATTAAACATTTAATCTGATAAAAGGTATCACAGTGCTAAATATATAAAAATACAGAAACAAATGACATACAGGTACAAAAATATATAAAAGAGTTTAGCAAGGCAAGTTCAGAAAACAAAAGATGAAGTTCTTACAGCATGATGGTATAGCAGTCCATGAGAGTGAGTTCCAGCTGTTCTTAGGATGGTCTTGTCAGCTTGTTGCACAGCCTTTAACACCCAACTTTGAGTCTAGCATTGTTTTAAATATCATATCTGCATTCTTGGGAGGGAGACTCCATTCCCCCCTCCCCTCTGATCCCACCAGGGGGTCTTCTCTCTTCCTGGCTCCTTATCTGTGTGATTATATGATGGGACCAGAGTGCCATGTGGATGAAGCATCCCCTCTCAGCCTCAGAACCTCCAGTTCATGCCTTCGCTGGGCCTCTCTTTCTGCCGCCTCTCTCTCTCAGCAGCTCGTATCTGTGCCTCTCTCTCTGCAGCCCGTGCCTCTCTCTCTGCAGTTTGGTACTGGAGAAGCAGTTGGAGTTTCATATTGGCATCCACATTCCCAAGGTGTTGTAAGGCAGTCCGCATATAAGAGTCCAAGGCCTCATGTGGAGTACTGTACTGATGGGGAGTAATGTTGTATTCCCTAGGAGATATCAGTCCTTGGATGGCAGTTCCAGCTGTAGGACTTTGTCTCATGTCACTCAGCTCTTCTGCACGGGCATCATACTCCACAAGATCAGCAATAAGTTCTTCCTTGTTCTTTCCTGCAGTAGGGATGTCCTTTTCTTGGCACATTAGCTCCAGTGCAGGCTTGGACTGCTTGCGATATGCCTCCATATTTACGGGATGAGACAGAGGAGGTAGAACAGGGGATGGGGAGGACAGAACTTTCTTGTACTCTTTTTGTATGTCTTTTAAACCAGCACTGAGCTCGGTCTTTGGAATTTACACACAATAATATGTATGCAATTTCTTTTTAGTGCTAAGATTTCCCTACAGGTAAAATCCAGCAAGCACAAAAAATCTCTAAATATATCCCGACGCTGCCACCAGTTGTCACGATCACACCCTATCGGTCCAGCTAAGACGCTAGAGAGAGTGTGATGGTGCAAGGGTTAAGGCCACCAGACCTCTGGGTATACACTACTAGTCCCAGCAAGTCACCAAATTAACCCTTAGATAAACGTGTTTCCACCAGAGCTGCCTTCAGAAAGGTGAGCTCATATATTTAGAGAACAAAGACCAGAGCTGATTAATTAAAAATTTTAACTAATAAAAGGTATCACAGTGCTAAATATATAAAAATACAGAAACAAATGACATACAGGTACAAAAATATATAAAAGAGTTTAGCAAGGCAAGTTCAGAAAACAAAAGATGAAGTTCTTACAGCATGATGGTATAGCAGTCCATAAGAGTGAGTTCCAGCTGTTCTTAGGATGGTCTTGTCAGCTTGTTGCACAGCCTTTAACACCCAACTTTGAGTCTAGCATTGTTTTAATATCATATCTGCTTTCTTGGGAGGGAGACTCCATTCCCCCCTCCCCTCTGATCCCACCAGGGGGTCTTCTCTCTTCCTGGCCCTTATCTGTGTGATTATATGATGGGACCAGAGTGCCCTTACATCCTGCTGCTTCAAAAGAGCGTCTGACTTCAAAGGAGATACAAACAAACAGCCAGACCCCCAATAAAATGTAATACACAAAAGAATACACCGTCTGAATGACCTCTCACCCATGTCTTGGATAATCCATCACACACAGTTATAATTTATAATACACATTTATGATTTTAATAATCAGGCCTTGGGCCTGACAGGGCTCATCATCTATCTCACCTTCTGTGCTTACTGGAGGCCCTGTTAGTTCCCTCCACCTAAAAAAAGGGGGGGGGGGAGGGTAGAGGAGAAGGCAGATGGAGTATTAGCACATGTTAGATTTTTTTGGAGTGTCTGCATCCTAGTCCGAGAGTTTGAGAATGCTCCTCTATTTTGATGACCCCTACTTCTGTGGGCTCTGCTTGTCCTCTTGTTTATTTTTTTCTGAACCCCATGAATTGGTTTTAGAGGAGTTGATCTCTGTCTCTCTATGTTCTTTTTTTAATACAGGATAGGCTTTATCATCATGAAAATCCTGTAGGTTTTCCAGAAATTGGGCGTGTTTACGTTCCTTCAAATTATACTGGACCTGTTCAATGGCGTTCTGCAGATTTTTCATTTTTGCAGTTTAATTTTTTCCTCCTCACATTCTAAGAGCCATAACTCTTAAAATGTTCACCTAAAGACCCATATTAGGGCTTGTTTTTTTTGCATAATTAATTGTACTTTGGAAGGACATCACTTATTTTAACTTCCCAGACAGTCTGTAAACAGTGTTAATGATTATTTTTTTACACTGTTCATCCTTTAGTGTGTCATCATGATTGTAGTTATCTTTGTTTTACAGCTATGGTAATTATTTTGTTTCAATATACAACATAAAGTGCCTTAAGTACTTACCTGAAAGCCAGTAATGTGCATGCTTAGGAAGGATCTGTGCTTGTCTTGGGGCTAAATGGCTGTGTAGTGAGTCCACCATAATGCTGCTGCTTTCTTTTTGTGAAATTGAGTTCCCTCCCTCCAACTACAAGTCGTTTGTTTGTAAGTGTGAGGTGACTTTTCTCCCTTCCAGACATCAACCATCCCACCCAATGCAGCAGAGCTGAGCTCCCTTCCATGTAAGATGTGCTTGAAACCACAATTCCCTGCAGCTTTGTGGACTATGATCTCCCTCCCACCCAGTGATCGCTCCACCCATGCTGAGTGTTGTAGTCCCTGTTATGTGTGTGTATGCTAGTGTGAAGGGGGGGGGGACGCCTGAATGACACATGCTGGGAGTTGTAGTCCGTTATGTGTGTGTATGCTAGTGTGAAGGGGGGGGAATCCTGAATTACATGTTCGGAGTTGTAGTCCCTGTTATGTGTGTGTATGCTAGTGTTTCCCAACCAGGGAATGCTGGGAGTTATAGTTTTGCAACATCTGGAGGCACCCCGGTTGGGAAACACTGGTGTATGCCCTGTAGAGGTGTGGTGTACTACACCCCCAGGAGACTACTGAGACAATAGAGGTGTTGTGAACTACAACCCCCAGGAGGCTACAGAGGCAGCATGCTGGTGTTATACCACAGACGGAAGACTCCTGAATGATACATGCTGGGAGTTGTAGTCCCTTTTCTGTGTGTATGCCAGTGTATCCCAACCAGGGCTGAGTTATATAAGTGTGCTGTGTATAACGCAGGTTTCCTTGGGCTGCAACTGGGAGGATCAACTGCACAAGCTGATATCTGCTTTTACATGGGGTGTTCAGTAGCCCAATAAAGAGGACATAGAAATGCATGGGTTTTGTACAGGACATGAACATCACTGTATGAACCTTGTGCATTTCTATGTCAGCATTCATACAGGGAAGCAGAATTGCATGGGGTTCATACAGGGGAGCATAAATGCATGGGGTTTACACAGGGAAGCAGAAATGCACAGGGTTCATACAGGGAAGCAGAGATGCATGGGGTTCATGCAGGGAAGCAGAAATGCACGGGGTTCACACAGGGAAGCAGAAATGCACGGGGTTCATACAGGGATGTAGAAATGCCCGGGTACGGTGTCAATTTTAGGACATCGTCAGTCGTACCTCCGTCAGGCAAAACAGCATCCCGCATCCTCCCTCAGACCCATCTCTGTCAGGCGTCAGCCACAACTCCCTCCTTTGTCATCCTAAAGTCTCTCATCCAAAACTCTGTCATCCCTCAGACAAAAAAACATCCTGCCGTGTAGCAGACCCGAGTCAGTGTCAGCTCTCTGCTATACGGGTTCTGCTGTACATGCTATTCAATGTCGGCTCTGCTATACAGTGCTGTGCAGCGTCGGCTCTGTTATGAGGCAGGAAGTTGCGTCTGAGGGAGAATCCTCTGAGGCATGATGGCATTTTGGATGAGGGACTTTCAGATGAGGAAGTTGTGGCTGAAGGATGACAGCGATTGGTGTGAGGGAGGAGGCGGGACGTTTTGCCTGACGGAGGACGGAGTTATGGCTGACAACTGACGGCGATTGGTCCGAGGGAGGAAGCGGGATGCTGTTTTGCCTGAAGGAGGACGGAGTTGCGGCTGACGACTGATAGCGATTGGTCCGAGGGAGGAGGCGGGACGCTGTTTTACCCGACAGAGGACGTAGTTGTGGCTGACGACTGACCGCAATTGGTCATAGGGAGGAGGTGGGACGCTGTTTCACCTGAGGGAGGATGGAGTTGCGGCTGACGACGATTGGTCCGAGGGAGGAGGCGGGATGCCGTTTCACCTGACGGAGGAGGGAGTTACGTCTGACGATGTCCTAAAATGGACACCGTACACAAAGTTCATTCAGGGATGTAGAAATACACGGGGTTCATACAGGGAAGCAGAAATGCGGGTTCATACAGGGACGTAGAAATGCACGGGGTTCATACAGGGAAGCAGAAATGCACGGGGTCCATACAGGGAAGCATAAATGCACGGGGTTCACACAGGTAAGCAGAAATGCACGGGGTTCATACAGGGACATAGAAGTACATGGGGTTCATACAGTGCAGCAGAAATGCACAGGGTTCATACAGGGAAGCAGAAATGCACGGGGTTCATACAGGGAAGCATAAATGCATGGGGTTCATACAAGGGAAGCATAAATGCATGGGGTTCATACAGGGAAACATAAATGCATGGGGTTCATACAGGGAAGCAGAAATGCACAGGGTTTATACAGGGAAGCAGAAATGCACGGGGTTCATATAGGGACGTGGAAATGCACTGGGTTCATACTAGGGATCGACCTATATCGATTTTTCAGGGCTGATACCGATAATCTGTCACCTTTCAAGCCGATAGTCGATAAATTATACCGATATTCCGGTATAAATTATCGGCTATTTCAACCCCCCAGGCGGGGCAGAAGCCGTTGCAGATCAACGATTTAAAGCAGGCGCTTTAAATCAATGAACTGCAGCGGCTTTTGCCGGGCCAGAGACCGCCGCCGCTGCCCGCTTCTCTCCCCCTGCCTGTCCTGGGGTCCTGAGTCTAACCACCACAGTTGCCCCATCCTCTGCCCACATACTGCCGCCGCCCCCCCCATCCTCTGCCCACATACCGCCGCCGCCCCATCGCCTCCCCCCATCCCCGGTGTTATAATTACCTGTTCCTGGGGTCCGTGATACTTCTGGCTCTGTTGGGGTCCTGCGCTGCTACTGTGCGCACTGACGGTGACGTCGCCCTGGGGACGTCACTCGTCATTACGCAGCGCACAGCAACAGCGCAGGAGCCAGAAGTATCGCGGACCCCGTGATCAGGTAATTATAACAACAGAGGATGGGGCGGGGAGGCGATGGGGCAGTGGCGGTATGTGGCCAGAGGATGGGGGGAGGCAATGGGGCAGCGGCGGCGGTATGTGGCCAGAGGATTGGGTAGGCAATGGGGCAGCGGCGGCGATGGTCATCTCTGGCCAGGGGGCGGCGCATTATCAGCAAGGTGATTGCTGATACCGATAATGTCCAAAATCGTGATTATCGGCCGATAATATGGGCCAAACCGATAATCGGTCGATCCCTAGTTCATACAGGGAAGCATAAATGCACAGGGTTCATACAGGGGAAAGAGAAAATCATGTCAGGAGGGACGTACAGGAGCACAAACATACAGGAGAAAACACAGTAGCATGTACATTGTCATACAGGAGAAACCGAGAAGAAGGAAAAAACGGATTTTGGCAGCTGCCGCTAATTGAAATCTACATTTGCAGAATTCTGCGAGTGGAGTTTTGGATGAAATCATAAACCTGTCTAGGACCAAGGGCGTACAGGTACGTCATTGCGTCCAGGGACTTAAGGACCAAGGCGTACGGGTACGCCCTCTGCGTTTCCGATCACCATGGTAACCGGGCGGTGAACGCAACAGGATGCCTGCTGAAATCATTGATAGTTGTCTTTGGGGCTAACGCTAAGCCCTGGCTTAGTAATGGACTCCGTCTAAAAAACGGCTTCCACTACTAAGTCTGAAAAGTAATTAAAAAAACAAACACACACACACAAGTTAAAACATTTCTATTAGGAAAAACATTCCCCCCCACAGCCCTCGTTAACCATTTTATATATATATATATGATACTATAGTTGGATAAAACACAAGACAGAGCTTCTCATTGGGCAGTATGTTTTATATGGTTGGCACTACAGGTGAGTCGCATAAGCGGAACACTCACCTTGTAAGGTTGTGTTTGGCACACAACAACCTTGAGGGCTTTGAGATGTATTCAGAGTTAGCAGGGTGGCGGTGCAGCCGTCCGGATGTTTCGAGTGTATCCTCAATCGATAGTAGATTCAGTAAGTAGTAGATAAAAATATCCGGGTGATCGGCGCAATCCGCATGACGTACAAAATACAAAGTATGCTGATAAAAATCCAAAGGTTCTTTTATTTGCTTGTGTCAGACACGTTTCGAGGTTTTATACCTCTTTTTCAATGACTACAGCTGTAGTCATTGAAAAAGAGGTATAAAACCTCGAAATGAGTCTGACACAAGCAAATAAAAGAACCTTTGGATTTTTATCAGCATACTGTCACGATGCCGGCTGGCAGGTAGTGGATCCTCTGTGCCGGAGAGGGATTGGCGTGGACCGTGCTAGTGGATCGGTTCTAAGTCACTACTGGTTTTCACCAGAGCCCGCCGCAAAGCGGGATGGTCTTGCTGCGGCGGTAGTGACCAGGTCGTATCCACTAGCAACGGCTCAACCTCTCTGGCTGCTGAAGATAGGCGCGGTACAAGGGAGTAGACAGAAGCAAGGTCGGACGTAGCAGAAGGTCGGGGCAGGCAGCAAGGATCGTAGTCAGGGGCAACGGCAGGAGGTCTGGAACACAGGCTAGGAACACACAAGGAAACGCTTTCACTGGCACGATGGCAACAAGATCCGGCAAGGAAGTGCAGGGGAAGTGAGGTGATATAGGGAAGTGCACAGGTGATCAGACTAATTGGAACCACTGCGCCAATCAGCGGCGCAGTGGCCCTTTAAATCGCAAAGACCCGGCGCGCGCGCGCCCTAAGGAGCGGGGCCGCGCGCGCCGGGACAGGACCGACGGAGAGCGAGTCAGGTACGGGAGCCGGGGTGCGCATCGCGAGCGGGCGCTACCCGCATCGCGAATCGCATCCCGGCTGGAGGCGGTATCGCAGCGCCCCGGGTCAGTGGATCTGACCGGAGCGCTGCAGTGAGGAGAGTGTAGCGAGCGCTCCGGGGAGGAGCGGGGACCCGGAGCGCTCGGCGTAACAGTACCCCCCCCCTTGGGTCTCCCCCTCTTCTTAGAGCCTGAGAACCTGAGGAGCAGACTTTTGTCTAGGATATTGTCCTCAGGTTCCCAGGATCTCTCTTCTGGACCACAACCCTCCCAATCCACTAAAAAAAAGGTTTTCCCTCTGACCTTTTTGGATGCCAGAATCTCTTTGACGGAGAAGATGTCCGAGGAGCCGGAAACAGGAGTGGGAGGAACAGATTTGGGAGAGAAACGGTTGATGATAAGTGGTTTAAGAAGAGAAACGTGAAAGGCATTAGGAATACGAAGAGAAGGAGGAAGAAGAAGTTTGTAAGAGACAGGATTAATCTGGCACAAAATTTTGAAAGGACCAAGATAGCGTGGTCCCAACTTGTAGCTAGGGACACGGAAGCGGACATATTTAGCGGAGAGCCATACCTTGTCTCCAAAGGAAAAAATGGGAGGAGCTCTTCTTTTCTTATCCGCGAACTTCTTCATGCGTGATGAAGCCTGTAAGAGAGAATTTTGGGTCTCTCTCCATATGATGGAAAGGTCACGAGAAATTTCATCCACAGCGGGCAGACCAGAGGGCAAGGGGGTAGGGAGGGGGGGAAGAGGGTGACGGCCGTACACCACGAAAAATGGGGATTTGGAGGAAGATTCAGAGACTCTGAAGTTATACGAGAATTCGGCCCATGGAAGAAGATCTGCCCAGTCATCCTGGCGGGAGGAAACAAAATGTCGTAAATAATCACCCAAGACCTGGTTAATTCTTTCTACTTGTCCATTGGATTGAGGATGATATGCAGAAGAAAAATTTAATTTAATCTTGAGTTGTTTACAGAGAGCCCTCCAGAATTTAGACACGAATTGGACGCCTCTATCCGAGACGATCTGCGTAGGCAACCCGTGAAGACGAAAAATGTGTACAAAAAATTGTTTAGCCAACTGAGGCGCTGAAGGAAGACCAGGAAGAGGGATGAAATGTGCCATTTTGGAGAATCGATCAACGACCACCCAAATAACAGTGTTGCCACGGGAAGGGGGTAAATCAGTAATAAAATCCATACCAATCAGAGACCAAGGCTGTTCGGGGACAGGCAGAGGATGAAGAAAACCAGCGGGCTTCTGGCGAGGAGTCTTATCCCGGGCACAGATAGTGCAGGCTCGCACAAAGTCCACAACATCCGTCTCCAGAGTCGGCCACCAATAGAAGCGAGAGATGAGTTGCACAGATTTCTTGATGCCCGCATGACCTGCGAGATGGGAGGAGTGACCCCATTTGAGGATTCCGAGGCGTTGGCGTGGAGAAACAAAGGTCTTTCCTGGAGGAGTTTGCCTGATGGAGGCTGGAGAAGTGGAAATCAGGCAGTCAGGAGGAATGATGTGTTGCGGAGAGAGTTCAACTTCAGAAGCATCCGAGGAACGAGAGAGAGCATCGGCCCTAATGTTCTTATCGGCAGGCCGAAAGTGAATTTCAAAATTAAATCGGGCAAAGAACAGAGACCACCTGGCCTGGCGAGGATTCAGCCGTTGGGCAGACTGGAGGTAGGAGAGGTTCTTGTGATCGGTGTAAATAATAATTGGAAATCTTGATCCCTCCAGCAGATGCCTCCATTCCTCAAGTGCTAATTTAATGGCTAGAAGCTCTCGATCCCCGATGGAGTAGTTCCTCTCCGCCGGAAAGAAGGTCCTAGAAAAAAAACCACAAGTAACAGCATGCCCGGAAGAATTTTTTTGTAGAAGGACAGCTCCAGCTCCCACTGAGGAGGCATCAACCTCCAATAGGAAGGGTTTGGATGGGTCAGGTCTGGAGAGCACGGGAGCCGAAGAAAAGGCAGACTTGAGCCGTTTAAAGGCGTCTTCCGCTTGAGGAGGCCAAGACTTGGGATCGGCATTTTTTTTGGTTAAAGCCACGATAGGAGCCACAACGGTAGAAAAATGTGGAATAAATTGCCTGTAATAATTGGCGAACCCCAAAAAGCGTTGGATAGCACGGAGTCCGGAGGGGCGTGGCCAATCTAAGACGGCAGAGAGTTTGTCTGGATCCATTTGTAGTCCCTGGCCAGAGACCAAGTATCCTAGGAAAGGAAGAGATTGGCATTCAAACAGACATTTCTCTATTTTGGCATAGAGTTGATTGTCACGAAGTCTCTGAAGAACCATACGGACATGCTGGCGGTGTTGTTCTAGATTGGCAGAAAAAATCAGGATATCGTCCAGATATACAACAACACAGGAGTATAAAAGATCACGAAAAATTTCATTAACAAAGTCTTGGAAGACGGCAGGGGCGTTGCACAGGCCAAAGGGCATGACCAGATACTCAAAGTGTCCATCTCTGGTGTTAAATGCCGTTTTCCATTCATCCCCCTCTCTGATGCGGATGAGATTATAAGCACCTCTTAAGTCCAGTTTGGTAAAGATGTGGGCACCTTGGAGGCGATCAAAGAGTTCAGAGATGAGGGGTAGGGGGTAGCGGTTCTTAACCGTGATTTTATTAAGACCGCGGTAGTCAATGCAAGGACGTAGGGAGCCATCTTTTTTGGACACAAAGAAAAATCCGGCTCCGGCAGGAGAGGAGGATTTACGGATAAAGCCCTTTTTTAAATTTTCCTGGACGTATTCAGACATGGCAAGAGTCTCTGGGGCGGACAGAGGATAAATTCTGCCCCGGGGTGGAGTAGTGCCCGGGAGGAGGTCGATAGGACAATCATAAGGCCTGTGAGGAGGTAGAGTCTCAGCTTGTTTTTTGCAAAAAACATCCGCAAAGTCCATATAGGCCTTAGGGAGACCGGTTACAGGAGGAACCACAGAGTCACGGCAAGGGTTACTGGGAACCGGTTTTAGGCAGTCCTTGGAACAAGAGGGCCACCAACTCTTGATCTCCCCAGTGGACCAATCCAGGGTTGGGGAATGAAGTTGAAGCCAGGGAAGTCCAAGGAGAATTTCAGAAGTGCAAATGGGGAGGACCAAAAGTTCAATCCTCTCGTGATGAGATCCGATGCACATTAGAAGGGGCTCCGTGCGGAAACGTATGGTACAGTCCAATCTTTCATTGTTTACACAATTGATGTAGAGGGGTCTGGCGAGACTGGTCACTGGGATGTTGAACCTGTTGACGAGAGAGGCCAAAATAAAATTTCCTGCAGATCCGGAGTCCAAGAAGGCCATAGTAGAGAAGGAGAAGGCAGAGGCAGATATCCGCACAGGCACAGTAAGACGTGGAGAAGCAGAGTAGACATCAAGGACTGTCTCACCTTTGTGCGGAGTCAGCGTACGTCTTTCCAGGCGGGGAGGACGGATAGGACAATCCTTCAGGAAGTGTTCGGTACTAGCACAGTACAGGCAGAGATTCTCCATGCGGCGTCGTGTCCTCTCTTGAGGTGTCAGGCGAGACCGGTCGACCTGCATAGCCTCCACGGCGGGAGGCACAGGAACAGATTGCAGGGGACCAGAGGAGAGAGGAGCCGAGGAGAAGAAACGCCTCGTGCGAACAGAGTCCATATCCTGGCGGAGCTCCTGACGCCTTTCGGAAAAACGCATGTCAATGCGAGTGGCTAGGTGAATGAGTTCATGTAGATTAGCAGGGATTTCTCGTGCGGCCAGAACATCTTTAATGTTGCTGGATAGGCCTTTTTTAAAGGTCGCGCAGAGGGCCTCATTATTCCAGGATAATTCTGAAGCAAGAGTACGGAATTGTACGGCATACTCGCCAACGGAAGAATTACCCTGGACCAGGTTCAACAGGGCAGTCTCAGCAGAAGAGGCTCGGGCAGGTTCCTCAAAGACACTTCGGATTTCCGAGAAGAAGGAGTGTACAGAGGCAGTGACGGGGTCATTGCGGTCCCAGAGCGGTGTGGCCCAAGACAGGGCTTTTCCAGACAGAAGGCTGACTACGAAAGCCACCTTAGACCTTTCAGTGGGAAACTGGTCCGACATCATCTCCAAGTGCAGGGAACACTGGGAAAGAAAGCCACGGCAAAACTTAGAGTCCCCATCAAATTTATCCGGCAAGGATAGGCGTAGACCAGAAGCGGCCACTCGCTGCGGAGGAGGTGCAGGAGCTGGCGGAGGAGATGATTGCTGAAGCTGTGGTAGTAACTGCTGTAGCATAACGGTCAGTTGAGACAGCTGTTGGCCTT
Organism: Hyla sarda; assembly: GCF_029499605.1. NCBI lineage: Eukaryota > Metazoa > Chordata > Amphibia > Anura > Hylidae > Hyla > Hyla sarda. The sequence goes on from NC_079189.1 coordinate 550,396,295, forward strand.
GTTGCGCTATCTGTTGTGACTGCTGGGCGACCACCGTGGTGAGGTCAGCGACAACTGGCAGAGGAACTTCAGCGGGATCCATGGCCGGATCTACTGTCACGATGCCGGCTGGCAGGTAGTGGATCCTCTGTGCCGGAGAGGGATTGGCGTGGACCGTGCTAGTGGATCGGTTCTAAGTCACTATTGGTTTTCACCAGAGCCCGCCGCAAAGCGGGATGGTCTTGCTGCGGCGGTAGTGACCAGGTCGTATCCACTAGCAACGGCTCAACCTCTCTGGCTGCTGAAGATAGGCGCGGTACAAGGGAGTAGACAGAAGCAAGGTCGGACGTAGCAGAAGGTCGGGGCAGGCAGCAAGGATCGTAGTCAGGGGCAACGGCAGGAGGTCTGGAACACAGGCTAGGAACACACAAGGAAACGCTTTCACTGGCACGATGGCAACAAGATCCGGCAAGGAAGTGCAGGGGAAGTGAGGTGATATAGGGAAGTGCACAGGTGATCAGACTAATTGGAACCACTGCGCCAATCAGCGGCGCAGTGGCCCTTTAAATCGCAAAGACCCGGCGCGCGCGCGCCCTAAGGAGCGGGGCCGCGCGCGCCGGGACAGGACCGACGGAGAGCGAGTCAGGTACGGGAGCCGGGGTGCGCATCGCGAGCGGGCGCTACCCGCATCGCGAATCGCATCCCGGCTGGAGGCGGTATCGCAGCGCCCCGGGTCAGTGGATCTGACCGGAGCGCTGCAGTGAGGAGAGTGTAGCGAGCGCTCCGGGGAGGAGCGGGGACCCGGAGCGCTCGGCGTAACACATACTTTGTATTTTGGACGTCATGCGGATTGCGCCGATCACCCGGATATTTTTATCTACTACTTACTGTATATAACAAAAAAAAGGCAAGTCGTCGTAGTCCACCGAATCCAACGTAGTCCTCCGCATTCACAAATCTGAAACAAGAAGAGAAACACAAAAAAATGGGTTAGTAAATTTTTTACTACACTGGTGTAAAACTGCGCTAACACTAAGTTACGTTAATTACTCTATACCTGTGTAAAACTACCCTGCGCTAACTATGCTACACTTAACTATGCGAACACTGAGTTACGCTAACTACTCTATACCTGTGTAAAATACGCAATGCTAACTATGCTACACCTGTGTAAAACTGCGCTAACACTATGCTACGCTAACTATACTACACTGGTATAAAACTGCGCTAACACTATGCTAACTAAACTACACCTTTGTAAAACTACCCTAACACTACCCTACGCTAACTACACTACACCTGTGTAAAACTACGCTAACACTACGCTATGCTAACTACACTAAACCTGTGTAAAACTACGGTAATACTACGCTACGCTAACTACACTACACCTTTGTAAAACTGCGCTCATCCTACACTACGCTAACTACATTACACTGGTGAAAAAAACTGTGCTAACACTACGCTATGCTAACTACATTACAACTGTGTAAAACTGCGCTATCACTATGCTACACTAAATACACTACACCTGTGTAAAACTATGCTAACACTATGCTACGGTAACTTCACTACACCTGTATAAAACTATGCTAACACTACTCTACGCTAACTACACCACACCTGTGTAAAAACTACGCTACGCTACACAGGTGTAAAACTACGCTATCCCCACCCTAACTACACTTCACTGGTGCAAAAAATTGTGCTAACACTACACTGCGCTAACTACGCTACAGCTGTGTAAAACTATGCTAACCACACTACACCTGTGTAAAACTACGCTAACACTACGTTAACTACACTAAACCTGTGTAAAAACTATGCCAAGCTTTACTGGTGTAAAACTGCGCTAACACTACTCTACGCTATCTACTCTATACATGTGTAAAACTACAACTCCCATCCTGCCAGGACAGCTTTAAGCTGTCTAGGCATGCTGGGAGTTGTAGTCCCTTCACTGTAAAACCTGCAAAACTATAACTTCCAGCATGCCTGGACATTCTTAGGCTGCCTGGGCATGCTGGGAGTTGTAGTCTCTTTACTTTAACCCCTTAAAGGAATAGTCCAGTGGTGATTCAGTGGTGAGCAACTTATCCCCTATCCTAAGGATAGGGGATAAGTTGCAGATCGCGGGGGGTCCGACCGCTGGGGCCCCCCACGATCTCCTGTACGGAGCCCCGACAGCCCGCGGGAAGGGGGCGTGTCGACCTCCGCACGAGGCGGCGGCCGACACGCCCCCTCAATACAACTCTATGGCAGAGCCGAAGCGCTGCCTTCGGCAATCTCCGGCTCTGCCATAGAGATGTATTGAGGGGGCGTGTCGGCCGCCGCCTCGTGCGGGGGTCGACACCCGCTATCTCGGCGGAGAGCCGGGGCCCCGTACAGAGAAATCGCAGGGGGCCCCAGTGGTCGGACCCCCCGCGATCTCAAACTTATCCCCTATCCTTAGGATAGGGGATAAGTTTTTCACCACTGGACTACCCCTTTAAGGACCCGGGCTTTTTCCCTTTTCAATTTTTCCTCCTTAAATTTAAAAAATCATAACTCTTTAAAATTTTCACCTAAAATTCTATATGATGGCTTATTTTTTGCGTCACTAATTCTACTTTGTAATGACATTAGTCATTTTACCCAAAAATCTACGGTGAAACAGGAAAAAAATTCAATGTGCGACAAAATTGATGAAAAAACACTATTTTGTAAGTTTTGGGGGGCTTCCGTTTTTACGCAGTACATTTTTCAGCAAAAATGATACCATATCTTTATTCTGTAGGTCCATACGGTTAAAATGATACCCTACTTGTATAGGTTTGATTTTGTATCACTTCAGAAAAAAATCATGAATACATGCAGGAAAATGTATACGTTTAAAATGGTCATCTTCTGACCCCTATAACTTTTTTATTTTTCTGTGTTCAGGGCGCTATGAGGGCTCATTTTTTGCGCCGTGATCTGAAGTTTTTAGCGATACCATTTTTGTTCTGATCAGACTTTTTGATCACTTTTTATTCACTTTTTTGTGGTATAAAAAGTGATCAAAAATGCGCTATTTTGGACTTTGGAATTTTTTTGCACATACGCCATTGAACGTGCGGTTTAAAAAGCGGTATATTTTTATAATTCGGACATTTCCGCACGCGGCGATACCACATATGTTTATGTTTATTTTTATTTACACTGTGTTTTTTTTATTCTTGGAAATGCCGGGTGATTCAAACTTTTATTAGGGGAAGGGATAATTGAAAGGGTTAATGATTTTTTTACACTTTTTAATGCAATATTATAGCTCCTATAGGGGGCTATAACATTGCATTAACTGATCTTTAACACTGATTGATTCATCTCCACAGGAATGGATCAATCAGTGTTTTCGGCGATTGAATGCTCAAGCCTGGATCTCAGGATTGAAGCATTCAATGGGCGATCGGACTGCAGGAAGGAAGGTGAGAGTCCTTCCTCCTGTGCTACAGCTGTTCCGGATGCTGCGACTATACCGCGGCGATCCCGAACAGCTCCCTGAGCTAACCGGCACTTTTTACTTTCACTTTTAGCTGCGTGGCTCAGCTTTGAGCGCGCGGCTAAAGGGTTAATAGCGCGCGGCACCGCGATCAGTGCCGCGCGCTATTAGAGGCGGGTCCCGGCTTCACTATGATGCCGGGCCCGCGGCGATATGATGCGGGGTCACCGTGTGACCCCACGTTATATCGCAGGACCGGGACCCAGGACGTACTCATTCGTCATGGGTCCTTAAGAGGTTAAAACCTAATCTACGTCCTTGCAATTTAAAACCTTAGCTACGCTACAATCTAAGCTAGCTACGCTACACTGATGTTAAACTACGCTAACCCTACACTGGTCTCTCTCTCTCCCTGCCTGCTACACTACGCTACCTAAGCACTCAGAGTCCATAGTAAACTGCGCATGCGCTCGCAGTGTTCTACGGAGTTCTGCTTGCTACACTAGCACTACGCTCCTAATGTTGCCTATGTTAGCCCTTTGCTGTCAGCGGAGTGCTGCACATGCGCTTTCAGTTTTCTACGAATTGTAGAGAACTTTAAACATCACCGGTGCATTGCCGTGGAATGAGATTTGCCATAGAATGAGATGGTCCGCCTCCATCACATCCTATTGGCTCACTCTTGTCACGTGACATATTTAAACGTCACGCATCGATGCGCACAGTAGTGTCAGTTTGGCTATCACAGGGAGAGGATCTCCTCACCCTGTGATAGCTGAAGCGGCACGGAGCTCTCATGGCCTCTGTGGCCCGACAGAAGTTCACACATGTACGCAGCTCATACGGCTGCCTCATATACATTTACTCTATTATTACATCCACAGCGCTATCGGGATCCCTATGCCCGATGGCGCTGTCATCAGTCTGCATCCCCGCGAGCGCCCCACGCCCGAAGCTCCACTCCCCGTCCCCCGTAGGTCTATTCCCAGTCCCCTGTTAACGCTCAGGGAGCGATCAACAGCGCTATGGGGATTCCTATGCCCGATGCCGCTGTCATCAGTGTGCGTCCCCCCGAGCGCCCCACGCCCGCAGCTGTACTCCCCGTCCCGTTAACGCTCAGGGAGCGGGGAACAGAAAATAGAGCATCGGGCGCAGGTAAAGTAGTACTGCGCATGCGCAGCACTACGCGAATAACTTAACCTGCGCCCGATACTCTACTTTCTGTTCCCCGCTCCCTGAGCGTTAACGGGACGGGGAGTACAGCTGCGGGCGTGGGGCGCTCGGGGGACGCACACTGATGACAGCGGCATCGGGATCCCGATAGCGCTGTGGATCAACAGTAAATGTATATGAGCCAGCCGTATGAGCTGCGTACATGTGTGAACTTCTGTCGGGCCACAGAGGCCATGAGAGCTCCGTGCCGCTTCAGCTATCACAGGGTGAGGAGATCCTCTCCCTGTGATAGCCAAACTGACACTACTGTGCGCATCGATGCGTGACGTTTAAATATGTCACGTGACAAGAGAGAGCCAATAGGATGTGATGGAGGCGGACCATCTCATTCTATGGCAAATCTCATTCCACGGCAATGCAGCGGCTCTCTCAGAAAGGAGCGCGTGTCGTCTACTGGTAGAAGACATGCCCTCCATTCATTTCTATGAGAGCGTTGATGGTGTCCGCGTGTTGTACTCACAGGTTAAGTTTACATTGCTGCTGCGCTCCCAAAACGGGTCGGAGCACAACTGACTCCACCGGGTCGCTGCCGGTTCTCGACGGATCCCATTGACAGGTCAGTCAGGAATCCCACAGTTTACCATAGAAAAAAAAATAGGGCGGAGATTGACGCCAATGAGAACTTAGCCCTACATGTGGCTGCAGCTGCAACCAAACTGGCACACAATATTTAGTATGTCTATCACTAGGTACAGCAATACTCTTCTAGGAATATTTAACAATTTTAGTGTAAGAAAACCACCTTTATGCACCTTGATACTTGACAGTGACAACCCAGCACTTGTCAGCTCTGTGTACTGCAAATACAACGCCTTGCAACGTGACACTATCACGCATGCGCAAATGCTTCACACACCGCTACCACGCCAGCGCACATACAGCACACATTTAGCAACAGGACACTACCACGCGTGCGCAGAAGCAGCTTTCTCCTAGGAGCAACTCTGTAACAACCGAATACTCGTACGCATGCGCAGAATCCTCAGCGCCGACTCGTGACAACTGCCGCGCCGCTTTCCAAGTTACTGCGTCACCTAGCACTGCGCATCCTCCGTGGTGTCGCAGCTGACTCATCCGGACTTGTATCATCCTCTAAGATGGCGGACCCACGGCTGAGGCAAATAAAGATCAAAACTGGCGTAGTGAAGCGGTGAGTAGTTCTGAATGGGGCTGTTAGGGCGGCGCTGCCTTCTGGACCTGACCCCCACAGTCACCTGCCTACAGGATACCGCAGCTTCGTGTGCGGCTTCAGGGCTCTCAGGCCGCATTGTTCCCACGGTGTAAGCACAGAGAAGCCCCGGGCCCGTGCAGTACTGGTTGTCATAGGGACGAGTGCGGGGTCACGTGGTACACTACTGGGTGCATTGCTAGCCCCGCGCCTTCTACACTGTTCTCTGGCCCTAGTTCACACTTGGTATGACTGCTGGCCGCACCCTCTTATTATTCACGTGTGAAGGACCTCCACAGAGGTAGCATTCATGGACTCTATGGCCGTCACATGTTGCTGAAAAATTTAGCAAACATCTCAACACAAAGTAATAAAAAAACAAAACATAGAAAAGCTGATCATACAAAAAAAGGAAATGTTACCAAGCGTACCGCTTACTAGGCCCCTGGCAACACTTAAAGGGTACCTGTCACTAAATAAACTTTTCTAAACTAACTCAGGCTATGTTCCCTGACTACTCCTCCCACCCTTAGAAAAAAACTTAAGAGCTTTTAAAAGCTCTGTATCTTTCTTACCTTTCTTCTTGCTCACATAGTGTAATCTCTCATCAGAAGTGGGCGTTTCCCAGCAGGCGTGACATCACTGAAGCCTACTGGGGGACAACTTCTGCCCTCACATGGTTGCAGCTAGGTATGTCCCGATACCATTTTTTTTAAAGGGGTTCTCCGGTGCTTAGACATCTTATCCCCTATCCAAAGGATAGAGGATAAGATGCCTGATCGCGGAAGTCCCGCCGCTGGGGACCCCCCGTGATCTTGCACGCGGCACCCTGTTTGTAATCAGTCCCCAGAGCGTGTTCGCTCCGGGTCTGATTACCGGCGTGTGATGTCACTCCTCCGCCCCCGTGTGATGTCACGCTCCGCCCCTCAGTGCAAGCCTATGGGAGGGGGCGTGACAGCTATCACGCCCCCTCCCGTAGGCTTGCATTGAGGGGCGGAGGCGTGACGTCACACGCCGCCGGCCCTGTGGGCGCCGGTAATCAGACCCGGAGCGAACACGCTCCGGGGACTGATTACAAACGGGGTGCCGTGTGCAAGATCACAGGGGTCCCCAGCGGTGGGACTCCCGCGATCAGGCATCTTATTCCTTATCCTTTGGATAGGGTATAAGATGTCGAAGCTCCGGAGAACTCCTTTAAGACAGAGTACGAGTACCGATACTTTAATTCTAGTACTCACTGATACCAAGTACGTGTGCTTTTATTTTAAAGGGAATCTTACACCAGGGTGACCCGGTCTCTGGCACTGATTACCGTCCTGATATGTAGGTTCCTTGTTGTGTACAATGGAGGCGGCTGCTATAATATGAGCCAAGATTCCTCTCTTCTCCATTGGGCAGAACAAAAAATTAGCATTATGGGCGAGACCGATGATCACATGGTGAGCAGCGGTAGAAACTGGGTCGCCTGCACTATCTACCTATAAATTCAAGTTAGTGCAGGTGACACTGCTGTAAGATTGCCTTTAATATTAGGTAGTATCCCCTTGCAGACACTAGCAGAAGCCCCCCCTTGTAGACAGCAGCCCCCCCCCCCCTTGTAGACCGCAAGCCCCCCCCCTTGTAGACCGCAAGCCCCCCCCCTTGTAGACCGCAAGCCCCCCCCTTGTAGACCGCAAGCCCCCCCCCCTTGTAGACCGCAAGCCCCCCCCCCTTGTAGACCGCAAGCCCCCCCCCTTGTAGACCGCAAGCCCCCCCCCTTGTAGACCGCAAGCCCCCCCCTTGTAGACCGCAAGCTACCCCCTTGTAGACCGCAAGCTACCCCCTTGTAGACCGCAAGCTACCCCCTTGTAGACCGCAAGCTACCCCCTTGTAGACCGCAAGCTACCCCCTTGTAGACCGCAAGCTACCCCCTTGTAGACCGCAAGCTACCCCCTTGTAGACCGCAAGCTACCCCCTTGTAGACCGCAAGCTACTCCCTTGTAGACCGCAAGCTCCCCCCTTGTAGACCGCAAGCCCCCACCCTTGTAAACAGCTCACCTGCGGCTGTCCTCTGACGGGTGCTGCTGCCCCATTCTCCCGTCAGCATAATAGCGTTCTATGGAGGAGCATGTGACATACATGTCACTCTGCTTCCTCCGTAGCGTTACACTGGGTGCAGTGGAGGAGGTGGAGTGACGTGTATGCTCCTCCATGGAATGCCATGATGTGGACGGGAGAACGGGGCAGCGGAGCGGCAGCAGGTATCGGATCTGTTATCGGGACCTTGAACGAGTCCCTGATACCAGGGAAATGGCTAGTATCGGCATCGGGACATCCCTAGTTGCAGCACTGTGATGAATAGAAGACCTCAAGCTCTGTGCAGCAGCTTTCAGTCTGTGTATCTTTCAGTGAGGCTCTGTGCAGATTTCAGTCTGTGCAGCTGTCAGTGAGGTTCTGTGCAGCTTTCAGTCTGTGCAGCTGTCAGTGAGGTTCTGTGCAGCTGTTAATCAAGCTCAGTGCAGAGAAACATTTCCTGAGTTTGGTCTCCTGCCATTACAAGCAGGAGTCCACTTTGGTTTTTTCCTCCTTACATTTAAAAAATCATAACCCTTTCAATTTTGCACCTAAAAATCCATATCATGGCTTATTTTTTGCGCCACCAATTCTACTTTGTAATAACATCAGTCTTTTTACCCAAAAATTGACGGCAAAACGGGAAAAAAAAATAATTGTCTGAAAAAATTGAAGAAAGAACGCAATTTTTTAACTTTTTGGGGCTTCCGTTTCTACGCAGTACATTTTTTCAGTAAAAATTACACTTTTTCTTTATTCTGTAGGTCCATACGATTAAAATGATATAACAACAAAAAAAGAAGGGATGAAATTCAGCTCACCACTGTGGGACAATAACTGATTGAAGTTCTTGTAGTAGTAGGAGAGCAGGGCAGGCAAACAGCGGGCCGGGTCCCGGGATTCAACTTGACAAAAGGAAGTCAAAAGAGCAGGGGCCTCCAGCTGCTCCAAAAATTTAAAAACTTGAAAAATTAAAACTTCACATTTAATTCAACTTGTTAAAAACAGAGGATATCCATAGAAAATAAAATGGTACAAGAAACCGACGCGTTTCGAGCCGACACTGGCTCTTAGTCGTCGCACAAAGAATTACGGGCATGTGCCCCTTATATAGTCCTGCTTCCAATTGAGCCCAACGGAAGCAAACAGCATGGATTCGGGAACAAGAATGACGTAAGTGGACCATGTTGGATTCTATAATCTCTATATATACACACATGCCGGTATCTATACAGAGATATATAAATATTTGGCGATTTTGTTATATAGCATATGGTTAGTGCTTACATACATGTTCACACTTTTTTTCTTTACACATCATGCGATTCTGTTTCACTATATGATTTGTATCTACTCTGGTCCACATCCATGTATTGCACATTCAAAACACCTATTTACTCCATTACGACAATACCTCCAGTCCACATTTTCTGGCATTTTTGGTGAATCCAACATGGTCCACTTACGTCATTCTTGTTCCGGAATCCATGCTGTTTGCTTCCGTTGGGCTCATTTGGAAGCAGGACTTTATAAGGGGTACATGCCCGTAATTCTTTGTGCCACAACTAAGAGCCAGTGTCGGCTCGAAACGCGTCGGTTTCTTGTACCATTTTATTTTCTATGGATATCCTCTGTTTTTAACAAGTTGTATTAAATGTGAAGTTTTAATTTTTCAAGTTTTTCAATTTTTGGAGCAGCTGGAGGCCCCTGCTTTTTTGCCTTCCTTTTGTCAAGATTAAAATGATACCCTACTTATGTAGGGTTGATTTTGTCGTACTTCTGGAAAAAAAATCATAACTACATGCACAAAAATGAATGCGTTTAAAATTGTCATCTTCTAACCCCTATAATTTTTTTTTGTTTTTCCACGTACAGGGAGGTATTTTTGCGCCTTGATCTGAAGTTTTTATCAGTATCATTTTTCTGTTGACCGGACTTTTTGATCGCTTTTTATTCATTTTTTTCATGATATAAAAAAGTGACCAAAATACACTATTTTGGACTTTTGAATTTTTTTGCACGTACGCCATTGGCCGTGCGATTTAATTTAATGATATATTTTTATAATTCGGACATTTCCGCACGTCTTGATATCACATGTTTATTTTGATTTACACAGGTTTTTTTAAATGGGAAAAGGGGGGTGATTCAAACTTTTATTAGGGAAGGGGTTAACTGATCTTTATTAACTTTTTAGGATAACCATAGGATAACATTGATCGATGATTCTGCCGCTTGACTGCTCATGCCTGGATGTTAGGCACTGAGCAGTCATTAGGAGATTGGACACAGAGGAGGAAGGTGGGGGCCCTCCTTGTGTCCTTCAGCTGTTTAGGACACCACGATTTCGCCACAGTGGTCCCGAACAGCCCTCTGAGCTAGTCGGGAGTTGTTTACATTCACTTTAGACGCGGCAATCAACTTTGAATGCTGCATCTAAAGGGTTAATAGTGCGCAACACCGCGATCAGTGCCGCACGCTATTAGCCACGTGTACCAGCCTTTGTTAGAGGTCGGGCCTGACCTGCTATGAAGCCGTGGCCCCGCCCTGAAGAGGTTAATGACAGTGCCCATTTAACCCCTTAACAACGCAGGACGTAAAGTACGTAAAGTAAATGGCACTTTAGGCACCAGGACGTACATTTACGTCCTATACATAACCGGGAGCATCGGAGTGGTGCTCAGGTCATGCACGGCAGGTCGCAGCTGTTGATAGCAGCCAGGGAACCCGCCTGTAATGGCAGATATCCGCGATCAGTCCACCTTTAACCCCTCTGCAGAAGTGCGGCAATCCGATCATCTGTAATGGCGTACGGAGGTCCCCTCGCCTGCCTCCGGGCGTCTCCCGGGGTCTTCTGCTCTGGTCTGAGATCGAGCAGACCAGAGCAGAAGATAGCCGATAACACTGATCAGTGCTATGCCCTATGCATAGCACTGAACAATATTAGCAATCAAATGATTGCTATAAATCAGGGGTCTCAAACTCCCGGCCCATGGGCCATTTGCGGCCCGCGGAATGAAAGTTTGTGGCCCGCACCAGGTATGTGTAATTTGTATTGGCCGACGCCCGGGACATGCAGTTCCGTGTGCCGGGCAGGTAACTTCTTCAGGCATTTAGCCCTGCTCCGGGCAAGCAGCGCTAAATGCCGGAAGGCTTCACTTATTCTGCTCTCCTCCTCCCGGTCTCCGATTGGCCGGTGGCCCGAGTCTGAGGAATTACGTCGCCCATAAGACGTCCCTCCGCAGACCCGCATAGGAGGACGTCAGTGACTTCACTCGTCAGGCCGCCGGAGAGGAGAAGCGCAGGACAGGTAAGTGTGTCTGTGTGTGTGTGTCTGTGTGGGTGTCTGTGTGTGAGAGTTGGGTGGGGGGGGGGGGGGGTGACACTGCTACCTAATGTGGGGGACCTGCTTCTACCTAATGTGGGGGGACCTGCTTCTACCTAATGTGGGGGGACCTGCTTCTACCTAATGTGGGGGGACCTGCTTCTACCTAATGTGGGGGGACCTGCTTCTACCTAATGTGGGGGGACCTGCTTCTACCTAATGTGGGGGGGACCTGCTTCTACCTAATGTGGGGGGGACCTGCTTCTACCTAATGTGGGGGGGACCTGCTTCTACCTAATGTGGGGGGGACCTGCTTCTACCTAATGTGGGGGGGACCTGCTTCTACCTAATGTGGGGGGGACCTGCTTCTACCTAATGTGGGGGGGGACCTGCTTCTACCTAATGTGGGGGGGGACCTGCGTCTACCTAATGTGGGGGGGGACCTGCGTCTACCTAATGTGGGGGGGGACCTGCTTCTACCTAATGTGGGGGGGGACCTGCTTCTACCTAATGTGGGGGGGGACCTGCTTCTACCTAATGTGGGGGGGGACCTGCTTCTACCTAATGTGGGGGGGGACCTGCTTCTACCTAATGTGGGGGGGGACCTGCTTCTACCTAATGTGGGGGGGGACCTGCTTCTACCTAATGTGGGGGGGGACCTGCTTCTACCTAATGTGGGGGGGGACCTGCTTCTACCTAATGTGGGGGGGGACCTGCTTCTACCTAATGTGGGGGGGGACCTGCTTCTACCTAATGTGGGGGGACCTGCTTCTACCTAATGTGGGGGGGACCTGCTACTACCTACCTAATGTGGGGGGGACCTGCTACTACCTACCTAATGTGGGGGGGGACCTGCTACTACCTATCTACCTCCAGTGGCCCTAAGATAATTTGAGTTTGAGACCCCTGCTATAAATAGTCCCCTGATAGTCCTATGGGGACTATTAATGTGTAAAAATAAAAGTAAAATGTGAAAAATCCCCTCCCCCAATAAATATGTAAATTGTGAGTTTTTCCCCATTTACCCCCGCGTGCGTAAATATCGCCGCGTGCGTAAATATCCAAACTATTAAAATATAATGTTAATTATCCCGTACGGCAAGGGCGTGAACGTAAAAAAAGTAAAAAATTTATGCTTTTTTTTTTTAATAACATTTTATTCCCAAAAAAATGTATAAAAAAATATTAAAAGTTTTATATATGCAAATGTGGTATAAAAAAATATTACAGATCACTGCGCAAAAAAAAAGTCGCTGCTTATACGGAAAAATGAGTTATAGGTCAGCAAAATAGAGGAATTTTAAACGCACTAATTTGGTTAAAAAGTTAGCAATTTTTTAAGAGGTACAATACTTGAAAAGTATGTAATCATGGGTATAATTTTAATCGTATTGACCCACATAATAAAGAAAACGGGTCTAATTTACCGTAAAGTGTACGGCGTGAAAAAGAAACCTTCCAAAATTTGCCAAATTGCTGTTTTCTTATCAATTTCTCCACACATCGTGTACCTCGCGCCACACCTATCCGACCGCCAGTGGCTTTGAATAAAAGCCTTTTTTGCAGTCATGAAAGACCCCAAATTTCAGGTAAAAATATTGCTATACCCACCACCTGCACACAGCATAAAGGCTGTGTGCAGGTTATTGCACCAAAATGTCATGACAGTTGCGCTTTAAGGGGTTAAAGGGGTATTCCTATCCCAGTAACAGCCCCCCTCCTTCCTACTAACAGTTCTTGTTGCAAAACTACAACTCTCAGCATGCCCGGACAGCTGAAGTCTGTCTGGATATACAGGGAGTTGTAGTTTTGCAATAACTGGAGGCAGCCTGCTTGGGAAAGACAGGAATATTTCACACAGACATTCAGAAATGTCTATTCTTTTTGCGAATTTTGCTCGGAAATGCATTGCACTCTATGAGATGGCGCATTTCCGAGCAGTTCCATTGCCCTCCTGATCAGGCAAATGTGCGGAACATCCGCATGTGTTTTCTTTGCATACATTCTGCACATTTTGCGCCATGTGAGCATGGCCTCTGGGTTGGTTCTGGAAATTCTGGTGTGGCGGCCTCCTGTTGTCTTCAATCCGGAAATTCATATTTTGGACTCCGGCAAAAGAATGAACATGTTCCTTCTTTGGGCGGAAATCCGTGCAGACAGCATTGCTGTTTATCGTGGCGGTGCGTGTCTGTGCAGTCCTGGCACCGATGGATTTCAGGAATTACAGCTTTAAAGGGGTTATCCAGGAATAGAAAAACTGAGCTAATTTCTTTCAAAAACAGCCCCACGTCTGTCTCCAGGTTGGGTGTGGTATTACAACTTTGCTCCATTAACTTCAATGGAACTGAGCTGCAGAACCACACCCAACCTGGAGACAGACAAGGAGCTGTTTTTATAAGAAATTAGCTTTGTTTTTCTATTCCTGGATAACCTCTTTAAACCAGTGCGAATCTATTGTAAACATAAAGCATTATTTACATTAAAAACAACTTTTGACATGTCGATCAGACACTTCAAAAGTTGTTCATTGCAATGGGTCTCATTCCCAAGATGTGCTGCAAGCTATTAGCCGGGGAAGCGGGCAGCATTGCGCTCCACTCTCCAGACAGCCAAGAGATCTATTTTTCTGCGTAGAGAACATGTCATATCCCACAAAAAAAGCTAAAATGATCTTACTCACTACCTAGTTATGATGATTTACATATACTTTTTATGTGTCTAGCACTTATATTTCTCTCACCTACCTTATAGATAGTCATCCTATCCCCTGGAGGGGGGGGTCTCCTCACTCTGACTCCTCCCTGAGTCTGCTGTGCTGTGCTGGGTCTCTTCATCCAGTCACTGCAGGCTGTCCATGTAAGGAACTGTCCAGAGTAGAAGCGAATCCCCATAGCAAACCTCTCCTGCTCTGGACAGTTCCTGAAATGGACAGAGGTGTCAGCAGAGAGCACTGTGGTCAGATAGAAAATAAATTCAACAACAAAAGATATTTTCCTGTGGAGCATACAGTACTGGAAGGATTAGGATTTTTTAATAGAAGTAATTTGCAAATCTGTTTAACTTTCTGGCAACAGTTCATTTAAAAAAATTTTTTTCCACTGGAGTACCCCTTTAATGCGGGAAAGTGCACAGCATCATGTTTTACTCCCACAAATCCAACCTTTTCACTGCATAGACTTAAAGGGGTACTCCCTATTTGTAGGGCTGTATACTAAAGAGAAATCCAAAAAAGAAATGCGTTTCCTCTGATGTCCTGACCACAGTGCTCTCTGCTGACCTCTGCTGTCCATTTTAGGAACTTTCCAGAGCAGCATATGTTTGCTATGGGGATTTTCTTCAGCTCTGGACAGTTCCTAAAATGGACAGCAGAGGTCAACAGAGAACTGTGGTCTTTTTTGGATTTCTCTTTAGTATACAGCCCCTAAAAAGTACTGGAAGGATTAAGATGTGATTTACAAATCTGTTTAACTTTCTGGCGCCAGTTGATTTAAAAAAAAAAAAAAAAAAGTTTTCCACGGGAGTACCCCTTTAACCCCTTAAGTACGCAGGACGTAAATGTACGTCCTGGTGCGGTGGTACTTAACGCACCAGGACATACATTTACGTCCTGTGCATAACCGCGGGCTGCTGCGGGGATCCGATCATTCAGAACGCCGCACGGAGGTCCCCTCACCTCCCTCCTTCCGGCTCCCAGCGTCTTTTGCTCTGGTCTGAGATCGAGCAGACCAGAGCAGAAGATGACCGATAACACTGATCTGTTCTATGTCCTATACATAGAACAGATTAGTATTAGCAATCATGGTATTGCTATGAATAGTCCCCTATGGGGACTATTCGAGTGTAAAAAAAAAAAAGTGAAAAATCTCCTCCCCCAATAAAAAAAGTAAAACGTCCGTTTTTTCCTATTTTACCCCCAAAAAGCGTAAAAAATAAATGTAATAGACATATTTGGTATCGCCGCGTGCGTAAATGTCCGAACTATTTAAAATAAAATGTTAATGATCCCGTACGGTGAACGGCGTAAACGTAAAAAAAAAAGGCCAAAATTGCTACTTTTTTAATACATTTTATTTAAAAAAAATAATAAAAAATGTATTACGTTTTTTATATGCAAATGTGGTATCAAAAAATGAGCCCTCATACCGCCGCTTATACGGAAAAATAAAGTTAGAGGTCATCAAAATAAAGGGATTATAAACGTACTAATTTGGTTAAAAAGTTTGATTTTTTTTTAAGCGCAACAATAATATAAAAGTATGTAATAATGGGTATCATTTTTATCATATTGACCCTCAGAATAAAGAACACACGTCATTTTTACCGTAAGTTGTATGGCACGAAACCTTCCAAAATTAGCAAAATTGCTTTAATTTCCCCACAAAAATAGTGTTTTTTGGTTGCGCCATACATTTTATGATATATTGAGTGATGTCATTACAAAGGACAACTGGTCATGCAAAAAACAAGCCCTCATACTAGTCTGGCGATGAAAATATAAAAGAGTTATGATTTTTAGAAGGCGAGGAGGAAAAAACGAAAACGTAAAAATTTTATTGTCTGAGTCCTTAAGGCCAAAATGGGCTGAGTCCTTAAGGGGTTAAAGGGGTTATCCAGCATAAGGTGATTTTAGTACGTACCTGGCAGACAGTAATGGACATGCTTAGGAAGGATCTGCGCTTGTCTTGGGGCTAAATGGCTATGTTGTGAGATTTCCATAATAATGTGGTTAGCTGTTTGTGAACTAGTATTTCCTGTTTGACTTTTGTTTTTTTGATTACAAATCCCACAATGCCATCTTCCTCCCTCCCACACATCAGCCACCCCACCCATTGAAACATAAATGAACTGCATCCATTGAAATCAGTGTGGTTTTCAATCAGGGTGCCTCCAGCCGTTGCATTAGTTGCAGATTGATCTCTCTCCCACCAAGCGATCGCTCCACCCATTGAAGCAGACAGGGTCCCTGTCATCAGCTGACTAGTGATGTCAGGTCTCGGTCACATTGCAAGCTGGAAAAAATCTGAGACAACAGTAATTTTGTATGCTGTTAAAAATAAATAGTGGGGTGAAAATTAGTGATCGACCGATATCGTTTTTTTAGGTCCGATACCGATAATCGGTGGAGGTTAGGGCCGATAACTTATACCGATATTCCGGTATAAGTTATCGGCTATTTATCCCCCCGAGACACCGCTGCAGATCATTGATTTAAAGCGGGCACTTTAAATCAATGCACTGCAGTGGCTTTTGCGGGGCCATAGGCCGCCACCACCACCCGCTTCTCTCCTCCTACCTGTCAGGGTGGTCCAGGCCATCCATCCTTCCTGTAGTGTCTGGCGGCATTCCGGGTGGAGGGTGAACCGGTCCGGGCTGTCCTTCTTCTCCGGAGGTCATCTTCTCCACTCCGGGCAGGCTCCGGCCTAGTACGCTGCATAGACGCCGCTGCGCAGTGACGCCCGTGCGCAGCGACGCACCTGACGTCACGGCGTAGCGGCATCTATGCAGCGTACTAGGCCCGAGCCTGCCCGGAGTGGAGAAGATGACCCCCGGAGGAGGACAGCCCGGACCGGTTCACCCTTCACCTGGAATGCCGCCGGACACTACAGGAAGGATGGATGGTCCACCCCCATTACGGGTAAGATTAATTTTTTTTATTGACGGGTGGGGGAGGGGTCCGACCGGTATAGCGGTACGGGCAAAAATCCATACCAGTATACCGCCCAGCACTACGGTGGGGGGTGCGACGCGGTGGGTCGGGGTGGCGGTCGGGGTGCAGCGGGTCAGGGGGGGGGCGGCCGCGGTGCGGGGGGCGGGGCATTATCGGCAAGGTAATTGCCTATACCGATAATGCCCAAAATCGTGATTATCGGCCGATAATATCGGCCATACCGATAATCGGTCGATCCCTAGTGAAAATCACAGAAGAATTGTGAGAAAACCATCACACACAGGTACAGACACTATATTATGAACTACACTAACTTTACAGCCTCTGTAGCATAGTCAAATAAAAAAAAATCCTGGAATACCGCTTTAACTCCTTAAGGACGTAAGGGGTACCTATATGCCCTACGCCCAGTCCCGGTGTTTAACCCCTTAAGGACCCAGCCATTTTACACCTTAGGACCCGGCCATTTTTTGAACATCTGACCACTGTCACTTTAAACATTAATAACTCTGGAATGCTTTTAGTTATCATTCTGAGTCCGAGATAGGTTTTTTTCGTGACATATTCTACTTTAACATAGTGGTAAAAATTTTTGGTAACTTGCATCCTTTCTTGGTGAAAAATCCCAAAAATTGATGAAAAATTTGAAAATTTTGCATTTTTCTAACTTTGAAGCTCTCTGCTTGTAAGGAAAATAGATATTCCAAATATTTTATTTTATTCACATATACAATATGTCTACTTTATGTTTGCATCATAAAATTGAAGAGTTTTTACTTTTGGAAGACACCAGAGGGCTTCAAAGTTCAGCAGCAATTTTACAATTTTTCACAAAATTTTCAAACTCACTATTTTTCAGGGACCAGTTCAGGTTTGAAGTGGATTTGAAGGGTCTTCATATTAGAAATACCCCACAAAAGACCCCATTATAAAAACTGTACCCCTCAAAGTATTCAAAATGACATTCAGTCAGCATTTTAACCCTTTAGGTGTTTCACAGGAATAGCAGCAAAGTGAAGGAGAAAATTCACAATCTTCATTTTTTACACTCGCATTTTCTTGTAGACCCAATTTTTGAATTTTTACAAGGGGTAAAAGGAGAACATTTATACTTGTATTTGTAGCCAAATTTCTCTCGAGTAAGCACATACCTCATATGTCTATGTAAAGTGTTCGGCGGGTGCAGTAGAGGGCTCAGAAGCGAAGGAGCGACAAGGGGATTTTGGAGAGTACGTTTTTCAGAAATGGTTTTTGGGGGGCATGTTGCATTTAGGAAGCCCCTATGGTGCCAGAACAGCAAAAAAAAAAAAACACATGCCATACCATTTTGAAAACTAGACCCTTTGAGGAACATAACAAGGAATTAAGTGAGCCTTAATACCCCACAGGTGTTTCACGACTTTTGCATATGTAAAAAAATAATAATAATTAAGTTTTCACTAAAATGTGTGTTTCCCCCCAAATTTCACATTTTTGCAAGGGTTAATAGCAGAAAATTTCCCCCAAAATTTGTAACCCCATCTCTTCTGAGTATGGAGGTACCCCATAAGTTGACCTGAAGTGCACTACGGGCGAACTACAATGCTCAGAAGAGAAGGAGTCATATTTGGCTTTTTGAGAGCAAATTTTGCTCGGGGGCATGTCGCATTTAGGTAGCCCGTATGGTGCCAGGACAGCAAAAAAAAAAAACCCCACGTGGCATACCATTTTGGAAACTAGACCCTTTGAGGAACGTAACAAGGAATTAAGTGAGCCTTAATACCCCACAGGGGTTTCACGACTTTTGCATACGTAAAAAAAATATAAATAAATAAATTTCACAAAAATGTGTCGTCGTCCCCCCCCCCCAAATTTCACATTTATGCAAGGGTTAATAGCAGAAAATACCCCCAAAATTTGTAACCCCATCTCTTCTGAGTATGGAGGTACCCCATAAGTTGACCTGAAGTGCACTACGGGCAAACTACAATGCTCAGAAGAGAAGGAGTCATATTTGGATTTTTGAGAGCAAATTTTGCTTGGGGGCATGTCGCATTTAGGAAGCCCCTATGGTGCCAGGACAGCAAAATAACCTCCACATGGCATACCATTTTGGAAACTAGACCCCTTGAGGAACGTAACTAGGGGTACAGTGAGCATTTACCCCCACTGGTGTCTGTCAGATCTTTGGAACAGTGGGCTGTACAAAATTTTTTATTTGCACAGCCCATTGTTCCAAAGATCTGTCAGACACCAGTGGGGTGTAAATTCTCACTGCACCCCTCATTACATTCCGTGAGGGGTGTAGTTTCCAAAATGGGGTCACATGTGTTTTTTTTTTTTTTTTTAAACCGCTGTAACAATCAGCCACCCCTGTGCAAATCACCTCAAATGTACATGGTGCACTCTCCCTTCTGGGCCTTGTTGTGCGCCCCCAGAGCACTTTACGCCCACATATGGGGTATCTTCGTAGTCAGGAGAAACTGCATTACAAATTTTGGGGGGCTTTTTTCCCCCAAGTATAGGGCAACACCAGCATGTTAGTGTAAAAAAATTTTTAGACCCGGGCTGGGGATGATTTCTATATGTGAGGAGACACATTACACTGCAGGGGCTGGGGATGATTTCTATATGTGAGGAGACATATTCAGGGATGTGGAAATCCTATAGCCCGACGCCCGGGACAAGTAGTTTTGGGCACCGGGCAGGTGAATTGTTCATAGATTTAGCCCTGTGTCGGGCGAGCAGGGACAGACAGACTTCCCCCTTATTTTTCTTTAATGTCGGTGTGAGGCGCAGGAGCGGATGGAAGTCTACACCTCACACCAGCTCTGAGTGTATGGAGGGGGCGGCGGCCTCCAGGTGACTGCAGAGCCCCCTTATCTCCCCTCCCGGAGGATGGACAGAGCTCAGAAGACACAGCAGGGGGAGAGAGAGGATGTAGACAGCTCCGTGCACAGCTCCATCCCCCGCACACAGCTCTACCCCTCCCCCTCCCCTGCTCTGTCTAGACAGGACCTAATCCACCACGGGGCGGTTGCTTGTTTTCACGGGGAAAACACAGAACAGGGGGGAGGGGGAGGACGGAAATCTCACCTCACACCGACCGGGACTACAGCTCTGATGTCCACTCATGGCCGGATCAGGTGAGGAGACCGAGAATGCAGGCGGCGGCAGGAAGGGTGGTTGTATATGTATGGTGTGAGTGTATGTGTGATGTGTATGTAATGTATGATGGGGGGGCAGCAGCAGGTGTATGTATGATGTGTGCATATGTATGGTGTATATCAGTGTTTCCCAACCAGGGTGCCTCCAGCTGTTGCAAAACTACAACTCCCAGCATGCCCTGGGCATGCTGGGAGTTGTAGTTTTGCAACAGCTGGAGGCACCCTGGTTGGGAAACACTGGTGGATATGTATGGTGTAAGTGTATGTGTGTATGATGTCTATGTGTGATGTGTATGTAATGTATGATGTGTGTATGATGTCTAAGTGTGATGTGTATGTATGTGATGTATGATGTGGGGTGGGCAGCGGCAGGTGTATGTATGATGTGTGCATATGTATGGTGTATATTTATGGTGTGAGTGTATGTGTGTATGTAATGTATGATGTGGCGGGGGTGTGTGTGTATGATATGGGGCAGTGGCTGGTGCATGTATGATATGTGTATGCATAAATGTTTTGTATAGGAGCAGACGGGCATTAGGGCAGTTGTGCCATCTAATTTTATTTATTTTTAGTGGACCCGCACTGAATCGCACCCCCAGAATCCCGCCCCCTTCATACTCACCCGACGACCAAGAGCCCCACGGATGCAGACAAACACGCCCGAACCAAAACTACAACTCCCAGCATGTTGGACCATAACCTAAACTGTAGAACTATAAAGTGCAACATGCTGGATGTTGTAGTTACTAACTGTAATTCCCAGTATTCCTTGACACAGACTATGGCTCTGCAGCTGACACAAACCAAAACTACAACTCCCAGCATGTTACACAAGAACCTTAACTGTACTATACTGTGCAACATGCTGCAACACCCACACAACCATAGGCTGTATCAGGGCATGCTGGGAGTTGTAGTTATCTAGTAACTAAATGCAACTTCCAGAATTTTCTGACACAAAATGCACCATATAAACTGGAGAAGCAGAACCCCCCCCAGTAACACATAAGTCCCTATGAAGACTGAAAAAAAGTGATTAAAATATTTTAAAAAGTGCGTATACATGTGAATAAGCCCCTTTCCTAATAAAAGTTTCCAATTTTCTTTAAATAAAAATAATGTACAAAAATAAACATAAGTGGTATCGCTGCATGTGGAAATGTCCAGACTATTAAAATATGATGTTAATTAAACCGTACGGGGAACGGTGGAAATGTAAAAAATTGTCCAGAATTGCTCATTTTTGGTCACTTCATATGAGAAATTTTTTATAAGGTGATCAAAAAGTTACATCTAGACTTTTCTGGGCTTCCCTCGGGTGTAAGAGGAGCTACAGCTCTCCCACCGCTAATAGCCTGACATACTGAGATCGCCTATTAACCCATTAGATCATCGCTGTCAGCAGTGTCTAAAGGAATCTTATATCCATCCCTGGTGGTCTAGTGGGGGGGGGGGATCGTACTATTTTGGTGGAAATTATTTTATCTACCAGGACAAGTGGATTTTCTTGAGGGACAAGTAGATTGTGTTCTGCTTTAGTCCCTTGGACAAGTAGTTTTTTTTTAAATTTCCACACCCCTGCATATTACACTGCAGGGGCTGGGGATGATTTCTATATGTGAGGAGACATATTACACTGCAGGGGCTGGGGATGATTTCTATATGTGAGGAGACGTATTACACTACAGGGGCTGGGGATGATTTCTATATGTGAGGAGACATATTACACTGCACGGGCTGGGGATGATTTCTATATGTGAGGAGACATACTGCACTGCAGGGGCTGGGGATGATTTCTGTATGTGAGGAGACATATTACACTGCAGGGGCTGGGGATGATTTCTATATGTGAGGAGACATATTACACTGCAGGGGCTGGGGATGATTTCTATATGTGAGGAGACATATTACACTGCAGGGGCTGGGGATGATTTCTATATGTGAGAAGACATATTACACTGCAGGGGCTGGGGATGATTTCTATATGTGAGGAGACGTATTACACTGCAGGGGCTGGGGATGATTTCTATATGTGAGGAGACATATTACACTGCAGGGGCTGGGGATGATTTCTATATGTGAGGAGACATATTACACTGCAGAGGCTGGGGATGATTTCTATATGTGAGGAGACATATTGCACTGCAGGGGCTGGGGATGATTTCTATATGTGAGGAGACGTATTACACTGCAGGGGCTGGGGATGATTTCTATATGTGAGGAGACATATTACACTGCAGGGGATGATTTCTATATGTGAGGAGACATATTACACTGCAGGGGCTGGGGATGATTTCTATATGTGAGGAGACATATTACACTGCACAGGCTGGGGATGATTTCTATATGTGAGGAGACATATTACACTGCAGAGGCTGGGGATGATTTCTATATGTGAGGAGACATATTGCACTGCAGGGGCTGGGGATGATTTCTATATGTGAGGAGACGTATTACACTGCAGGGGCTGGGGATGATTTCTATATGTGAGGAGACATATTACACTGCAGGGGCTGGGGATGATTTCTATATGTGAGGTGACATATTACACTGCAGGGGCTGGGGATGATTTCTATATGTGAGGAGACATATTACACTGCAGGGGCTGGGGATGATTTCTATATGTGAGGAGACATACTGCACTGCACAGGCTGGGGATGATTTCTATATGTGAGGAGACATATTACACTGCAGGGGCTGGGGATGATTTCTATATGTGAGGAGACGTATTACACTACAGGGGCTGGGGATGATTTGTATATGTGAGGAGACATTATTACACTGCAGGGGCTGGGGATGATTTCTATATGTGAGGAGACACATTACACTGCAGGGGCTGGGGATGATTTCTATATGTGAGGAGACATATTACACTGCTGGGGCTGGGGATGATTTCTATATGTGAGGAGACATATTACACTGCAGGGGCTGGGGATGATTTCTATATGTGAGGAGACATATTACACTGCACGGGCTGGGGATGATTTCTATATGTGAGGAGACATATTACACTGCACGGGCTGGGGATGATTTCTATATGTGAGGAGACATTACACTGCAGGGGCTGGGGATGATTTCTATATGTGAGGAGACATATTACACTGCACTGTACGGGCTGGGGATGATTTCTATATGTGAGGAGACATACTGCACTGCACGGGCTGGGGATGATTTCTATATGTGAGGAGACATATTACACTGCACGGGCTGGGGATGATTTCTGTATGTGAGGAGACATATTACACTGCAGGGGCTGGGGGTGATTTCTATATGTGAGGAGACATACTACACTGCAGGGGCTGGGGATGATTTCTATATGTGAGGAGACATATTACACTGCAGGGGCTGGGGATGATTTCTATATGTGAGGAGACATATTACACTGCAGGGGCTGGGGATGATTTCTATATGTGAGGAGACATATAACACTGCACGGGCTGGGGATGATTTCTATATGTGAGGAGACATAATACACTGCAGGGCCTGGGGATGATTTCTATATGTGAGGAGACATATTACACTGCAGGGGCTGGGGATGATTTCTATATGTGAGGAGACATATTACACTGCAGGGGCTGGGGATGATTTGTATATGTGAGGAGACATATTACACTGCAGGGGCTGGGGATGATTTCTATATGTGAGGAGACGTATTACACTGCAGGGGCTGGGGATGATTTCTATATGTGAGGAGACGTATTACACTGCAGGGGCTGGGGATGATTTCTATATGTGAGGAGACATACTGCACTGCAGGGGCTGGGGATGATTTCTATATGTGAGGAGACATACTGCACTGCAGGGGCTGGGGATGATTTCTATATGTGAGGAGACGTATTACACTGCAGGGGCTGGGGATGATTTCTATATGTGAGGAGACATATTACACTGCAGGGGCTGGGGATGATTTCTATATGTGAGGAGACATATTACACTGCAGGGGCTGGGGATGATTTCTATATGTGAGGAGACGTATTACACTACAGGGGCTGGGGATGATTTCTATATGTGAGGAGACATATTACACTGCACGGGCTGGGGATGATTTCTGTATGTGAGGAGACATATTACACTGCAGGGGCTGGGGATGATTTCTATATGTGAGGAGACATATTACACTGCAGGGGCTGGGGATGATTTCTATATGTGAGGAGACATATTACACTGCACAGGCTGGGGATGATTTCTATATGTGAGGAGACATATTGCACTGCAGGGGCTGGGGATGATTTCTATATGTGAGGAGACATATTACACTGCAGGGGCTGGGGATGATTTCTATATGTGAGGTGACATATTACACTGCACGGGCTGGGGATGATTTCTATATGTGAGGAGACATATTACACTGCAGGGGCTGGGGATGATTTCTATATGTGAGGAGACATATTACACTGCAGGGGCTGGGGATGATTTGTATATGTGAGGAGACATATTACACTGCAGGGGCTGGGGATGATTTCTATATGTGAGGAGACATATTACACTGCAGAGGCTGGGGATGATTTCTATATGTGAGGAGACATATTGCACTGCAGGGGCTGGGGATGATTTCTATATGTGAGGAGACGTATTACACTGCAGGGGCTGGGGATGATTTCTATATGTGAGGAGACATATTACACTGCAGGGGATGATTTCTATATGTGAGGAGACATATTACACTGCAGGGGCTGGGGATGATTTCTATATGTGAGGAGACATATTACACTGCAGGGGCTGGGGATGATTTCTATATGTGAGGTGACATATTACACTGCAGGGGCTGGGGATGATTTCTATATGTGAGGAGACATATTACACTGCAGGGGCTGGGGATGATTTCTATATGTGAGGAGACATACTGCACTGCACAGGCTGGGGATGATTTCTATATGTGAGGAGACATATTACACTGCAGGGGCTGGGGATGATTTCTATATGTGAGGAGACATATTACACTGCACGGGCTGGGGATGATTTCTATATGTGAGGAGACATATTACACTGCAGGGGCTGGGGATGATTTCTATATGTGAGGAGACGTATTACACTACAGGGGCTGGGGATGATTTGTATATGTGAGGAGACATTATTACACTGCAGGGGCTGGGGATGATTTCTATATGTGAGGAGACACATTACACTGCAGGGGCTGGGGATGATTTCTATATGTGAGGAGACATATTACACTGCTGGGGCTGGGGATGATTTCTATATGTGAGGAGACATATTACACTGCTGGGGCTGGGGATGATTTCTATATGTGAGGAGACATATTACACTGCACGGGCTGGGGATGATTTCTATATGTGAGGAGACATATTACACTGCACGGGCTGGGGATGATTTCTATATGTGAGGAGACATTACACTGCAGGGGCTGGGGATGATTTCTATATGTGAGGAGACATATTACACTGCACTGTACGGGCTGGGGATGATTTCTATATGTGAGGAGACATACTGCACTGCACGGGCTGGGGATGATTTCTATATGTGAGGAGACATATTACACTGCACGGGCTGGGGATGATTTCTGTATGTGAGGAGACATATTACACTGCAGGGGCTGGGGGTGATTTCTATATGTGAGGAGACATATTACACTGCAGGGGCTGGGGGTGATTTCTATATGTGAGGAGACATACTACACTGCAGGGGCTGGGGATGATTTCTATATGTGAGGAGACATATTACACTGCAGGGGCTGGGGATGATTTCTATATGTGAGGAGACATATTACACTGCAGGGGCTGGGGATGATTTCTATATGTGAGGAGACATATAACACTGCACGGGCTGGGGATGATTTCTATATGTGAGGAGACATAATACACTGCAGGGCCTGGGGATGATTTCTATATGTGAGGAGACATATTACACTGCACGGGCTGGGGATGATTTCTATATGTGAGGAGACATATTACACTGCAGGGGCTGGGGATGATTTGTATATGTGAGGAGACATATTACACTGCAGGGGCTGGGGATGATTTCTATATGTGAGGAGACATACTGCACTGCAGGGGCTGGGGATGATTTCTATATGTGAGGAGACACATTACACTGCAGGGGCTGGGGATGATTTCTATATGTGAGGAGACATTACACTGCAGGGGCTGGGGATGATTTCTATATGTGAGGAGACATATTACACTGCAGGGGCTGGGGATGATTTCTATATGTGAGGAGACATTACACTGCAGGGGCTGGGGATGATTTCTATATGTGAGGAGACGTATTACACTGCAGGGGCTGGGGATGATTTCTATATGTGAGGAGACATATTACACTGCAGGGGCTGGGGATGATTTCTATATGTGAGGAGACATACTGCACTGCAGGGGCTGGGGATGATTTCTATATGTGAGGAGACATACTGCACTGCACGGGCTGGGGATGATTTCTATATGTGAGGAGACGTATTACACTGCAGGGGCTGGGGATGATTTCTATATGTGAGGAGACATATTACACTGCAGGGGCTGGGGATGATTTCTATATGTGAGAAGACATACTGCACTGCAGGGGCTGGGGATGATTTCTATATGTGAGGAGACATATTACACTGCACGGGCTGGGTATGATTTCTATATGTGAGGAGACATATTACACTGCACGGGCTGGGGATGATTTCTATATGTGAGGAGACACATTACACTGCAGGGGCTGGGGATGATTTCTATATGTGAGGAGACATATTACACTGCTGGGGCTGGGGATGATTTCTATATGTGAGGAGACATATTACACTGCAGGGGCTGGGGATGATTTCTATATGTGAGGAGACATATTACACTGCACGGGCTGGGGATGATTTCTATATGTGAGGAGACATATTACACTGCACAGGCTGGGGATGATTTCTATATGTGAGGAGACATATTACACTGCAGGGGCTGGGGATGATTTCTATATGTGAGGAGACATATTACACTGCACTGTACGGGCTGGGGATGATTTCTATATGTGAGGAGACATACTGCACTGCACGGGCTGGGGATGATTTCTATATGTGAGGAGACATATTACACTGCACGGGCTGGGGATGATTTCTATATGTGAGGAGACATATTACACTGCACGGGCTGGGGATGATTTCTATATGTGAGGAGACATATAACACTGCACGGGCTGGGGATGATTTCTATATGTGAGGAGACGTATTACACTGCAGGGGCTGGGGATGATTTCTATATGTGAGGAGACATATTACACTGCAGGGGCTGGGGATGATTTCTATATGTGAGGAGACATATTACACTGCACGGGCTGGGGATGATTTCTATATGTGAGGAGACATATTACACTGCACGGGCTGGGGATGATTTCTATATGTGAGGAGACGTATTACACTGCAGGGGCTGGGGATGATTTCTATATGTGAGGAGACATATTACACTGCAGGGGCTGGGGATGATTTCTATATGTGAGGAGACATATTACACTGCAGGGGCTGGGGGTGATTTCTATATGTGAGGAGACATATTACACTGCACAGGCTGGGGATGATTTCTATATGTGAGGAGACATATTACACTGCAGGGGCTGGGGATGATTTCTATATGTGAGGAGACATATTACACTGCAGGGGCTGGTGGTGTATAGACTACAGGGAATAAATATCATACTGGGGGTGATTTCTATGTGTGAGGGGGGACTCCTGAATGACATGCTGGGAGTTGTAGTCCCTGTTATGTGTGTGTATGCCAGTGTTTCCCAACCAGGGAATGCTGGGAGTAGTAGTTTTGCAACATCTGGAGGCACCCTGGTTGGGAAACACTGGTGTAACATGATGTGTATGCTGAATAGGCTAGAACAGTGTTTCCCAACCAGTGTGCCTTCAGCTGTTGCAAATCTACAACTCCCAGCATGCCCAAAGTCTGTCAGGGCATGCTGGGAGTTGTAGTTTTGCAACAGCTGGAGGCACACTGGTTTGGAAACACTAGCATAAACACACATAACAAGGACTACAACTCCCAGCATGTCATTCAGGAGTCCCGTCCCCCCCCCCCCCCCCCCCCGTCCCCCCTCACACATAGAAATCATCCCCAGTATGAGATTTATTCCCCTGCAGTCTATACATCCCCAGCCTGTGTAATATGTCTCCTCACACACGTCCTCCCTCCCCTCCCCCAAAGCAAACTTGAAACCTCCCCATGATAAGTTACGTCCTGTGTAAACAGAGCTGGGGGGAGCTGTGTATGTCCTCATTCTCCCCCTCACACTTCTCCTGGCTTACAGCACGGCACCCACGTGACCAGGCTCAAGCAGGACTGCTGTGATTGGTTCAATGTGTGAGTGCTGTGATTAGTTCAATGTGTGAGTGCTGTGATTGGTGAGCACTCACATATTGAGAATTATGAGGAACGGAATGAGGAGCTGACCACAGGCTGTAGAAGAAGTGTAGGTCGAGATGCTGGATTATGCAGCGCTTCCTGTCTAGAGAGAAATCACTGAAAAAGGTACTTTCCATTCCAGATGGGTTATGTGAGTACATTACAAAGTTATAGAACTTTTTAAACTCTTGCTAACTGTATAGAATTTTTCACCATTGGACTACTCCTTTAAGGACCCAGCCAATTTTCAGTGTAGGACCCGGCCATTTTTTTGACCATCTGACCACTGTCACTTTAAGCATTAATAACTCTAGGATGCTTTATCTTTCTTTCTGATTCCGAGATTGTTTTTTCGTTACATATTCTACTTTATGGTAGTGGTAAATTTTCGTCGATACTTGCATCATTTGTTGGTGAAGAATAGCAAAATTTGATGAAATTTTTTTTTCTTACTTTGAAGCTTTGAATGTTGACATGTTTTTACTTTTGGAAAACATCAGAGGGCTTCAAAGTTCAGCAGCAATTTTTCCAATTTTTCATAAAAATTTCTAAATCAAAATTTTTCAGGGACTAGTTCAGTTTTGAAGTAGATTTGAAGGGCCTTCATATTAGAAATACCCAATAAATGACCCCATTATAAAAACTGCACCCCCCAAAGTATTCAAAATGACATTCAGTAAGTGTGTTAACCCTTTAGGTGTTTCACAAGAATAGCAGCAAAGTGAAGGAGAAAATTCAAAATCTTCATTTTTTACACTCGCATGTTCTTGTAGACCCAGTTTTTGAATTTTGCAAGGGGTAATAGAAGAAAAAGTCCCCCAAAATTTGTAACCCAATTTCTCTCGAGTAAGGAAATACCTCATATGTGTATGTCAAGTTTTCGGCGGGCGCATTAGAGGGCTCAGAAGGAAAGGAGCGACAATGGGATTTTGTAGAGTGATGAAATGGTTTTTGGGGGGCATGTAACATTTAGGAAGCCCCTATGGTGCCAGAACAGCAGAAAGCCCCCCATATGGCATACCATTTTGGAAACTACAGCCCTCAGGGCACGTAACAAGGGGTCCAGTGAGCCTTAACAACCCACAGGTGTTTGACGACTTTTCGTTAAAGTCGGATGTGTAAATTAGAAAAAAAAAAATTCACTAAAGTGCAGTTTTTTTCCCCAAATTTACCATTTTTACAAAAGGTAATGGGAGAAAATGCCCCCCAAAACTTGTAAACACATCTCTTCTGAGTATGGAAATACCCCATGTTAGGACGTAAAATTTTCTGCGGGCGAACTACAATGCTCAGAAGAGAAGGAATCACATTTGGCTTTTGAAAAGAA
Source organism: Hyla sarda (assembly GCF_029499605.1). NCBI lineage: Eukaryota > Metazoa > Chordata > Amphibia > Anura > Hylidae > Hyla > Hyla sarda. Next base: position 550,425,977 of record NC_079189.1, read on the forward strand.
AAATTTTGCTAAAATGGTTTTTGGTGGGCATGTCGCATTTAGGAAGCCCCTATGGTGCCAGCACAGCAAAAAAAAAAAAAAAAACACATGACATACTATTTTTAGGTGTTTTACGACTTTTTGTTAAAGTTGGATGTGTAAATGAAAAAAAATATTTTTTTCACTAAAATGATGGTTTTTCCCCAAATTTATAATTTTTACAAGGGGTAATAGGAGAAAATGACCCCCAAAATTTGTAACCCCATTTCTTCTGAGTATGGAAATACCCCATGTGTGGATGTCAAGTGCTCTGAGAAGGAGCGCCATTGAGCCTTTGGAGAGTGAATTTGTTTGAAATGGAGGTCAGGGGCCATGTGCGTTTACAAAGCCCCCTGTGGTGCCAGAACAGTGGACCCCCCCCCACACACACACACACACGTGACCCTATTTTGGAAACTACACCCCTCACAGAATTTAATAAGGGGTGCAGTGAGTATTTACACCCCACTGGCGTTTGACAGATCTTTGGAACAGTAGGCTGTGCAAATGAATAATTACATTTTTTTTTCACGGACCACTGTTCCAAAAAATCTGTCAGACACCTGTGGGGCGTAAATGCTCACTGTACCCCTTATTACGTTACATGAGGGGTGTAGTTTCCAAAATGGGGTCACATGGGGGGGGGTCCATTGTTCTGGCACTATGGGGGCTTTCTAAACACACATGGCCTCCAATTCCGGACAAATTTTCTCTTCAAAAGCCCAATGTCACTCCTTCTCTTCTGAGCATTGTAGTTCGCCCGCCGAGCACTATACGTCCACACATATGGGGTATGTTCTTACTCAGAAGAAATGGGGTTACAAATTTTGGGGGGCTTTTTTCCTATTTTCTCTTGTGAAAATGAAAAATTTAGGGTAACACCAGCATTTTAGCAAGAGTATTTTTTTCATTTTCCCATCCAACTTCAAAGAAAATTTGTCAAACACCTGTGGGGTGTTAAGGCTCACTATTCCTCTTGTTACATTCCGTGAGGGGTGTAGTTTCCAAAATGGGGTCACGTGTAGGTATTTATTTTTTTGCGTTTATGTCAGAACCGCTGTAAAATCAGCCACCCCTGTGCAAACCACCAATTTAGGCCTCAAATGTACATAGTGCGCTCTCACTCCTGAGCCTTGTTGTGCGCCTGCAGAGCATTTTAGGGGGTATTTCCGTACTCAGGAGAAATTGCGTTAATTGCTTTTTTTTCCTTTTACCACTTGTGAAAATAAAAAGTATGGGACAACACCAGCATGTTAGTGTAAACATTTTTTTTTTTTACACTAACAGGCTGGTGTAGCCCCCAACTTTTCCTTTTCATAAGGGGTAAAAGGAGAAAAAGACCCCCAAAATTTGTAGTACAATTTCTCCAGAGTACGGAAATACCCCATATGTGGCCCTAAACTGTTTTCTTGAAATACGACAGGGCTCCAAAGTGAGAGAGCGCCATGCACATTTGAGGGCTAAATTAGGGCTTGCATAGGGGTGGACATGGGGTATTCTACTCCAGTGATCCCCAAACAGGGTGCCTCCAACTGATGCTAAACTCCCAGCATGCCTGGACAGTCAGTGGCTGTCCGGAAATGCTGGGAGTTGTTTTTTTGCAACAGCTGGAGGCTCCATTTTGGAAACACTGCCGTACGATACGTTTTTCTTTTTTATTGGGGGGGACAGTGTAAGGGGGTGTATATGTAGTGTTTTACTCTTTATTTTGTGTTATTGTAGTGTAGTAATTTTATGGTGCATTCGCTCTGGTGAGTTACGATAAGTTTCCCGCTAGGAGTTTGCGCTGCGGCGAAAAATTTGCCGCAGCTCAAACTTGAAGCAGGAAACTCAGTGTAAACCTGCCCGTGTAAACCTGCACATGGGGGGGGGGGGGGAACCTCCAGCTGTTTCAAAACTACAACTCCCAGCATGTACTGACAGACCGTGCATGCTAGAAGTTTTACCTTTGCAACAGCTGGAGGCACACTGGTTGGAAAATCTTCAATTAAGTTCTGTTACCTAACTCAGTATTTTCCAACCAGTGTGCCTCCAGCTGTTGCAAAACTACAACTCCCAGCACTTTTTCCCATATCCTCATTTCTATAGGTCAACTGTATAGCACTAGAATCCCTTTTTAGGGGTCTTTATCACTTCCTCCTCAGTCCACCTTGAAGGTTGCTAGTTAAAAGTATGATATAGTGTTCTAACACCCCCCCCCCCCCCCCCCCCCCCCCGAGGTGTTTCGCCAGAAAGAACTGGCTTTATAAAGGTACAGGACACTGACGGGCACGGGCATTCATCCGGGTTTAAAACCCCTCTGTTTGTGGGCGTTCTATGCCTCCGAGTGTATTCCAGCCAATAGTGGTGCCCCACGTCACTCTCCCATGTGTTCTATATTATTGTTTATACATTCAGCCAATCCCTAACAGGGCTGTCTTCCTACTTCATCACGTTAATTTGTTTTCATTGGTCTATTTCATTTCTCCGGACTCGCGTCATTATGCTACGTTCCCCCTATGCAGTGATGTGTCTGGTCACATGACTTCCCGGTCACGTGACTCGTCACGTGTGCCTATCTCGCATCTTTCGTGGCGTAAGTTTGTTTACATTCCCATTTGCCACGCATGCGTATTCTCTTCATTTTAAGATTGTAAGTTATCTTTTTATATTCTTTTTATATTCTCCAACATACTTCACATCTTTCATGACGTAAGTTTTATTCACATCCGCATTCGCCGCATATACGTGTTCTCTTCATTTTGTAATTATAAATGATTATATTTATTATTCTCCAAATCCCCCTATTCTGACCTATATCCCTCATTAGTCCCCATCTTATTTATTGTATTTTGACTATTCATTTCCTCCGTTTATATATGCCCTCATATGCCCCAATAAGATGTTTATATTCACTATTATATTTTAACCAGATGTTTTGGGGTTTTAAGTAATTTGATATTTTTAAGATGTTAATTACTGTATTTATTGGCTTATAACACGCACTGGCATATAACCCGCACCCCCCATTTTAACAGTAAAATTTAAGTAAAAATAATAAAATGTAAAATAAATGACTTGAACTAAATGACTAAACATCATCCCCCCCTCCAACTTTGTTTTCTTCTGCATCTCAGTTTGGTCCCGTCCCCTCCAGTGCCACATCATTCCTTCCCTTTTATCAGTCCCTGTGTCACATTTACCCCTCTCATCGCCACCCCCCATGTCTCATCATCCCACCATGTCTCATCATTTTCCCGTCATAGACCACCACTAGCCATATAGACATTAAGAACTACTGAGAGGGAGGGGGATGAATATTCATAAGCGGCACTGACGTCAGTGCCAGTTAAGCGCCGAAGCCGTGCCAGTTACAGGAAGATTTCAACACATAATAAAACTACAATTGCGGGAGAACGGCGGCGCATATCCGGACAAGGTAGGGCTCATTTTAATCTACGTCTCCCGCACTATCCACCAGTACCTGTGGATAGTGCGGGAGAAAACAAGTGACAGTTTTCCAGAGCAGGGAGGAGACGCCGCTGGTCACTGATTTAAAGTGGCCGCGGCCATGCTGCTAATACTTAACAAGCAGCCGCTGCTGCGGCCGCTTTAAATCAGTGACCAGAAGATTTAGCGGCGTATAACACGCAGGCAGGCTTTTTGCCTTAAATTTAAGTTTTAAAAGTGCGTGTTATACGCCGATAAATACAGTATATGGAAATGTATTTATAGTAAATTCAGGATAGCCATTAATTTATTATTCCATATTCCTTAGTTGTTTATCTATCAGGGATATCTAAGAGAGAGATAGACAGACAGCTGGTGGGAGGGGGGGGGGCGGAGGGTTATTTAAATATTTAAATAACCCACCACCACCTGTCTATCTCTCTCTCTTAGATATCCCTGATAGATAAACAACTAAGGAATATGGAATAATAAATTAATGGCTATCCCGAATTTATTATAATTAATTCCCATATAATTAACATCTTAAAAGATTGTAGTATCAAATTACTTAAAACCCCAAAACCTCTGGTTATAATAGTGAATATAAACATCTTATTGGGGCATATATAAATGGAGGAAATGAATAGCCAAAATACAATAAATAAGTTGGGGACTAATGAGGGATATAGGTCAGAATAGGGGGATTTGGAGAATAATAAATATATAATAATTTATAATTACAAAATGAAGAGAACACTTATATGCGGCGAATGTGGATGTGAATAAAACTTACGTCATGAAAGATGTGAAGTATGTTGGAGAATATAAAAAGATAACTTACAATCTTAAAATGAAGAGAAAACGCATGAGTGGCGAATGGTAATGTAAACAAACTGACGTCATGAAAGATGCGAGATACGCACACGTGACGAGTCACATGACCGGGAAGTCATGTGACCGGACGCATCACTGCATAGGGGGAATGTAATGACATGAGTCCGGACAGACGAAATAGACCAATGAAAACAAACTAACGTGATGAAGGAAGACGGCCCTGTTAGGGATTGGCTGAATGTATAAACAATAATATAGAACACATGGGGGAGTGACGTGGGGCACCACTATTGGCTGGAATACACTCGGCGGGGGTTTTTAAACCCGGATGAATGCCCACGCCCGTCAGTAGTGTCCTGCACCTTGATAAAGCCGGTTCCTTCCAGCGAAATGTCGGGGGGGACACTATATCATACTTTTAACTAGCAATCTTCTAGGTGGATTGAGGAGGAAGTGATAAAGTCCCCTAAAAAGACTCTAGTGCTATACAGTTGACCTATAGAAATGAGGATAAGGTAAAAAGCACTATGATAAGTCCTCCATTATATAAGACGTCCAGAGGGACCCAAAACCAACCAAAGGTTGTGTTTTTAATACACTTTTTGTATTATTTGCACTTAGTAGTTTGAATTTTAAAAAATAACAATAAAAGTTATATTTTAAGGGTAAACCCTAGTGAAAGGGTCTAGTCCCATAGGGGTCTTCATACCCCAAAGGGAATTGTGAATAAAACTTAACTACCAGGGTCCCATGACGTAGGCGTATGTAAAGGGTCCTTAATGGGTTAAAGGGGTACTCTGCTGCTCAGCGTTTGGAGCCAGCGTTGGGAGCTCATGACGTCATAGCCCTGCCCCCTGATTACATCACGCCCAGCCCCTTCAATGCAAATCTATAGGAGTGGTCGTGACGGCTGTCACGCCCCCTCCCATAGACTTGCATTGAGGGGACAGGGCTATGACGTCACAAGGTATTAAAGGGGAACCCTCTGCGATCAGACGCTTATCCCCTATCCTGTGGATAGGGGATAAGAACTAAAGTACGGTACTGGAGTTCCCTTTTATCTCCAACTGTTTAAAAGCTGAAAAGTCATTACTGGTTAGCTCGGGGAGATGATCAGGATCACCGCAACAGGATCACTTACCAGTCTGTTGGATTGGCAATCTAAGGCCACATTCACATGGCGTAAAATGTGCGGAATTTATGCACAGGAAAAAGTATGAACATTTTGTACACTTAAAGAAACCGGCGAGTGCTAGGACCGCACTGAAATGCGCCTTCTCACAGACTGCGTTGCATTTCCGACTTAAATCGGCTAAAATAATTGACATGACTTTGTATTAGGCTATGTTCAAACTGCATGTCTTTTGAGGAATGTCCAGCTTGAAAATTTCCGGTGGATATTTCGCATACAGCAGGGCCGATAAAATATTCTGGTGCTAGGATGGCTCAGGAATGCGCCCTCTTCATATACTTCAATGCATTTTCAAGCAGATTCTGCAGAAAGACTTTAACACAGATTGTTTTTTTTTTTTTTTTTTATAATTTTTAATATTTCCACTTTTGTTTCAGAAAACAAAAATACAGAAAACAAAAATACAAAGTGGCTCTCTTCTCCACAAAAAAGGGGTTCTCCATTTACTTACAAGAAGTCTTTATATTGTAATTAAACTGGATTCACTCCATGCTTTCTGTTTTGGGTGCAAATGCTCACTGCACCCCTTCCTCTTTCCTCTTACATTCAGTGAGAGGTGTAGTTTCCAAAATGGGGTCACAAAAGTTTTTCAATCACCTGTGGGGTGTTAAGGCTTGGTGGGCCTTTTTACCTTTTACCCCATGTAAAAATGAAAAAAAAAAAAGGTCTACAAGAACATGCTAGTGTAAAAAATTGAGATTTTGATTTTTCTCCTCCATTTTGCTGCTATTCCTGTGAAACACCTAAAAGGTTAACAAACCTTTTTAAATGTCATTTTGAATACTTTGAGGGGTGCAGTTTTCATAATGGCGTCCATTATAGGGGATTTCCAACATAAAGACCCTCATATTAACTTCAAAACTTAACTGGTCCCTGAAAAATTCAGATTTTGAAATTTTTGTGGAAAATTGCAGCTATACTTTGAAGCCCTCTGATGTCTTCAAAAGGTAAAAACATGTCAATTTTATTATGCAAACATAAAGTTAATATATTGTATATGAGAATCAATATATAATTTATTTGACATGTCCATTTTCCTTACAAGCAGAGAGCTTCAGTTAGAAAAATGCAAAATTTTCAAATTTTTCCTGAAATTTCGGAATTTGCAAATGATGCAAATATTGACGAAAATTTACCACTAACATAAAGTAGAATATGTCACGAAAAAACTATCTCTGAATCAGAATGAAAGGTAAAAGCATCCCAGAGTTATTAATGCTTAAAGTGATAGAGGTCAGATTTGAAAAAAATGCTCCTGTCCTTAGGGTCATAATGGGCTCCGTCCCCAAGGGGTTAACACCCCACAGGTGTTTTTGTTAAAGTTGGATGTGAAAATGTGGGTGTTACCCTACATTTTCATTTTCACAAGGGAAAATAGGGGGGGAAAGCCCCCCAAAATTTGAGTATGACCCATATGTGGATGTAAAGTGCTCTAAGGTTGAACTAGACTGTGTCCGAAATTGAAGGCCTTGTGTGTTTACAAAGCCCCAATGGTGCCAGAACAGTGGACCCCCTCCCCATATGTGACCCCATTTTGGAAGCTACACCCCTCACATAATGTCATAAAATTTTTCATTTGCACAGCCCACCGTTCCAAAGATCTGTCAAACGCCAGTGGGGTGTAAATGCTCACTGAACCCCTTATTAAATTCCGTGAGGGGTGTAGTTTCCAAAATGGGGTCACATGTGGGGGGTCCACTGTTCTGGCACCACGGGGGCCTTTGTAAAAGCATATGACCCCCGACTTCAATTTCAACCAAATTCTCTCTCCAAAAGCTCAGTGTCGCTCCTTCTCTTCTGAGCATTGTAGTTCGCCCACAGAGCACTTTACATCTACATATGGGGTATTTCCGTACTCAGAAGAAATGGGGTTACAAATTTTGGAAGCCTTTTTCTCCTATTACCCCTTGTGAAAATGAAAAATTTGGGGTAACACTAGTACCCCTTGTCACTTTCCTTGAGGGGTGTGGTTTCCAAAATAGTGTTTTTTTTTTTTTTTTTTTCTTTTTTCATTTCTGGAACTATAGGGGCTTCCTTAATGCGACATGCCCCCAAAAACCATTTCAGCAAAATTTGCTTTCAAAAAGCTCTATGGTGCTCCTTCTCTTCTGAGCATTGTAGTGCGCCTGAAGAGCACTTAATGTCTATACATGGGGTATTTCCATACACCTGTGGGGTGTTAAGGCTCCTTGTACCCCTTGTTACGTTCCTTGAGGGGTGTAGTTTCCAAAATAGTATGCCATGTTGTTGTTTTTTTGTTTGTTTTCTTGCTGTTCTAGCACCATGGGGGCTACCTAAATGGGACATGCCCCCCAAAAACCATTTCAGAAAAACTCACTCTCCAAAATCCCATTGTCGCTCCTTCCCTTTTGAGCCCTCTACTTGAGCACTTGAGATACACATTTGAGGTATTTCCTTACTCAAGAGAAATTGGGTTACACATTTTGGCGGGGATTTCTCTCCTTTTACGAAAAACAAGAATGTGTACATCTACAAGAACGTGTGTGTAAAAAATGAAGATTTAAAATTTTCTCCTTCACTTTGCTGCATTTCCTGTGAAACACCTAAAGGGTTAACACTTTCTGAATGTCATGTTGAATACTTTGAGGGGTGCAGTTTTTATAATGGGGTAATTTATCGGGTGTTTCTAATATGAAGGCCCTTCAAATCCACTTCAAAACTGAACTGGTCCCTGAAAAAATCCAATTTTGAAGATGTGAAAAATTTGAAAAAACTTTGAAGCCCTCTGATGTCTTCCAAAAGTAAACACATGTTAACTTTATGATGCAAACATAAAGTAGACATATTGTGTATGTGAATCAATATATAATTTATTTGGTATGCCTATTTTCCTTACAAGCAGAGAGCTTCAAAATAAAAAATATTTTTTTTTTTTTCAAATTTTCATGAAATTTTGGAATTTTTCACAAAGAAATTATGCAGGCACACACCTTCTCCCACTGTGGTAACTCTATTCAGTTCTTTCAGTGTATTTATTCATTTTTTCACCTTATTTCTTTGCACTGTGTCACCTTATCCCTGTTGTGGATAGCAACCATCATGATCTGTATATATACTGCATTTTTGCATTGTGTCACTTTATCTATAATGTAGCTACTGTTAAATACATTGATTCTACCTACCTCAGCTACCTAGCTGCTGTTATTTTGTGTGTAGCCTCCCATTTAGACGGTCCTCCACCACTATGCTACCGTGCTCCTTTTTAAAGTGTTTTTAAATATCTATCTGTCTTTTTGAGCATATATGTTTGATAAAATCATTTGTAAACTACTCTGATGGTTATACGCTTTTTTCTTTGGTCTGTTACCTACTGGGCTTATAGCGTAGATCTGTGACGCACTTGGGACTTATGTATCTTAAGAAATGATGCAAGTATAGACGAAAATTTACCACTGTGCTAAAGTAAAATATGTCACGAAAAAAAAGTCTCTGAATCAAATTCATAAGTAAAAGCATCCCAGAGTTATTAATGCTTAAAGTGACAGTGGTCAGATGTGCAAAAAATGCTTTGGTCCTTAAAGGTGTACTCCGGTGCTTGCACATCTTATCCCCTATCCAAAGGTGATAAGATGCCTGATCGCGGGAGTCCCGTCACTGGGGACCCCCGAGATCTTCCACATGGCACCCCGTTTATAATCAGTCCCCGGAGCGTGTTCGCTCCGGGTCTGATTACCGGCGACCACACGGTCCAATTATGTGCAATTATCTGTCCACTGCCTGTTGCCATTTGAATTCTGTCTCTAGTAATATCTAGATCAGGACAAATTACAGGAAGTGTTAGTGGGGTTTACCATGTTCTCTCTGCAGGAGGGAGAAAGTGACTGGGCTGTGCACCTGCAAGCTGCGTCAGTTTGCCCGCTGAGGATGATCTACAAAGGTATATTAGTGTACTTACTGCTGTATGTTCATATTGCTGCAGTGTAATCTCATCTTCCTTTTTAGCTTCTTAGTGGCAACTTAGTGTAACCCTGACCTTGCTGTGATTTTTTTTTTTTTTTCAGTTGCGGTTTACTTTTCTGCTTACATAGCACCCTGCAAACCCAGTGCATCAGTAACCCCTTCTCCCTTTTCATGCAATCTGTTGTAGTGAACTGTCTTAACAGCCCAGCACAGTGCCAGAATGTGTAGGCTAGTGCACTTTCTCCAGTACTATGTCATGGCATAGCAGCGAGTAGTATGCTGTTCTGTGGGGAAGTCCATATATGTGACTTTTATATAACTTTTATGTAACTTGGATAAAGGGTTTTCTGGGTGTTCAATGTTTAGATCCTCCTGCATCACCTGTATTCCTCTAGGCTATACAGCTTTTCACCCTCCCATCTAAAATACAATAAAAGGAAGCCAAGGTGCCAAGGATTCAGTAAGATCACTCTTCTTTATTTGAGTAAACCTACAGCAGTATCTGGCATTTACCTAGCCAAAACAAACACTGCCCATTCAGGCAGCCTTTTGTAACGGTGCTAGGAGTCAAACCTCTACAGATGTGATATTCATAGCTTTTATCTCTATTAAAGTCCTGGAACCTGCCTTAATCTCTGGAGGATACATGACGTACATGTACACCTTGACTGTCTGGTAGTTGATGCACCGTGATGTACATCCTGAGTCTATACGGGACTATGAAGCAAACGTAGGAGCTGCTGGGGCTTCATAGACCGCGTTTCTAATGGATCACGCTGATACCCGCCTATAAAACTTCAGATGGAGGTGATGTGAGCTGTGTGCCCGCCACGCCTTATTAAGCTCCTCTTAGCGCCCTAACTGCTCCACAAGCGACAGGACTGACCATGAGACTCTGCCATGTCCTCCAGATGAAGCAGGCAGCAGAGACAGAAGATTTCGGGGAGATTATCCCAGTCAATCCTCGAGCTGTTCCGCGCCTCACCGGCCTCCAAGATGGTGTCGGTGTCTCCTCCACGCTCTGACCAGCTTTCAGATGGAGAGGAAGGAGCGGCCGCAGTACAGCTTTCGCCTGCTGATATGTACCGGAGCATCCAGAAGTTGTTCTTCACCGAACTCCAAAAGGCGGTGAGTGACTTTTCCCAGCAAATTCAAGCGCTGGGTCAGCGGTGGCAGACAATGAAAATCGTCTGGATGAGCTTGCAGACGCGGCAGAGGCTAATCGCCGCGACATAGATGCCCACGCTGACAAACTAGAGGCTCTGGAGCTTAAATTAGAAGATATTGAAAATCGCTCTAGGAGAGCTAATGTCCATATTAGGGGCTTACCTGAGACCAACACCGACCTTAAGGGGACTGTTATGTCACTGTTTGTGGCCCTGCTCCCTCAGACTGCTCCTGAACTGCTCCGTATGGATAGGATTCACAGGGCCCTGGCCAGGCCACGAAACCCTGACACTCCCCGCCATGTTGTGCTCAAGCTGCACTATGCTGAGGTTCGGGACTTGATCTTGTCGGCTACAAGGAATGTCTCCGGCTTACCTGATATGCCACCGGAGGTCCGGATTTATTCAGACCTGGCCCCTTCCACGCTGGAGAGGAGGAGCACCATGTGCCCTGTTACCCTAGCCCTACAACGGGAACAGATTAAGTACCGGTGGGGATTCACGTTTTCCCTTTCTTTCCAAGTTGGTTCCCGCAATTATATGGTCCGCTCTCTGGCCGCGGCCCAGGAGGCCCTTCTTAAAGAGCGAATCGCCTGGTCTGATGTACCCTCATTGCCACAACAACAGGGCCACCCTGCCCGCGCCTGGACTGTGGTCCCTTCAACTACTCGCCCGGGGCTGGCCCTGCCTCGGGCTGAAGAGCGGGTTACCTGACTTCCATATGTTCTTTTACACCTGGTTGGACTGGTGAACTATGTTTTTAGTTTTATTGCTCAGCCCCTGTCCCTTATTTTCATGCAGGAGCAGGTAGTGGCTGGATTGCATGCTCTCTCGACACCCGAGATGGAAGTGTGTCACTCCACTCAGGAGTGGGTAGTGACTTTCCCTGTCCTTTTCTTTTTTTTTTTTTGTCTTTCATGTTTGTTTTGTGGTTTGTTTTTGGTATGCCGCTAATGCTCTCATTATATGCAAATTAAGCCTGACATTATATTTATACAGGAAACTCTCTTTACTCCTTCTTCTTTTCCCTCCCACCTTCATCCTGCCTACTCTAGGTTTTATTTTTCCTCTTTTCCTTCTAAGTCTCGAGGGGTCGCAGTATGCTTTCATATTTTGAAGTGTCCTCTGTACAGACTGTCCCTGAGGGTCGTACCTTGATTATATTAGGTACACTGTATGGTAAGACTATATGCCTGGTGAACTCCTACGCGCCTAATGTTGACCCTATTTCCTTTTTTCTTTCCTTATGCACTAGCCTGTCCTCCCTTTCTTATGATGTACTTCTTTGGGCGGGTGACTTTAACTTCATATTGAATGGCAAATTTGACAGGTCCTCTTATGCTCCCTTTAGACGCTCCGGTACCCAGCACCGTGCCCTGTTAGATCAGTTTCGCTCGTTGTCCCTGGTGGACACATGGAGGGAGCATAATGGCTCCACCCGTAGATAGTCATATTATTCCCCCTCCCACCATCAATATTCCCGCATTGACTGGATCCTTACTAATACTTCCACTCTACCTTACCTGTTGTACTCTAGACATGTGTTGTCTTCCTGGTCTGACCATGACTTGGTGTTAACTGTCCTGGACCTTGTGGGTCGCCCTACCACTCAGTCTAGCTGAAGACTGAATGAGGCTCTTCTGTCCAATCCAGCGGTGAAACGGGTATCTGACTCTCTGAAGTTGTATTTTGATGTTAACTCCTGATGGTGATCCTATCTGGGTGTGGGTGGCTCACAAGGCCCACATACGTGGTACCTTCTTTGCCATAGCCTCTGGTATTAAGAGGGATCAGGATAGATATATTACAGTCCTGGAACATAGACTTTCACCCGGTGGAGCAGGCAATCCGCTGGACGGGAGCACTTTACTACCGATTTGCTAATAATAAACCGGACCGGTTGCTGGCCCGCCAGCTGAGACTGAGACGTATGCTTAACTATGTACACAGACTGCAAATTCGCCCAGGTTCATACTCTTCGCACCCCCAACACATCTACAAGGCTTTCTATGATTTCTATTCCCGTCTTTATTCTGAGCCGCACCCTACGTCAGACTCCTCTTTTTTCTTTCTTCCGCTAATCTTCCTTCTCTCACCCCTGATGATAGAGAGGCCCTGGGAGGCCCTATAACTGCTGTGGAAGTCGCTGACACTATTTCTGGCCTTAACCTAGGGAAAGCCCCGGGTCCAGATGGACTGTCGGCCCCTTACTACGAAAAATTTGCACCCGTCCTACTACGCCATTTAACCTTCTTATATAACAAGATGTTTTCTGTTTCTTCCCTTCCTCCTGAATACTTGGATGCCCATATTACAGTCATCCCCAAACCCCAGAAGGACCCCCAACTAGTATCCAACTACAGGCTGATTTCCCTCATCAACCTTGATACTAAAATTTTAACATCTATCCTGGCCCATAGACTTAACACCATCCTCCCCCGTCTTATCCATGCCGATCAAGTCGGGTTTATCCCGGGCCATCAAGCCCCCGATAACCTCCGTAAGGTCCTGGACATCCTCCATTGGAGCTCCTCGACCTTTACGCCCCTACTGACCTTGGCCCTCGATATCGAGAAGGCCTTTGACAGTGTAACCTGGCCCTATTTGTTTGGTGTGCTCCATTCCATGGGTTTTCCGTGTTCCTTTGTACATATTCTCAGCTTGCTGTACTCCGCTCTCTCTGCGTTTCTTAAAGGACATGTCCGGTGCTCACTTTTCTTATTGTATCCGTTCCGGGCTGCAAAAAAAAAGAAAATAAGCTTTCTCTTACCTGCCTAGGCTCCCCCGGTGCTTCAGTACAGATGTTTGGTTCCCAGGCTGTATTCTTCTTACTTCCTGTTAGCCCGGCACGTCACACGGAGCTTCAGCCTATCACTGGCCGAGGCGGGACATCGCTGCGGCCGGTGATAGGTTGAAGCTCCGTGTGACGTGCCGGGCTAACAGGAAGTTAGAAGAATACAGCCTGGGGACCAAACACCTGTACTGAAGCACCGGGGGAGCCTAGGCAGGTTTATTTTTCTTTTATTTTTCAGCCCGGAACGGATAAAATAAGAAAAGTGAGCACCGGACATCTCCTTTAAGTTGCCCACCACTACTCCCTCCCCTGTTAGGATCCACCATGGTACCCGCCAGGGGTGCCCCCTGTCGCCTGCATTTTTTGCACTGGCGATGGAGCCGCTGGCGGCCACTATCCATGCCTCTCATGATGTGACGGGTGCGAGGATAGGCTCTGATCACTATAAACTCAGTTTATTTGCTGACGACTTGCTCCTTACCATCACCAACCCTCTTGTATCCCTCCCTAACCTGTCCAGTATTCTCTCTCACGTCTCGGCCCTTTCGGGCTTACGGATCAATAACTCCAAATCGGAGACCCTGTTTCTCCATGTTCCGCATCGCACACAAAAGCTAATTAATCTAAACTTTGGCTTCCCTGACTCTACTTCTAAACTTTCCTACCTGGGCACTGTCCTTACCCCCTCTATCTCTACGCTGCACCAGGCTAACTATCCTCCGCTTTTCCAGTCTATTCGTTCTGACCTTCGCTCCTGGGACCTGCCTTTTCTGTCGTGGTTGGGGCGGGTTCACACGGTTAAAATGGTAGTGCTCCCCCGTCTTCTTTATCTGTTTCGTTCTCTCCCTATCCCAGTCCCGCCTGCTGATCTCCGTGCCTTGCTGAGAGATGTTTTATTTTATTTGGCGTAGTAGGGCCCCCCGTATTCCGAGGAAAATTATGTACTGTCATAAACGCTTGGGTGGTCTATCTGTGCCAAACTTTACTAGGTACTACCATGCAGCTAGGCTAGCTCAGCTTATGTTGTTTCATGCCCCCTCTGGTGCTCCCCTGTGGGTACGCCTAGAATCCTCCCTCACTTCCCCATATTCTCCCTCCGCTCTCCTCTGGTCTGTTCCGTCTGTCTCCCATCTTCTTCCTTCTTCTGCTTTGTTGACTTTATACTCTCTTTCACTTTGGCGAAGGATCCGGTTTAAGTTTTCTCTGCATTCTGGTGCTTCTCCTCTCACTCCTCTCTTTCATAACCCCTCTTTCCAGGCCTACATACAACCCCATTTTTGTGGTGGACGTCTAATAATTTCAGGTATCTCCATGACTTTTTATCCCGCACTAAGTTGACGACGATGGAGGCATTCGTACTGCAGAACTCACCTCCTGGCTCTGAACTCCTCCGTCTTCGTCAAATTTTCTCCTTTCTGTCAACACTGTCCCCTCCTTCTAGAACTGTCTCTTCATCCTTCTTTGAATCTACCGCCCTGTATTCACCTCTTTGCTCCGGCTTGCTTTCCCTGGTCTATGCTCACCTGAACTCTCCCCCGAAAGACTGCAAACTCCCCTTTATGCTACAGTGGGAATCCGACCTCCATGTAACACTCACCCCTGACAAGTGGCAGGCATGTTGCGAGACTCTTGGTAACGGCAGTTGGCAGGTGTCTCTTACTGAAACTTCCTTGAAAATTCTACATAGGGCCTATTATGTCCCCTCTAGGCTCCACGCCATTTATCCCACGGTTTCCCCACTATGTTTCAGGGGCTGCCCCATGGCGGGGAACATGTATCATATCTGGTGGGGTTGCCAGACTGTCAGACAGTTTTGGAACTCTGTAGTAGCTCTATTGAGAGAGGTCTGTTCCTCCCGATGCCCCCTTCAACCTACCTTTTGTTTGCTGGGGGCCCATCCTGCTAGAATGCCAAACAAGGTCTTCCGTCTAGCACAGTTTATCCTGTTAGCTGCACGTATACATATTGCTACTTGTTGGAAACATCCGTCTTTGTCTCTACAAAGGGTGGTGGATAGGGTTAATGTTATTATGTTGTCGGAGAAACTCAGTGCTATTAATGATGCGGTGGACAGGTTTGAGTCTGTATGGTCCTCATGGATCTTTTCCTCATACTCCCCAGATGTCAGATACTCATTCTTGCTGTATTAGTCTCCCTGGTAAGCCCTTTGCTGTTTTGTGTCCTTATACCTGATATCTTTGTATACCTGTGTTCTGTTGTTTGTTATTTCACTATTATTGCTATGATGATACCTGGGCTGCGTCCCGGGAAATGTAATATTCTGTCTGGCCATCTTGAACCACAATAAACTTGGTTTTGTTTGTTGCTAAAACTTCAGATGGCATGATCAATACTGAAGTATAATGGGGTATATCATGTAAAAAGAAATTGTCTGTGTCCTCAAGGCCAAAATGCACTGTGTCCTTGAGGGGTTAAAGGGATAAGATGTCTGATCGCGGGGATCCCGCCACCGTGGACCCCTGCGATCTCTCCTGCAGATCCTTTGGATTAGGGGATAAGATGTATAGGGGTGGAGTACCCCTTTAAATGTTTTTTTTCAATAGGGGCTGTTTGTCTGATTGGTGCCGGTTTAAATGATGAAACCCTAACTGATCAGCCAGGCAATCATAACTGAGTATGCTGCTCATCTAGCCTGTAGAGTTGATGGGTGTAGCAGTGTGCTATGTGTATGTCCAATCACTGCTCTTTTAAAATGATGGGACATCCTCGTGATCAGGTGATAAAGGCGTTTTTTCCTATGAAGGACCTTAATATCCAAAGCAGTCTGTTAGCTCCCCTTCCCCCCAATAAAATATCATAATATTGCTCAATAATATGGAAACTCATTATGACAAAAGTAGTTAAGGAGTCACCATGTCTGTGGTTTAACCTATAACGTCATAGATGCATTTATCTCTGGTATTTATGTTCTGCTATAAGGAAAAAAGTTGATAATAGAGATGTAAGTTTCCACAAACACATCATTATTGGCTACAGAACTAGGCCGGACATTGGACTTGTGGGTAAAGGGGATCGGTAGGTGCTGACATAGTGTGATTTATAGCAATATCTTGGAGAACATGTGGTGGTGGTATGCGGCGGAGGCCCGCCCATACGTTAGTCTTTAATTGCATAAACCATCCTTAAATATGTCTTTTTCTATCCATTTGAAACTAATAATGGCTTTCAATTTAAAGTGAATGGAGAATGCCGGGGCCATGCAAAAACAGCCCTGACACTGTCCCGTTGTTTCCTTCCAGTTAAATGAAAGTGACATCGGTAGATTAGAATGAGACTTAGACAATTCACATTGCAATTGTGTTAGTTTAACTTTAACAATCTTTTAACACTCTTGTTTAAATGTAGCTGACATACCATAATTACACATCTACAAGCCTTGATTAAAGAATTTTACATCTGAACCTATAGGGAGCACGGATTGGATTTTTTTTTCCAAGAAACCTTTTATTTTTTATTTTTTTCCAAAGTTGATAAACTAGCCAAAAAACATTGCTATAAACTACAATAAGATGGCACAATGAGGTTAGGTAATAACAACCAGATTTTACTAATTTTGTTCATCTCAATAATAGAAAGACATTTATGTTGGGGTTGTAAAGTTTGAACACCAATTGTCTTGGATGCTTGACCGGGAAGGTTTCCTCAAAATTATTCCTTGGTTTTCTTGGTATATTGAGACCTTAGCAATGTACTTTTTGGAGTAATAAATTCAACGTTGAAATTGTAATACCAAGAAGGAAAAGTCATGGAATTATGGAAATCACAGGATCGATAGACATGTTAATGATATCCAAATGTAAAAACAACTCACAACAAAATCGAAGCATGTCATTAGTGTTGAGTATTAGCACCATGCCCAGAAATATACACACGTACAGGCCTTGACATGCTGTGAGTGAATGAATTGTCTGAGGAATGTTTCGCTACACTGAATGCACTTGGGCATGCAAATAGGAGACCTGTCCGTAGGCGCAGCATGCCCTGGTAGTGCGTTTAAAGGAGTACTCCAGCAAAAGTTAACTTATTCCCTATCCACAGGATAAGTAGCTGATCGCAGGGGGCCCGACTGCTGGGACCTTTGCGATCTCCCGGACAAGACCCCGGCTCTCTCTCTGAGGAACACGTGTTGTCTACCAGTAGACGCCACGCACTCCATTAATATCTATGGGACCGCTGATGATGCCCGAGTTCTGTACTCCGGTCTTTTCATTGCTCCCATAGAAATCAATGGAGCATGTGCCGTCTGCAGCACTCACTGAGCAACGGGTCCCATTCTGCAGATCATTGGGGGGGCCCCAGTTATCGGACCCCGTGCTTTCAGCTACTTATCCCCTATCCTGTAGATAAGGGATAAGTACATTTTTACCATAGTTCTTTAACCCCTTAAGGACCAGGCCAATTTTCACTGTAGGACCAGAGCGTTTTTTGCACATCTGACCACTGTCACTTTAAGCATTAATAACTCTGGGATGCTTTTACCTTTCATTCTAATTCCAAGATCGTTTTTTCGAGACTTATTCTACTTTGTTAGTGGTAACATTTTGTCGATACTTGCATAATTTCTTGGTGAAAAATTCCAAAATTTGATGAAAAAAATGAAAATGTTGCATTTTTCTAACTTTGAAGCTCTCTGCTTGTAAGGAAAATTGACATTCCAAATAAATTATATTTTGATTCACAAATACAATATGTCTAATTTATGTTTGCATCATAAAGTTGACATGTTTTTACTTTTGGAAGACATCAGAGGGCTTAAAAGTTCAGCAGCAGTTCGGCGGGCGCTGTAGAGGGCTCAGAAGGGAAGGAGCGACAATGGGATTTTGGAGAGTGAGTTTTTCTGAAATGGTTTTTGGGGGGCATGTCACATATAGGAAGCATCTATGGTGCCAGAACAGCAGAAAAACCCCCACGTGGCATACCATTTTGGAAACGACACCCCTCAAGGCACGTAGCAAGGGGTCCAGTGAGCCTTAACACCCTACAGGTGTTTGATGACTTTTCGTTAGTCGGATGTGTAAATGAAAAAAAAAAATTTTTCACTAAAGTGGCGTTTTTTCCCCAAATTTACCATTTTTATAAAGGGTAATGGGAGAAAATGCCCCCCAAAATTTGTAACCCCATCTCTTCTGAGTATGGAAACACCCCATGTTAGGACGTAAAATGCTCTGCGGATTAACTACAATGCTCAGAAGAGAAGGAGTCACATTTGGCTTTTTGAAAGCAAATTTTGCTGAAATGGTTTTTGGGGGCATGTCGCATTTAAGAAGCCCCTATGGTGCCAGAACAGCAAAAAAAAAAAAAAAACACATGGCATACTATTTTGTAAACTACACCCCTCAAGGAACGTAACAAGGGGTACAGTGAGCCCTAACAATTCACAGGTATTTCATGTCGTTTTGTTAAAGTTGGATGTGTAAATGAAGAAAAAAAACATTTTCACTAAAATGCTGGTTTTTCCCAAAATTTTACATTTTTACAAGGGGTAATAGGAGAAACTTACCCCCAAAATTTGTAACCCCATTTCTTCTGAGTATGGAAATACCCCATGTGTGGATGTCAAGTGCTCTGCTGGCGCACGACAATGCTCAGAAGAGGAGGAGCGCCATTGAGCTTTTGTACGCCCTTGGTCCTTAAAAGGTTAAGGCATGTACGTTTAGTAGCACGTGAACGTGCGGCCTGGTACATTGTTGAAAAATGGCTCAGAAACATGACCGTACCACTAGTTTCACAACCAAATCAATGTTAGTGACTTAAGGGGTCTGGTTATTGTACATTATGCCACCTTATACCATAACCTTGGGAGAAGGACCGGTGTGACATTTCATTGTAAAGGCCTTCATGGTGTTGCCCACATGGTCTCACTGAAGAAAATAGACCATTGTTATATTTCTCTACACCATGACCACCTTGATGTTGCAGTTCCAATGATTAGGAGGGGACGTTACACTGGGCCTACACCCAGGATTATGCTGTGGGGTGGCATATTGTACACTAGCCAAACTGCTCTAGTCTTCAAGGTACACTAACAACTTGGCATTACATTAATTTGGTTGTAGAACCTGTGATACGGCCATTTATCTGGTCCAAGGTGCCATTTTTCAACACATTACCAGGCCACATGCTCTTCATTCTACTGTACGCAGCCTGCATGGCCTTAAAGGGGTACTCCGGTGAAAACCTTTTTTCTTTTAAATCAACTGGTGGCTGAAAGTTAAACATATTTGTAAATTAATGAAAATCTGTAGCTTATGCCTCTAGGACCTCACCAATGGTGCATAATGGTGTGGGCAATGATAGATGTAACAGCGTTTGCTCAGAATTTTTTTTTTTATTCAGATTATAAAATATAAATAAATGTATAAAACAGTATCTGTTAAATCTGAATTAAAAAACAATTTCTGAGCAAACGCTGTTACATCTATCATTGCCCACACCATTATGCACCATTGGTGAGGTCCTAGAGGCATAAGCTATAGGTTTTCATTATTTTACATTATTGTTGCCGGTGGGGTCCGGCTTTAGCTTTAACTGCCTCGGTCCTTCTGTTGTGAGCTGCACCTTATTTAAAGTTTTATATTTGTAAATTACTTCTATTAAAAAATCTTAATCGTTCCAGTACTTATTAGCTGCTGAATGCTACAGAGGAAATTCCTTTCTTTTTGGAACACTGATGACATTACGAGCCCGGTGCTCACTGCTGACATCTCTGTCCATTTTAGCAACTATGCATAGCAGATGTATGCTAAGGGCAGCGTGGTGGCTCAGTGGTTAGCACTGCTGCCTGGCAGTGCTGGGGACTTGGGTTCAAATCCCACTAAGGACAACAACAATAAATAAAGCTTTATTATTATTATAACGTCAGCAGAGAGAACTGTGCTCGTGATGTCATCAGAGAGCATTCCAAAAAGAAAAGAATTTCCTCTGTAGTATTCAGCAGCTAATGAGTACAGGAAGGATTAAGATTTTTAATAGAAGTAATTTACAAATATGTTTAACTTTCTGCCACCAGTTGATTTAAAAGAAAAAAGGTTTTCACCGGAGTACCCCTTTAATGTGCGATCATGGCCTGTTGCACCTTCGGACATGTCTGCTTTTAAGCACATCTGGTGCAACATTGGATGGCAAAGAGGACTGCCAGCATTGGATCTTGAGGATATTCATGCCAGACTGCATTCAGCGTGGCAAAGCGTAACTCAGAGAAACAAAATGAACCTCAATGATTGCCTGCCAATGTGTGTAGGTGTGTGTATTTCTGCATGTGGTATAAATTGAGATGTTTTGAGATTTTTGTTTTCATTATTTGCGTATCATTAACATTTCTGTCAATCCAGTGATTTCCATAATTCCGCAGCTTTTCCTATTTGGTAATTTAATTGTGATATAGACTCAACAATAATAGGGACCTTAAATCTCCAGTCTTGAGGCTCTAACTCCTGGCCCTACTTCCAATTAGTTGATGAAAGGGACCATAGCGCTTAAGTGAGTTCCTTTAATAGTCACCAGGCAAAGTGTATTACATTCAGTAGCAGTTGTACTTGGTATTCAGCTCAATGGGGTGAGCTGCAATTCCTGGCAGAGCCTCTACAAAATGTATGGAGCTGTGCTTGGTAAGTAATGATAAGGCTTTAGAGCACAAGCCCTGCTGTCCCATCAGATAGTGGACCGGCAGGGGGTGCCAGGAGTTGGAGCCTCCCTACTTTTTCACTCTAGCTGCAATCCAGCATGCCCAATCCCTTTGTTTTTTTAGGTAGATAATCGACCCCCATAGGTTTCGGGCAGCAGCTTTCTCCCCTCGTTTAGAATACATGAACAGTTAGCTGAGCATGGAATAAACTAGAGGAAGGGGCGGCTGTTGGCCAAATAAACATGACATCACTTGGAAGTTCTGGGCCCCCACCTGTCTTTACTGTCTGGTCGGTCTCTAGAAGGACTAGAAGACAACTATTGCAAATATACATTTTCTCATGCAGGGTCCTTGACTCTTTGCCGTTGCATGATATGGTATGTAATCTAGTCTTGTCTTATTATTAGCGCTACATGTCAAACTTCCATGTGTTGTACATTTCAAGTTTAATTTCTTTGTGGCTGAAACTTTGATTTGTAAGATTCTTAGGCAAGTGTTGGAATTGATTGTTAATGTCGGATGCAGAAAACATTAAGGCATGGAGTATGGTTATGTGACTCTTGCATAGGTTAAAGTACTGTATATAATTGTTAGAAGAAGCCAGCATGCGTCCATAAAGCAAGTATCATGCACAGAATATTTCTTAAAATTCTTAGGGCATATTAGAGAATATATATGAGTTGTGAGCATTTGTAAAAAGCACGTTTTTTTTAATAAAGTGATTCTGTAGAACTCTATTAGGGAGAATATAAGGACCGCATGTTGGCATAACAGTTAATCGTAAAATCTTCCTTTTATGATAAACTATTATACATTGGAGGTGATGGAAAGCTGAATATGGTGGATTAAATGCAGGTCTGTGCACAAGCAGTAAAAGGCTGTTACTGGGGTCTAACTTGTTGGGTTGGTTATTGGTGATGTCTTTGGAAGGTGACCTTATAGGGAATCTTATGAATCCCCTATATCTGACCCTCCTAAATTAAAGTTATGACTAAAAAAGAATGAAGTTATAAGCCTAGAGAAAATAGTAGACTCTAAGCGTAAAGCAGAAGAAATATGTAAGTATTTAGGGCACCTCCAGAGGGACAGTCTTTGTTGTGGAGAGGCCTTCATATATTATGAGTCTGTGTCTATTCAATGGGGGACCTCAGCTGATCACGAGAACAGGCCCCAGACTACCTTGTCCCCAGACTACCGTGCTTTGCTGTCGTCTTCATTCTCATAGTAAATGGAGGAATGTTTAAAGGAAATCTGTCTATAGTATCACCTGCACTAACCTGTCATACAGTCAAAATTATACTTACGGCGTCTGGAACCGCCACGCCATTCCGCCATTATTGCTTGTTTTTGGGGTATTCATATTATGTCCTTGGGGCATGGGCATAGCTTGGACCCGAGCTCCGGGCACTTTGACTTAATATCCGCCCTGCTCATCCATATGCATAACCCCCTCCCTACATGTGCGGCCGTGCTACTGTATGGTGCATGCGCCGTACAGTAGCACGGCTGCGTGATCAGGGAGGGGGTTATGCATATGGATGAGCAGGGCGGAGATTAAGTCAAAGTGCCCGGAGCTCGGGTCCAAGCTCTGCCCATGCCCCAAGGACCTAATATGAATACCTTGAAAACGAGCACTAAAGGCGAAATGGTGTGGCGGTTCCGGACGCCGTAAATATTATTTTGATCAGTATCACCTGCACTACAAGCCTGTATTCTTTGGTATGGGATTAGTGTTGTCAATGGGACAATTCCTTTAAAGTTATGTGCACATCTAATTTGACTGTACATGGTATACATCATACAACCAGCTGTATATATTTCCGATAAATACCACAGTGGGCCTGCGTTGGGTCCACTGATTTCATTACACCAGTATATAGTCTAAAAGTAATAGGATCTAGTTTGTTTTTGCAGAACATAGAAGTGTATACGCTTAGATGTGGACCAAAGTCACTATTGCCCATAGCAACCAATCAGAGCTTTTATTTTTCAGAGACCTTTTTCTATATATATATATATATATATAAAACTCAATGAGGGAGATTTATCAAAACCTGTGCAGAGGGAGAGTGGTGCAGTTGCCCATAGCAACCAATCAGATTGCTTCTTTCATTTTCCACAGGCCTCTTTAGAGGCCTGTGGAAAATGAAAGAAGCAATCTGATTGGTTGCTATGGGCAACTGCACCACTCTTCCACTGCACAGGTTTTGATAAGTCTCCCCCAATGTGTGTGTGTATGTGTGTATAAATGTATGTATGTATGTTTGTTCCACAAAAACGTCCAAACGGCTAAAGATATTAACATGAAACTTGGCACACATGTTACTTATATGTCAACAACAATCATAGGATAGGTGATTTAACCCTTACTCACCCCCATTTGCCAGGGGCGGGGTTTATGTTTAAAGTCCCATACAACTCTATGGGAAATATATGTTACTGCATAACTTCCAAACGGCTGGAGATATTTCGATAATACTTGGTCACATGTTGCTTATATGTCCACTTTAAAATATAGGATAGTTAATTTAACCCTTAACCACTCCCATTTGTGAGGGTCAGGGTTTTTGTTTAAAGACCCATGAAAATCAATGGGAAATGTATGTTCTCATATAACTTCTGTACGGCTGGAGATATTTCAATACCTGGTACACATATATTACGGGTCGGGATAGGAGGTCGAGTTAGGAGGTCGGGATGTGAGGATGGGATAGGCGGTCGAGATGGGAGGACGGGATAGGAGGACGGGATAGGAGGTCGGGATAGGAGGTCGGGATAGGAGGTCGGGATATGGGGTTGGGATATGACAACAATATATGGGAATGGGATATGAAGTCAAAAGCTTCCTCCTCTGTTGATTTTCCTCCTCAACAAGGATGAGGAAGGAAAAACCGGGCAACGCCGGGTACTCAGCTAGTAACAAATAAAGAAGCAATCTGATTGGTTGCTATGGGCCACTGGTCAACTTTTCCTCTGCACAGGTTTTTATAAATCTCCCCATGTTATACTACCTTTGGTCCACTGAAATCAATAGATCTGGCATGGATTCACTGCAGTATATGTCAACATACCATTTGGTTGCACAGATGTGAACAAGCCCTAAACAACCGTTCTCTTACTTCTGGAGAAAAGCTCATTTACATCCATAGTAATGTCCATATTGTTCAGTATCATCTATTTTGGATGTTAAATGTTCATATAAAGGAATATCAGTAGATCTGGATCCTGTTGCCTCGTTTTTAGGAGGTAGCAGACATTTTAGAGGTTCCTCTTATAATTCCAGAGCCTTTGTTCCACTTACTATGTTACAATTTCTCAAGATATTTACATCAAATTATACCCCACCCCCAAGTTCTCCGATGAGGTCATCTCCTCTAATGAAAATGAGAGAATCTTCATTAACTTGTGCGCGCACATTGATCTCTGGGTTTTACACAATCCGTTTACAGCTTAACTACCTGCCTATTGAAACCTGAAAAGCCAGATTATGATTAATTTCTCGGCTGTAATAAAGAAATCCGTTTGAGTCAGTGGCAGCATATTCTGCTACTGAAATAGAAATTCAGTGAACAGTGGCCTCTATTCCGTATCATTTATAATGCGGCGGCGGTGCCGGGCGCACATTTACTATAGTGTGACCTTGGGCGAGACCTGCAGTCAGAAACTAAAGGAAAATGAAGCACTGGCCCCGGATATCCTTCTGGCTGCAAGTTAAAAACACTGTGCATGGCTTTTATACAGTTTTGCACATTTCAGTTAGCTCCGTGCACAGCGGATACCCTTAATAAAATGACAACAGTAATTTGGTTTTGTCATTTGAACTGGCACTGGCTACATGCCTCAAAAATACAGTATTAGGGTTGCTGAATGTGTGTCGGGTCTAATTCTTTTTTCCATTTTCCAGAGAGCGGATTTTCCATTAACTTTGGGAAAACACACTGGCAGATTCGTTTAAAAAAGCGGCGCAGCTCCACCCCGGCTCTAAGTGACTTAGCCGGTGCAATAAGAAATTAAGATCAAGGGACATTTTTCTCATTAGACTTTTTTTTTTTTTCTTTTTTGTTATTTGCATTCCGCCGATGGCATTGCGACTTGTAAAAACCCTACCCGCAGTATAACTCATCTCAAGGAGTCTTAAGACACTTACTGTAGCATATGTTAACTATTACAAGATGGCTTGATGGAAGGATATTAAAATTACTGATAATTGACATAAAATATGACAAAGTGTTTTAGGCTTTCTGAGCAAAGCAACACACATTACGGAGGAGCAGCCCCATAATGGAACTGATTAATGAAGGATTGCCGAGGCATACGCCGCTGATGTTATGAAAAATGAATTCTTTGTTGTCTCGCCGACAACCCAGGAACTGCAGCCGGAAAAGACTATTAGCCAGAATCATTATCAATAGCAATATTTTCAAACTCTATTATGGCAATCAGGTTAGAATTTATCCAATAGATTTAGTTCATTTGGTGGTAATTGATAAATAATCAAAATTTATCAATGCGCTTGCACACATTTCACTAACAATCAAGCAAAAATGGTCCATTTACCACCTGACTTGGTCCAAATTAGGATTAAATTGATGATCAATTAATCTTCGAAGGGGCAGTGTTGTATTTTGCAAAGGAGCAGCGGAGAGAAAGAGAGAGAGGGGGGGAAAAAAGGCAAATAAATGGAGTTAAGACGGAAGATTAGGAGAATGAGCCAAGCGGCTATGGTTCACAGCTAATAAGCACGCAGCTGGATTACAAATGGCTGATTTTATAGGGTTGGTTCAGAAAATAAAATGCGTTTACACTGCCGCCGTTGTGTAGCTTGGGTATTTCATGCAATGTATATTAATCTTTTTTTGGATGGAATGAAGAGAGCTCAGCGCTCGGCTGTGTTTAACATATGTAGGCAGTGCATGGATGTGTACAGAAGGAAGGATGTCACATGTACAGCGGTATCATCTTATCGCACTTCATGGCTTTTACGAGGTCACTGGAAACACTTCTTAATAGGATCTTAATTTTCTAATGTTGGCAGATGATGGCAGATAAAATATAATAGTGGTTTATGTGCCATACACTTATAAAATGTTAATTCTCAGGGATAATACACTCATTTCTTTAGATAAGAGAATTCCACTAAATGCTCTTGTATAAGCCGGGTTGCAACCTTTATATACACTTAAAAATTGTTTAGTACAAATGGCAAGATATTTGTCACTTACATTAGCCATATGCCAAGATAGCCAATAGTCATCCGAATCAACAGTTCTCTCCTGACTCAAACACCCCCCCCCCCAGAGAACAATGCCATAGGCCTCTGTTGAAAGGTTATGGGGGGTATTTATCAATTTTGCCTGTTGACAGTTTCTTTTCACCCTTTTTTTTTTTCACTTTGGTTTTCGGGGACATGCACCAAATTTATCATTTGGTGCAAGTTGTTAGTAATTTGGATCAAATGTTGAAATCAGCTGTTCACAGCGCCTTTTACACAGAAGTTACCGCCACAGAGGACGTGTATTTTACCCTGTAGAGCGGCCATTTCGAAGTCCCTCCTTCAGTATATCAGCAAGTGACGTGAGTTATTATATTTTGTGGGGTTTATAGCCACCATGTGAAATGGATTTTATTTTCAACTTTGGTAGTTGTTTTTTTTTTTTTTTTGTTACTTTAGTGCAGTGGTCTCCAACCTGCGGACCTCCAGATGTTGCAAAACTACAATTCCCAGCATGCCCGGACAGCCGTTGGCTGTCCGGGCATGCTGGGAGTTGTAGTTTTGCAACATCTGGAGGTCCGCAGGTTGGAGACCACTGCTTTAGTGCTTACCATTCCTGAACCTGTGTGGCCATGTGCAATTTTATAATGTATTTTTAACCTTTACATTTTCTGACATTGCTAAGTGTGTTTTCCATGTGCAAAATTTCTTGGCGGGGATTTGCGCCAAAAAAACGGGATTTGCGCCAAAATTGCACCAAAGATCGATTGGCGCAAATTATGAATTACTGACTAAAGTTGAAATCACACACAGGACCGTGTGATTTTGAGAAAGTTGTAAAAATGACAGTGGAGAAGATGCGCCAAACTTTGGTGCAAAAAGACACTGCGCCAAAGTATTGCGCCAAAGTTACGTGAAAAAAACACATAAATCATTTGATAAATACCCCTCTATCTCCCCCCAAAACTGGGCATTGGGCAGTTGATGTCCAACATGCCTGATCCTTCCCATGGAGAAGAGTTTTATAAGGCCCTTCATATACATTAGATGTTTGTCCAGTGCACGTGGCCCAATTGTCACTGCCTCAGGTTTTGTTCACACAATATTTTAAAATCCAACACCTATTTCCAAGGCTGAAATCTAACGCTTAGGCTTAGATATCTGCTGTGTATTTACAGATTTGCAGCAGATTGGCCCCTGTCATTCAGTGGGAATATCCCTTGTAGTATCTGACAGTGTTACGCCACTTATTTTTGTTAGATTTTTATTGCATGTTAATGGGGTTGCAGAAACCATATTTATTTGCATGGGGGTGTGGTTTGGCTTTCACATGGATGTCATCACAAAAATATATACGCCAAAATCTGAATTGAAAAAAACATTGTGGAAACATACATTAAGGCCAGGTTCACACTAATTTCCGGACAGAGACATTCCTTCTGGAGATCCCGAGTGTGCCCAGCACCAACTGATTCAGTCTCCGCAACCATGCATACATAATACAGAATAAGCAAGCCCATTTATTTTATTTTTTTTATTTTTTGGTGGTGGTGAAATATCTGCTGCTGAAATTCTGTAGTCTGCACTTTGCAGCAGAATCGCAATGCCAATAAATGGGATTCTGCTGCACCGGAATTTCCAAGTGGGATTCCGCTTTGAAATTCCACTCTGAAATTCCGTAGTGTGATCCTAGCCTAAACCTCTGACTATATACTCTAAAAACTGAGCAGAACAATAGCCACCTACATAAACCATTGCTTTATGGGAATGATAGCTATACATACCACATTGCTTTGAAAGGCTTATAGCTCTCTACATAGGGCATTGCTTCGAGGGGAGGATAACTCTGTATGTACTGAATTGCTATAATGGGAGGATAGCTTTACATATGGCATTGCTTTGAGGGTAGAATTTGGTCTGTACATGCAGCGTTTTGTGGAGAGCATAGCTCTGTACATTTAGCATTGCATTGAGGGAAGGATAGCTCTGTACATTTAGCATTGCATTGAGGGAAGGATAGCTCTGTACATTTAGCATTGCATTGAGGGAAGGATAGTTCTGTACATATGGCATTGCATTGAGGGAAGGATAGTTCTGTACATATGGCATTGCATTGAGGGAAGGATAGTTCTGTACATTTAGCATTCCATTGAGGGAAGGATAGTTCTGTACATTTAGCATTGCATTGAGGGAAGGATAGTTCTGTACATATGGCATTGCATTGAGGGAAGGATAGTTCTGTACATATGGCATTGCATTGAGGGAAGGATAGTTCTGTACATATGGCATTGCATTGAGGGAAGGATAGTTCTGTACATATGGCATTGCATTGAGGGAAGGATAGTTCTGTACATATGGCATTGCATTGAGGGGATGATAGCTCAGTACATATACAGCATTGCTGCAAGGTGAGGATAGCTCTGTACATACAGCATTCCTTGGTGGGGAGAAAAGCTTTCTACAATACAATCAGCATCCAATTGAAGCCTAACAGCATCCACTTCCTTCAAATAGATTCCGGTTCTTTTGCTCAGCTATGTGCCCATGGTGAAAAGCCTCCAACACTCCTTCAAGCAAACTTTTTTCTAGGACTAGGTGATATGAACCTGTGATTGCTGAAGATAGGGTTTAATAGAAATACCTGGAGACCTTCACTAAGCCCTAGCTATCATGACAGCCCAACAGCACCCCATGATTGCAATATTGTGGGGCCCCCTCTGCTATAGATTGCAGCATCTAAAGGGTTAATCAGATGGGATCAGGGTGTTATCTCTGTTTGTTTTGGCTGCAGGAGGTGGATACCAGCTGTTTAACACAGCCAAAACACCATGACAAATTAATATTTATTTATATAGTGCTGATTCTTTAGCACTTTACTGTTTTGAGGGTACAAGTAAAGACAAATGGCAGAAAGTGCTTTATTGATACAATAGTCCAGCCAAGTGCAGAGAGTGTAGGTGGAGACTGCCGAATATGGAACCTTTGTCTTCAGGACCCAGAGGTCTCAGAAGGGGGCAAAGTGATTAGTATAGGAGACCAATTAGGGAATTTTATGGGCCTGCTTGAAGAGATGTCTATAGGGCAGGTTTAAAACTGTGGGTATGTACGGTATAAGTCTGCGGGTATCCCTTTCCAGAGAACTGGTGCAGCACGAGCAAAGTCTTGGAGATGGGAATGGGACGTTTCAAAGATGTTAATTACAGATCATTAGAAGAGTGGAGAGCATGTGTAGGATGAGAGTTTGAGATATATGGAGGTGCAGCGCTGTAGAGAGCTTTGTGGGTGGGAAGGGAGGATTTTGTGTTCTAGACTGAATAGGATGCCTTTGGATGTAAAAGACTTAAACATGCCTGGGATGGCGCAATCATTCATTAATGCATTGCCTTTGCTTCAAACACTAAACTTAGGGCTGTATTAGATGATCTGAGCTGCCCTGTAAGATTTGCGCTAGTATATGGAGCCTATGTTACAACTCCAGCGATGGGAGGAGAGCTGCACAAACAATTGCTGGATTTTTCGCAGGCTTTGTCCTGCAATCATCCCTTATTACACGAGATGTGTCTCCTATGGCCGATTTTTTTTAAATTTTTTATATATATAATTTTTTTTTTTGTCTGGTCTCGGTGATCCGATCAGCTGATTAAACCAGTGTTTGCTTGTTTGTTGGCCAAGGTGGTGCCGCACCTTGTCATAGGGCCTTTACTTGTGTTTTTTTTATATTTTCTGTGTGATTTGTGTGAGTCACATACAGTGGTCCCTCAAGTTACAATATTAATTGGTTCCAGGACGAACATTGTGTGTTAAAGCCATTGTATGTTGAGACCATAACTCTATGAAAACCTGGTAATAGGTTCTGAAGCCCCAAATTGTCATCCAAAAATAGGAAAAGTGAGGATTAAAGAAAAATAAGTAGATAACTAATTCAAATAAAGCAAGTCATTACATATGAAAGTAAGAAAAATCTTCTGGAAGATGTAAATCACTGTCTATGTAGAGGACAGGAGCTTCTTCAGTGTCCTGTACAGTACACACAGTGTCCCAAAAAAAGTAAAAGGAAGCCGCCCCCACCTGGAGCAGCTATCCCTGGCACAGGTAAAGAGTAGTACAGAACATGTAGTACAGGGGTTTTACCAGTGAAATGCCCATTCCTATTGATCTGTTCTTCCAGCCATTAACAAGTTTTGCATATCTGGACTGTCTGTACATTGTATGTTGAGTCTGGTTTCAAGTTACA
Organism: Hyla sarda; assembly: GCF_029499605.1. Classification (NCBI taxonomy): domain Eukaryota; kingdom Metazoa; phylum Chordata; class Amphibia; order Anura; family Hylidae; genus Hyla; species Hyla sarda. The sequence continues at coordinate 550,456,422 of NC_079189.1, forward strand.
ATGGTCCAGAAAAGACCATTGTATGTTGAAAATATTGTATGTTGAGGCCATTGTAAGTTGATGCATCACTGTATTTTAATGCGTATTAATATTTATTAACTTCCATTGTGAAAAAGAATGTTACCTATAGCCCTCCATATCCCCTTGCTTCTTACGGTCATGGCCAAACTCTCTTATAAGTGTATATATGGATTGTATTTGATCTTGGTAAAAATCCCCGACAGTTAAGATAAAGTGATAAAGTAATGGATGTTAGCCTCCATTTGCTGTAAGAGGAGAATAATTGAAGAGCCTGAGCTGTTGGGGGGGGGGGGGGGGGGTTCTGTAGAAACGTCCTGGCAGCTAAGATGAACCAAGATTGCCTTGTATGTGACAGATGCTAAAGATAAGGTTGAGATTGTAACAAGCAATATTTCTGTGCTATTATTATCATGCTACTCTTCTGTCATACGCTCAGTCTTTTCCAGCAAAAATTGTACTATATTTTTCTTCTGTCACATAAAAGTATATCAGTAAGCTACAAAAACCTGTGTCATAGTGTTTCCTTTAAGCAGACAAAGATGGATCTTGGCTCATCATTACTATTGGCACAATGGCAGTAGCCAGAGGAAAACAAATCTGTCTATATATGTAATTGGGCTTTATCACTGAAGCTTCTTTTTTTACATTTTATAGATGTCTGTTATCTTTATATTTGTTTACCTAAAACTGATCCTGTCTGTGTCCTTAAATCCTAGTTTTCTTCCTTGTATGGCTCCCTTGCATGCAGTTCACTGAAGAGGAGGAGGTGTTTATTTGATTGCCCTTACATCTAACCTGAGAACCTTTTCCATCACTGCTCAGAGCTGACAACTGGCTGCTCTGTCCACTGAGGCTCTGTGACACGGCCCGGCTCACACAGCAGGCTGATAGACAAGCCTAGAGCCTGCACAGAACCCTGCCTTTCCTTCGCACAGTTTTATGTCTCTTCACAGAGACTCACAGTAACTGCAGGGACAAGACAGTGTTCTGGACAGTGTAGGGACACCTAGTGGTAAGAAGTATAGATAATTTTTTCACCCACAAATGTACACCTGTTAACCATTGTATATTACAAATATACATAAAATGTTCTCATTTACATCATAGAAAAAGTTTTCGCAAATGACAGTGGCCATTTAATAGTTCCCTGCTTTGTTCAATTCCAGTTGCTTAGAAGGGTTCCTTATTTTGACACCAACTGGTCACTAGACATTAGATCTGGGCTTCTCCTATTCCATTTGGCTTGTCTGGGTCCTAACTGTGGCTCCCAGCAATCAGATACTCTTAAGAATTACAGAAGGGCAGTATGACCAGCTCACAAAAAAACATACAAACCCCATGTCAAGTCTAGTATGTAATAAGAGTAATAAGACAACGAGAACCATACAAGGTGGAATGGAGGAGGACACAAAAAAAAGTGATGGCAGTCAGGAATGAAGATGATGAAAACAGAAATAAAAACAAGGACTGGTCATCCCCGTTCACCCACACTAAACCCAGTACACTGGGTTACAGTTTGGGTGAACAGGAGACCAATGAGAGGTCAATGAGTTAAATACGTACCTGTAGTCCGGAGCTGTGTCACTTCGAAGATCCTCTTCTATCCCCGCTAAACGGCACATAGGAGGCAGGCCCGCCAGGTGAATTTGAATATTCATTGGCACTGATTACGTGAGCGCCAATGAATTTACCAGTAAATATTCAAATTCTCAGCTATACCACTGTGTTCCTGCTGAGACTCTGCTCCTTTCCTGGCAAGCAGAAAGCTATTTGTGTTGACTGCTCTACCATGAACAGAGGAGCACTACAGAGTCCTGAATGTTGACTGCTCTACCATGAACAGAGGAGCACTACAGAGTCCTGAATGTTGACTGCTCTACCATGAACAGAGGAGCACTACAGAGTCCTGAATGTTGACTGCTCTACCATGAACAGAGGATTACTACAGAGTCCTGAATAAGAGTGAGAGTGGAAGTGCATGTTGTTATATTTTGTAAACACCAGGTGACACCAAACTTTGTAACTCTTCACTGGTCATTCTTTTCACAATATGTAAATGGAAAACGTTATTTGTTATTTATGATTTATTCAATTAACATGATATTTATTGGCAGGGGAACTTGTTTTCCTTGCGGTTCTAGTAAGATTTCTGATAATGGCCTGTGGCATAGCCACGTCCCACTTGCACAGATTCTATGCAGTGCAATTTCTTCCCTCACACATGTTGACGTAGAGTTTGTTGATGGGGGGGGGAAAAATGTCATTCCATCATTTTACATTTCCTTCATTTGTCTCCAATGTCTCTGTCAGATCTCAGGAAGCATAAACCTCTTTTGCCAGCGATTGTAACTCTAATCAGAGAAACTTGACTGATTTAACAGGGCGTAAAATAATTCTCTCTCAAATGGTCCTCCAGTTGTGTCAGGTCATTTTACTTGCCAGTAGCCATTTCCTCATGATCTTCTAAATGTAAATCCTGGTATTTGTATTTATTTTACCTCGTATTTGCTTCATTGTGGCGTTGAGACACTGTAATAAGAACAATGAAGGCTTGTCGGCTCTAGTTTACTGGATGCAGACATTTTGCGCACATCTCGTGTTGACCTTGTGAGAAGGAAGAAGAGCGTTGCAGCTCAGGTTGGCAGCTTTCATTTGGGCTCTAGTGCTGGAGAGTTGTTACATTTCATTAGTTGGGGAAGAACCTCACGGAACATCTTTCTGAATGAAGGAATGCTTCTTACACTTCTAGCAATGTTTCCATTGAATATTTGCAGACACGTTTGCCATTTTTCTGTAATCCAGGATAGGGTGTAATGGCAGATAGTTCCAATATTCCCCTACCTGCATAATACTCATAAGGGTCCAGGAAGCGGTGATGTATAAGATGTTTGATAAGTTCCTCAGACCATAGCTGCTTCAGTTGTCCCTGTCTTCATCATGGAGGAATAATATTTATATTTTTAGTACCCCGAATACTACTTTAATATTGCTCATGGTATTATCTAAACATTATTTGATCTCTATTAATGATGACCTTGAACTCCTTTTGTTTTGAACAGTTTGTCCAAGGAAAAATTAATGTATGAAAAAGAAGCCAAACAACAAGAAGAGAAGGTGGAGCGCATGAAAAGTGAGGGAGGGGATGAGTACGTCATCAAAAAACAGGCAAGGAACAATTGTCGTATTTTAATCAGCCCATTCATTTTACTATTATCCTTCTAAAAATACAGTGAAACCTATACATAAGAACATCTCTTTGAAAAGACACACCTTAATCGGGACCATATTTAGTGGAACAGATTTTAAGTCCACCATACCATATGCTTAGTGGCTATTTTCCTTAAGAAGACCCCTTTTAAATAAAATAAAAATTTGGTGGTCTCAAAAAGGTTTCCTTGTACACTTCCTCTGGCACCAAGAATTCCCCATAATATTAGAATATTGAAAAATTTATGAATTTGGGCAGCCGGAAAGTGCTGGTATGGCGGAACACTGAGCATGTAAGTGGCCATGAAGGCTTTGGGGTAGTAGTTTATGTATCACATTGTAAGACTTGTTAGTAGGGCAGACAAGTTGTTGCAGATATACCCAATAGTTATAATGTATACGGTATGGCTGGTAAAATCTTTATAACACTCTGACATAGAGACATATGGTGTAGCTGGTTTTCAGACCTCTTTCACAGACCTCTTTTTAGATGAGTCTATAGAGAAATGGACCCCCTCTCTGTTACTCCATCGGCACCTCTGCATGACATTCATGGGTGCTAGGTTGCTATGTAGCCGGGGGGGGGGCCTGACAAAGGATATATTGTCTGCTTTGTGTATTAGGCTCTAATAGGCTGTCTGTCTGTAAAACACAGACGGGCAATATTACATCACAGTACAGAACTATTGCAGATAATTATATGAATAATCAAAGTAAATTCTAATATCCACATATAGTAAAAGATAAAATAAGTTAATAAGATTTTTAGGTACCATATAATAGTATGATTGGAGAATAAACTCATGCAAAAAAAGTAATCGCTCTTGGAATAAACAAAAAATAAAAAAATAAAGGGGCATTCTGAAGTTTGAATAACTAAGTGTTCAAAATTGCTGTATGTGAAGAAACATATCAGTCTGGAGGCATCACCTGTCGTTCATGGCTCCTTTAGTATACGTTTATATCCAAGCTGTTTCCATCTCCCATTACCATCAACCAAGTCTGTTGTTTTTTTTATAAAACAATATAATATATATATATATATATATATACACCGTATTTATCGGGGTATACCATGCACCGGCCTATAACACGCACCCTCATTTTACCAAGGATATTTGGGTAAAAAAAAGTTTTTTACCCAAATATCCATGGTAAAATGAGGGTGCGTGTGCGCGCGTGTATACCCAGATATACCCCCAGGAAAGGCAAGGGGAGAGAGGCCGTCGCTGCCCGCTTCTCTCCCCCTGCCTTTCCTGGGGTCTAGAGCCCTGCTGCCGGCCCTTCTCTCCCCCTAACTATCGGTGCCGCTGCCCGTTCTGTCCCCCTGACTATCGGTGTCGGCGCCCCATTGCCGGCGACGATAGCCAGGGGGAGAGAAGGGGCAGCGGCACCGATTGCCGGCGCCGCTGCCCCGTTGCCTCCCCCCATCCCCGATGGCATAATTACCTGTTGCCGGGGTCAGGTCCGCGCTGCTGCAGGCCTCCGGCGTGCGTCCCTGGCGTCGTTGCTATGCGCTGCACGGTGCGGCGCATGACGTCAGTGTGCCGCACCGTGCATAGCAACGACGCAGGGGACGCACGCCGGAGGCCTGCAGCAGCGCGGATCCGACCCAGGTAATTATGCCACCGGGGATGGGGGGTGGCAACGGGGCAGCGGTGCCGGCAATGGGTGCCGCTGCCCCTTCTCTCCCCCTGGCTATCGGCGCCGGCAATGGGGCGCCGGTACTGATAGTCAGGGGGACAGAACGGGCAGCGGCGCCGATAGCTAGGGGGAGAGAAGGGCCGGCAGCAGCGCTCTAGACCCCAGGAAAGGCAGGGGGAGAGAAGCGGGCAGCGACGGCCTCTCTCCCCCTGCCTTTCCTGGGAGTGTATCGGCGTATAACACGCACATAGATTTTAGGCTAAAAATTTTAGCCTAAAAAGTGCGTGTTATACGCCGATAAATACGGTATATGATATAAAAAGCAAATGCAACGCTACTTAGCCAAAGGTGTGGTGGGTGCCAGCATCTTTGACTTGACCAGAGCCCAAAGCAGCATAAGTACCAAATGGAGTAGCACTCCAGATGTCACTCCAAAACAAAAAATGTATTATAAGCACACATCAGATCTGTGGAACTATTCTCGAGGATGTGGTACCTACTCATTAGGGCTATAATCAGTGCACCCAGTGCAATCAGTTAGCATAATTAAGTGCAATTATGCATAGTAAACAATAAAGAAGTGCCTAAATTAACATATATATATATATATATATATATATATATTATATTGTACCGTGTATATATTTATAAAAAATACATACACACATATATAAACATTGTAATGGCAACATACGGTAAGTTTTGCAAATGTTACTGACTGCTGTTCTCTGCAGATCAGTGGTTGGTACCATTGAATGTGCAGACTTTTTAACTGTGCCAGGCTACAGGAGGATGAGCCACAGGCTACAGTAATATGTCTGTATAAAATGGAGGCATCTGGATTGGCAGGGAGCAGTGTAAGATACAGGAAGACTGAAGACTCATGGGAAATGTAGTCTTCAGTAGAAAAGCAGCAATATGCCATGGGTGCGAGGGGGCATGGTTGATCTGGGAATCCTTAGAAATAAACGAAAGTGTCGCTACTAGACACAGTGACTGTTTATTAGTTCACCACATGACTTATCTTAAATGGTGGCAGTCGGATAACCCCTTTAACCTAAGGATTTTCACAAAACAACATTTAAGAGTATGTAGGCAGGAACACTTTCCCATTCAGTGGGGTTCCAGTTTAGTAATTTTGCTCCCTATCGCATGGTGAGAAGAATATCATCTCTGGTAAAATGAAATGCAGGGATAAGTAATAACTTTTTATGCATGATAAGCATCAAAATATAGACCTGCTGTTTTCTGTTTTTCATTTTCTTTACCTTTCTTTTTCCCTTAAAGCCTCCTGCCAGGGCTCCTCGGTGTGATCAATAGACTCAATGACAGTTTTTGTTCCTGCAGTAATTATCTCCCTGTGATATCTCCACACAGGATTTCTTTATAACCCATAAGATGCAGGCCACCAGGATGCAACCAGCTGAGCCCCCATTTGGGTGAAGGGGGGAAAACAGCAGAAAGAGTTTATTTTAAGTAAACTTTCTGAGCTTAGGCTGCGATTTCTGCCACGGACAGGGCAATTACTTGTACAGCGCTCTATCTGCTGTCCGTGTCCTTGTCTAGAAGAGCTCTTCCTGAAATGCAAATGACATACTATATATAATACTGTATATATTTATTTTCAGGGCTGACTATAGTTTGAGAATAACAGCAGGGAGTATATTTTATATATTGTATTATGATAGTGTGACAGAAATTCGCCACTCGTGACTTCTTGCAAAAGTAGCTTTATTATTAAGTTGCCAGTGTTGCTTGAATTGTAGCTTTTTGTCATTTAACCCCTGAATGACTGAGCTATATTTATTTAACCTATCCTTAGGCTATCAATATTAGCTCAGTGGTGAGCCAGCTCTTGGCACCCTCGCCGATCAGCCTTTTCAAGTGAGTGCACGCTCTTCAGACATCTGTACTCCGCCTCGCTGTACATTTTACTAGTAGCTGTGGAGTGTATTGTAGCCATTTCCTATTCAATTAGTACAGTAGTACACAGTGTACAGTGTGCAAAGAAAGAAAAGGCTGCTGCGCTCACTAAAGACCACATGGTTCTTTCAAAAGGCTGATCTGATATTGATGGTGAATACTAATAATAGACTACAAGAGGGGAATTTCTAAAGCAAGTACGTCTTTGACGTCAAGGGGGCGGGGCTTTACCAAAATGTATGCTAGAAATCAAGTTTAAATTGTAGCTGAAATCTATGCTAGCTCGGAGCTGGTATAGATTTTAGCGCACAGACAGCCACTGAGGTGCCTGATTTGTTAAATGGCATGTGCCTTTTTAATTGAGCGAATCAGAAGCCAGCAGGATTTTAATTAAAGGAATACTCTGTCCCTAGACATCTTATCCCCTATCCAAAGGATGGGGGCCTCCACAATCTCTCCTGCAGCACCCACTTGTCATCAGCGGCTCCGGCCCCTGTATCGTGAGTCATCAGACATGGAGCGGTCTTCGCTATGTGCAGCTGATGACAAGTGGATGCTGCAGGAGATGTCTAGGGGCGGAGTACCTCTTTAAAGGGGTACTGCAGTGAAGGACAATTTATCCCCTATCGATAGGATTGTGGATAAGTGTCAGATCGCAGGGGGCAGACACTTATCGAGCAGGGATCAGCACACAACCTTGATTTATTTCCATGGTAGAGCTGGAGATACACGTGTACAGTGCTCAGTTATCTATGCTTGTTTGCATTCTGTCAGCTGTAACTTTTATTTTAAAGTTACATAAGCTATTTCAAATATTTAAAGGGAGAAGCAGGATATAAAAGCAATCGGTACCTTTCATGGAGCTGAGTTGGTTACCAATTTATAAAATATCCTTTTCATTTCCCAGCCAGGTGTCAAGGAGGTGGAGCTTCCCCCACATCCCAGCGCCTCCTTGATTCTAACCTTATCCCTGTAATTAAGGCAAAGAGGGTCTGGGAGGAAAGGTGAATGATGAGGCGTGCCAGGCTGTGATATTTGAGCAGCTCAGCCCCACTTTTTTTAAGTTTGGCAACCACAATCCGCTCTGCAAAAGGCACAGTTTGCTTTTATCCTTTAACACCTATCCAACAGTGTCTGCAGCATTTAGCAGCAAATAGAGCCAACATATTAACTTCATTTACCCTGTTCTTAGTGAGTTGGACAATCCCATAGACTTGCATTCTAAGACCATCTTGGTCACATGATACCTAGCCAGGAGAGAATGCTGCTATTTTGTTTTATGTTTAATAACATGCCAAAAATGTAGGTTCCAAAACGGAATCTGATGGAGCATGTCACAGTTGTGTCTATCTGATTGAGGATGTCACTTTTCTTCAATATCTTTACCATTACAGAAACAGCAGTCCATATCTTTGTCTTTGTTGATCCAGAAAAGGGCCAAATAGATGTAGATAGAAACATAATGATCTTTTCAGTAGGATAGATATGTTAATTGCAGGCATGTTTACTTACTGTGGATTTGCCATCCACATCTACAATGTAAACCTCTTCAAAATAAAAAGTTTGCAACAATATAGAAATTCAGAGTAAGGGTAAATGTCCCATCTGGCTCAGTCATCCATATCATCGAAAGCATTTACATTAAATATGATTAAAAAAAATAACTCATTAGCTCATTGCAACCACTTGTTTGGCTGTTGGACTTTCTTATTCTTATTTTGGAATTTTAGATTGAAGTACTGCAGGAATCTCGTATGATGATCCCAGATTGCCAACGCAGGCTAGAAGCAGCTCACACGGATCTTGCACAGGTCTTAGTAAGTACATATTTGTCCCTTTTCCTTTTAGGCCTCATAGATTATTCAGCAAATGTCTAAATTTTGTCTGTTATTTATATGGATACAGGACCAGGTTGTCATACTGCATAGAAACATTCTAGTTTAGATGCTCGAGTCTTAAATACATATAATGTTATTATCTACATTATGGGGGACTTCAAGTGTTTTAAGCATTTGCTGGTGTTTAGTGGGTGTATAGTCTTTTATTACTGTAGATGGGTTCATTTTGTTGGCATTGCTATTTTTTTTACTTGATAATTGCACTTCTCTTTCTATGATGTTGTACTGTCCAAGCGTTCTGAGAGTTGTAGTTTTGCACCAGCCGGAGACACGCTAGCTGGGAAATACTGCTGTATAGTTTCTAATACAACCCTCTCTTAGTGTAGCCTCAACAGCAGAGAACCTCAGAAAAAGGGCTGGATTACAAAGGGCGCTGGTAGCCAGGTAAGAGTATTGCACATTTATTACCCACAATGAAAATACCGTTTGTAATCCAACCCTTTTCTCCGGAGGTTCTTTATTTGTATGCTACACATGAGGCTTGGAGTGGCTGCAGGGTCCAGGCTATGGGTTACACGCTATTTCCAATCTTGTACTTGGTACAACCCACATCGGTGAGCAGTTGCAGTCTTGAAAATATCATCCTTGGTATTTAACTATATCACACTACGGAGTGCTATATTTCTTTTATTGTAGTCAACAGCAGAGCAACCACCTGAACATTGTAGATGTCAACTTTTTAGTGTAAAAGCATTTGGCCGCCGTCCCAAAGTGGAGGCAGCAGTATGTGTGTGTCTTATCATGCTTTAACTAACAACCTTTCTTTCTTTTTAGGAGAATGAAAAAGACTTAGAAGAGACAGAGGAATTTAAAGATGCCCGTGCCATGGTGGACTCTGTGAAATTAGAAGCGTAAAACGCTCTCTGTGGCCTCCATTTTTATGCTATATTATTCCACTGTCCTGTTTTGAAAAATGGGAAAAATCTAATGCATTTCCATAGCCTAAAAATAAAAAGAAACTTGATTGCAATTGTATAGCTTCTAGGATTTAGATAATATATTGGTTTATTTTATACAGGTATATAGCAGCGTCATTCCAGGTTAGTTCAGGGGAAATGCTAAGGCTTCCTTAGGTCGTACAGTGAGCACTTCTCAAGGTTGGATAGAAGGTCGGAGATGACATGTCACACAGGTCTGATATAATGAAATAAGTCACTGACTAACAAAGATTAACATGGCGCAATACGTCTTAACACTTCATTGTTAATGCACAAGCCTGTAATAGGAGGGAACTGGTTTATCTCAGGAATATACCATGTCACTAGATTTACAGGTATGCCTGCTTTATCAGTTGTCGTGTTTGTCAGCTGCTGCGGGAAAGCCCTGTGTGTTTTCTCATAGGAAAAGACGCAGCGTATTTCCCGCTGTGCAGCGTGTAATACGATGCGTATACGCAACGTGTGATCCTACCCTTAGAAATGTACCTCCTAGTCCTAGTTTGAGAGTGAAAGTTAATAAAGTTTCTTAAGACCTAGAAACCCCATTGTTTAAGTCTCATAATTCCACATGTAATATGTATGTACACTGTGCAAACGTTATCTGATATATACTACCTGTTAACCATCAGACCAGAACACATGATGTGGAATAAAATATTGCCTTCCTGTTTATCTTGTCTACTATCAAACATTTCACTATTTATTCTTCTTGTTGCAAGGTGAAGGTTACCATCATATTTATGCTTTTCTTCTTATTCGTCTCTCTGTAGGTCGAATTCTTAGGTTTTTTTCTTTTTTTCACACATACAGCATCTCATTTTATTTACCCGTTAAGTCACAACGATTTATTTTTTATTTTTTTGCATTTTCATCTGTCTTTTACTAGCCATAAGGCTTTCAATGTTCCACCTACTGACCCATAGAAAGGCTTGTTTTTGCATGACCAGTCGTACTTTGTAATTACATCATTCATTTTACCACAAAATCTAAACTAAAGCCCCCCAAAAAAATTATTTGTGGGACAAATTTGAAGAAAAAAAAAGTTTTGCAACTGTACTTTTAGGGGCATTGGCATTATAATTTAGTAGTTTGAACATTTCCAAATGAGCAATATCAAATATTGTTTTTGTTTACAATATTGCATTAGAAAAGTGGGAAAGGGGGGTGATTTAAACATCATTCAGGGGGGCGTGGCTTGGCAGAGGTAGATGGCCGCATGATTGCTGAGCTCCGGCACATAGCGACAGATTAAGCTTCCAGACCCGTTTCACACAGCCCTGATTCTGCCGAAACCCCTTCCGGAATCCTTCTGACCCACCTGGCAAGCTATGGCAGCGAGGAAAAGGAACAAAACCAGCGGAAGACCGAAGAAACTAACGGACTTCTACTCCGCTCCTGAAGGCCGTACCTCACGAGATGGCGCTGAACTATCTACACACAGCGCGCGCGTTAACAGTAGCGCTGTATCCCCACCACGATCCGGGGTACCTGCCGATTCACAGCGAGGCAGCATTTCCTTACCTTCATCACCCGCAACTGCTAGAGGTCCGCTCCATTTTGTCCCTGACACGGAGCAGCATAAGTGTTACTCCCCGACCACTGCAGGGTCCCGCTACAGAGCTCTGCAAAGGTCCTCTCAGCCAACATGTCCGGATTCCATGAGCTCTATCAAACAAAGACCTCGCATGTCCTCAGAACAGGACTGCTGCTCTGAACCATATGGGATGCTTCTGGACACTGTGAGTACGGACATTTTTCCTAACTTTCCTACCTCCAATGTGCATGTCACTGAGGTTACCTTGAAAAATATGCTCCTAGTACTGAACACTATATGAGCTACTATGGCGCAATCCCTAGCGCCCATTCATGCAGCTATATCTGAGACAAAAAAAAGGCATACCGAAAGCACACCGAAAGCAAGATGGCTGAATTCGCCACCTCTCATAATGATCTTATAGACGCACACTATGATCTGGAATCGGAGGTGCAGGAAGTTAAATGTAAAATTGCTGACTTAGAAGACAGGTCGAGACGCAATAACATTAAATTCAGGGGCATCCCTGAGGAGGTGTCCACGAAAGATTTGATGTCTTACCTGTCTGGACTTATGGCTGCTTTATTACCTAATATGTCCCAACAAGACCTATTGCTGGATAGGGCACATAGAGTCCCGCGCCCACAGCATCTGTCAGATGACGTACCCAGAGACATTTTAGTGAGAGTCCACTTCTTTCATATCAAGGAGGCTCTAATGGCTAAGTCACGTCAAAAGGACTTACTCCCAGATCAATACCGCATGATCTCTCTTTACACTGATCTGTCGGCTATAACCTTGCAAACCCGTAGAAAATTGGCTCCTATCACAGTAGCCCTTCGGGAACACAAGATTATGTATAAGTGGGGATTCCCTACCCACCTGCTGATCCATAAAGATAAGCTGCATGTCATTAGATCTCCTCAAGAGGGGGCCCGGCTGTTGTCCATGTGGGGGATCGCTGTGGACTTACCTCCTATCGAACGTTCCTCTTCACAGTCTCGAATTCCACCGGACTGGACGGTTGTTTCTTACCGCTGAAAGGGTCACACTTGAACAGCCATGGACTTGGACGTGCTGCTTCCTCTGGGCTTTCAAGTGACTTGATTTCCCCCACACTGCGGTGAGGATTATTCTTCACCATACTCTGGATTTCCTGGGTTACCTTATTCTTTGGGAACATGTTCACTCTGCTTTTTGTTTGTTTTCCCCTGTTCTCCCTCCGTTTCTCCCCCCCCCCCCCCTCCCCTTCTTTTGTCTTTCAGGCACGCTTCATTAGGAGATACCTTTTCTACAATCAACTTGACATCATTCACCAATCTCTTCACCTGGACTCTTGTATGCATTAGCTGTCTGGACTGCCATAATGGTAATTAAGGTTGCCTCATTGAATGTCAATGGGCTTAATTCGCCACGTAAAAGGTGGTATTTATGGAAAGAGGCAAAGTCTTTATCCTGTGATATACTAGCAGTGCAAGAAACGCACTTATTGGAGGCTGACGCCCATAGAGTTAAACATCCCCTTTACCCTCATATCTACCATTCCCATTTCACCACTAAAGCTAGGGGAACCCTTGTTGCTATCTGCAACACATTAGCGTTTACACCTATGAAAGTGGTAGCTGACAAGATGGGACGATATGTTCTAATTGTGTTCTATTAATAATGCAATATACACGATAATGTCCATATACGGACCTAATGGGAAATAACTAACTTTCATGAAAAAGTTTTTTGCATACTCCATAAACAAGGTCAGACCATATTACTTGGCGACTTTAATGCAGTAGCAGATCAGACAGTTGACTTATCGAGACCTGACAGACACCGCCCCTGTGTCTCTACATCCTCTTTTTCACAGGGAGGACTTTTTTGATGTATGGTGCATATATCACGCTAACGAAAGAGATTACTATTTTCACTCGCAAGTTTCAAATAGTTACTCTAGAATAGACATAATACTTGTTGATAAACATCATTCAGGGGAAGGGCTTAGTCGCATTTATTCACACTTTTTTTTTAATCAGCATAGTATTGATCAGTGTTATCAGCACTCTGCTTCTCCAGCCTGCCGAAGCAGAGTGAAGAACTGACCATACATAGGCAGGCCTTTAGGTGCCATGTCAGGTGATTGGGAACCTGCTATCACACTGGGGAGATCCCGATCAGCAATCTGCAGTTCTGCCAAACCAAACTCTGTGCATCATAGATCCGTAGAGATTTAGAAGTTCAGTTTAGTAGAAAAAGGTTGGGTCCAGGTGTTAAAACCTTGAATATAAACAGCATAATACGCCTGCCTAAATAAGCTATGAAGGGAAATGGAGGCAAGACAAAGATCTAACATGCTGGAGGCTGTGTAGCGGCACCATTTGATTCTCAGCCAGGTGTCATATGGTAGAGATTCTTATGGAATCCAACAAAGAAAACTACTCTATGACTCATGCCCAAAATGCAATAGCCTGAATTCATTCCATGCCTGAGGACTTCAGTTGTGTGAACGTACAGTGAGATTCTCCAAGCTCAAATCTTATAAATTGGTCATTTATTAATTTCTCCTTGTTAGAGGATGTTCACACAGTGGAATTCCACAGGAATATTCAGCTTGGAAATTGATTTCAATGGGATTCTGCTGCACTGTGCACACGGCGGAATTTCCGGTTCCTGTGTCCACAGAAAGAATAAACATGTCACGGGCTCAGGCTGTTACAGAAACCTTGGCCCAGTTTTACTAATGTGGTCTAATAGTTAGTGCAAACTTAGACTAGACAGTTAAAAATGTGCTGGATTTATCACAGGGGTTCAGGCTGATTGATACAGACTAGCCTTACCCATAGACTGTCCTGCACAAGTTACAACTGTTAGTTGGCTGACTTTATTACAAAATGTCACACACGCTACTCCCCCTAAGCCTAAGTTTAGCAAGGGAAAAAAACATAAATATTCATAATGGCTGCCATAAAGAAACCAATAATAAAACAAACATTTCAATAAAAATAAACCCTGAAGGAGCAGAGATTACCAGAAATTGAAATCAGTATGTAACATAGTAGTTACTAAGGGTAATTATCAAAGTGTATATTCCGTGTTGATTTGCTGTAACCTGGACAAATTTAAAATTCATGTTTTATTATTGTCATATAATCAGTAAACAGTAAAGAATTGTATACATTTGAAATATAAGATATATATATATATATATATATATATATATATAAGATATAGATATATATAATATAGTAAATTTTCGCATCCCTGAAATTTTTCTACAAAATTAAGTATTTCTCACAGAAAAAGATTGCAGTAACACATGTTTCCCTTACGTCCTAACCAGCAGCACAAGTGGGGTGTTCTGCCCCTGTGAAGCTGGCAGGACGGTGGAATTTTTAATTCCGCCCAAGCAATTTAAATTAATTAGCCCCCCCATAAAAGGCCTCCTCCCCTAGGCCATCTCGCTTTTTTTCTGTCCTGTGTAAGGACAGCAGGACGGTGCAGGCTCCTTTGGAGCCTGCCTGGATGTCTCCCCTGTATTGGGGAGATATTTTTGGGGCGCAGTACCTTTTTCAACTGCCCCCTGTTTTTTTCTCTTTATATTATCTGGGCCTCCGGCCTGGTTTATCTTAAAACTATTTGTTTTGACTATTTTATTTGCTACAAGGATCCGGTGATCCCTCATAGCATTAGGGATGCCGCTGCGTTTTTTTTTTTTCTTACCCGCCTGGCGTCCCACGTGTCTCGGCGCACGCTCGCCTCCATTACACTGTGCGAGCCGTGGACCGGAAGTACGTCATCTGACGACTTCCGGTCCCGGCCTCACTTTCTTCAGCGCTTTGCGCTGCCTTTTAAGTTTTTATACTTAGGGGAAAATTCAGGCGTGAGCCCTTTCCTAGTTAGGGAAGGGCTCAGTGGATAATTTTTATTAAAATTCCCTTCCGGGTGTTTCAGCCTATTGCAGGCTGGTCTTCTCTGAAGGGGGCGGGGCTTCCAGGCCCTTTCCCATATAAAGACAGCTGAGACCTTCATTCAGTCTGCTGCCATCATAGCTAGTCCTATTTACAAGCCTAGCATTAGTGGTTAGAGCTCCTATCTGCATTATAGGTATCTCTCCCTCTCTATTTGGCGTTAGGGCGATAATAATTTTGTTTATTATCCCTAACTTATTTTCTTTCTTTCCAGAGTCATGTCTACTCCTTCCTCTAGTGACCCACACTCTGGTGGTCGTAAGGCTAGCGCCAAAAAACGCCATCTAGCTTGCGCCAATTGCGGCACTCCGCTTCCGGACGCTTACGAATATAACAGGTGTCCCGGTTGCCGTCCACCCCCTAATCCAGCTGAACCTACTGTCCAGGACATGTTCATCTGGATGAAGGAGTTTATGGGAAATTCCATATCTGAAATTAAGAGTGCTCTTGTTCCCAAAAGAGCTAGAACTGAATCCACTCCTCCTTCTGTGGCGGAAGAATCCGTTATGTCGGTCGATGTATTGGACCAGAGGTCATCTGTACAGTCTGAACAGCCTGTTGAGGTGAAGATGTGTCCGCCTCTTTTCCCTGCGGAAAAGACGCAGAGATTACTTAGGTCCATCCGGTCAAGGGACCAGGATGTTGACCAAGGGGAAGCCTCTGCATCCACCTCTAGAGAACCTTGGGTTTTCAAGGTGAATGATGCACGCAAAAAGATGATGAAGGCTGAGTGGAAACACCCAGATAAACCTGCGCTTGTCACTCGTACCTTCAAATTGATGTACCCTCTCTCGGACGCGGAATCTGATTCCTGGATGCCACCTCCTAAGGTTGATATGGCAGTAAATAAACTGTCCAAGAGAGTCTTGGTTCCCGCGGATGATGGAAGCAACCTCCAGGACCCGCTTGATAGGAAGGTGGATTCCCTTCTCAGACGCACATATTCAGCAGCATCAGCGTCTGCCTCTGTGGCTATTGCCTCGGGAGAAGTGTCTGACTTCGTGAAGGAGCGTGTGGAGCGCATACAGACTGAGATTGACAACAATGTCCCTAGGGAAGACATCTTGGACAGCTTCAAGACACTCCTCCTTGGTATAGACTTCCTCTGCGAGGCCTCCCAGCAACACCTTAAGCTAGCTGCCAAGCCTATGGCACTCGCTTCTGCTAGCAGACGTCCCTTGTGGTTACGCCCTTGGGTAGCGGACAACACCTCCAAGTTTAACTTGTGTGGGATGCCTTTCGAGCCTACTTGGCTATTTGGTTCTGAGCTGGATCGCATAATGGAAGGTTATGCTGACAAAAAAGGCAGGTGCCTTCCTGTTCAGGCCTTTCGGGGTAAAGGTAGAGCAAGAGGGGGGAAGTCCCAGGGCCCTCCTAGATCCCAGAGACGTCAGTCCTTTCAAAAACGTGGTGGAGGTCGCGGCCGCGGTAAAGACCGGAAGGCCGAGCTATGACTCTCCACTGACATCCACCAACGTTTTCCCTCTCCCTTCCCCTCAAGTGTTTGTTGCAGAGAATCTATCTGCCCATCCTCCTCCAGTAGGAGGACGTTTAAGTTTATTCCTTACAACCTGGATGCAAGAAATCCACGATCCCTGGGTTCTGAAGGTTATTCAGTCGGGGTACAGGATAGAATTTACCTCCCCTCCCCCAAGGAAGTTTGTCTTAACAAAGTTACTTCCTCAGCCAAAACAGGCTGTCATAGAAACCTCAGTTCTCCAATACTTGGGAAAGCAAGCTTTGGAAGAAGTTCCCCCAGATCAAAGAGGATCTGGCGTCTACTCCCCGATATTTTTGGTTCCCAAACCAAATGGCGACTGGCGCTTGATAATAGACCTGCGCTACCTAAACCGATTTATAAGGAAAAGGCGGTTCAGAATGGAAACCATTCGCTCGGTGGTCAGTATCCTGAACCCACAAGATCTCATGGTCACTATAGACTTGAAGGATGCATACCTTCATGTCCCTATATTTCCTGCCCTCAGGAAGTTCTTAAGAATCGCCGTCACCATAAAAGGTATGGTAAGGCATTTCCAATTTGCTGTTCTACCGTTCGGCATTACCTCCGCTCCCCACACCTTCACAAAGGTGGTGGCTCCAGTTGTCTCTGCTCTAAGACTAAAAGGCCTAGAGATTGTTCCTTATCTAGACGACTGGCTTTTAAAAGCCGCGACTCTAGACATTCTTCAAGCTCATCTTCAACTGACCCTGGATTTTCTTCAACACCTAGGGTGGCTCATAAATTGGGAAAAATCCGAGATCATCCCATCTACCTCAAGAAGGTTTCTGGGGTTTGTCCTAGACTCCTCTCGGATGACGCTGTCTCTCACCCCAGAAAGGAGAGAGCGCGTCATAAGAGCCGCAGAGTTTTTGTCGGTACCACGCAGAGTGCCCATCAGAACTCTAATGAAGATGTTGGGCCACATGTCAGCGTCTGCAGAAGCAGTCCCCTGGGCCCTGTGGCACCTCCGACCTCTCCAAGATCAGGTCTTGACTGCCTGGAATCGCAACCCCTGTGGGTTGGACAAAAAGTGCACCCTGTCGTCCGAAGTCCGTGCCTCTCTCAGGTGGTGGACGAACCTGACAGATGGGAAGTCCTTGATTCAACCTCTGTGGATCACTCTGACCACAGACGCCTCCCTTCTAGGGTGGGGAGCCCATCTGGACGACCATCCGGTTCAGGGTACCTGGACCCCTCAGGAAAGGTTACTCTCATCCAACATGAGAGAACTGAGAGCAGTTCGTCTTGCGCTCCTCCACTTTGCTCCCCATATCTTAGGGAAAGCAATAAGAGTCCGGTCAGACAACACCACTGTAGTGGCTTATATCAACAGACAGGGTGGCACAAAGTCCCAAGTGCTCCTCAGGGAGACCGGACTTATTCTATCATGGGCAGAGCTCAACCTATCCCACCTTGTTGCAGTCCACATCAAGGGGGATCTCAACGTAGTGGCAGATCGTCTAAGTCGCGGGCTTGCAGTCCAGGGAGAATGGTCTCTCAACGAGAAGATCTTCAGGAGGATAACCCTGAAGTGGGGTACACCAGAAATAGACCTCATGGCAACCCGGCTGAATGCCAAAGTGAGCAAGTTTTGTTCCCTTTACAAGGAGGACAATCCGGTGGCGATAGACGCTCTGTCCATCGCATGGAGGTTCAGGCTGGCCTACATATTCCCTCCACTTTCCATGATACCCAGGGTATTGATGAAAGTCAGGCAAGACCAGACCTCAGTGATTGCCATCATCCCATTCTGGCCGAAGAGGTCTTGGTTCACCCAACTCATGAGGATGAGTCAGGGGTGTTATTGGAGGCTTCCCCACGTGCAGAACCTTGTGTCTCACAACACAGGCTCCTGCCTAGATCTGAGGAGACTCAATCTGACAGCCTGGAGATTGACAGGACCCTACTAAGGAGTGGGCTTCCTGCGGAGGTCTTGAGAACTATTGCACACTCGAGAGCAGAGTCTACAAACAAGGTTTACTCCAGGATAAAGAAGATTTTCCTTCAATGGTGTGCAACGAAAGAGGTAGTTACCTCAGATCCTCCTCTTTCTGCAATACTGCGTTTTCTCCAGGATGGCCTTGACAAGGGTCTTAGCCCATCCACCTTAAAGGTTCAGGTCGCAGCACTCTCTGCCTTCCTAGGCAGGTCTATATCACAAGAATCCCTGGTTAGAAGATTCCTCAAAGGGGCTGAAAGACTTAAACCTACAGTTCTCAGACCTATTCCCAGTTGGGATTTAACCACTGTTCTCAGGGGGTTATGCGCTCCCCCCTTTGAACCTCTGGAAGAAGTAGACTTTAGGTATTTATCCCTTAAAGTCACTTTTTTATTGGCCATAACCTCAGCCAAGAGAGTGGGTGAGCTTCAGGCCCTTTCGGCTTTCGAGCCTTACACTGTTTTTCTACAGGACAGATTCCTGTTGAGGTTTTTACCTACCTTCCTTCCTAAGGTTCCGACTTTCTCCAATACCAACCAGGTCATTTCTCTTCCAGTTCTACTGCCTAATCCATCCTCTCCTGAAGAAGCGGTTGACCACACTCTGGACATCTCTAGAGCTCTCAGAGTCTATATCTCAAGAACTGGAGAATTCAGGAAGTCGGAACACCTCCTTGTCTCTTTTTCTGGAAAGAACAAGGGCTTGAAAGCCTCTAAACCTACCCTAAGTAGGTGGATTAAGGAGGCAATCCGAGAGACCTTCATAGTCCAGGAGCTAACTCCTCCTGCCTTTGTCACTGCCCATTCCACTAGGGCAGTCTCTACTTCCTTTGCTGAGAAAAGGTCTGTTCCTCTGGAACAGATTTGTGCTGCTGCTTCTTGGAGCACCCACAATACTTTTTTGAGTCATTACAGGGTTAATGCCAAACGATCGGAAGAGTTGGCCTTTGGGCAGTCAATCCTAAGTGCCACTCTGCCGTAGTCCCTCCCTATTTGTGTTGTTACTCGCTAAGTCCCCACTTGTGCTGCTGGTTAGGACGTAAGGGAAGCGTTAATTTTTAACGTAAATTTGTTTTCCCTTAGTCCTAACAGCAGCACACAAATTTCCCGCCCTAAACTTTTTTGTTACTTGTTATTAAGCGAGATGGCCTAGGGGAGGAGGCCTTTTATGGGGGGGCTAATTAATTTAAATTGCTTGGGCGGAATTAAAAATTCCACCGTCCTGCCAGCTTCACAGGGGCAGAACACCCCACTTGTGCTGCTGTTAGGACTAAGGGAAAACAAATTTACGTTAAAAATTAACGCTTTGCTATACACATGTATATTCCCTTTGTGTGTATTGGAACTAAACCAAAAAAGGAGGAAAAAAAGATAATTGGACATAATGTCACACCAAACTCCAAAAAATTGGCTGGACAAAAGTATTGGCACCCTAACTTAATATTTGGTTGCACACCCTTTGGAAAAAATAACTGAAAGCAGTCGCTTCCTATAACCATCAATAAGCTTCTTACACCTCTCAGCCGGAATTTTGGATCACTCTTCCGTTGCAAACTGCTCCAGGTCTCGCTTATTGGAAGGGCGCCTTTTCCCAACAGCAATTTTAAGATCTCTCCACAGGTGTTCAATGGGATGTAGATCTGGACTCATTGCTGGCCACTTCAGAACTCTCCAGCCCTTTGTTGCCATCCATTTCTGGGTGCTTTTTGACATGTGTTTGGGGTCATTGTCCTGCTGGAAGACCCAAGATCTCGGCCGCAAACCCAGCTTTCTGACACTGGGCTGTACATTGTGACCCAAAATCCATTGGTAATCAGATTTCATGATGCCTTGCACACATTCAAGGCACCCAGTGCCAGAGGCAGCAAAACAACCCCAAAACATAATTGAACCTCCACCATATTTCACTGAAGGTACTGTGTTCTTTTCTTTGTAGGTCTCATTCCGTTTTCGGTAAACAGTAGAATGATGTGTTTTACCAAAAAGCTCTATCTTGGTCTCATCTGTCCACAAGACATTTTCCCAGAAGGATTTTGTCTTACTCAAGTTCATTTTGGCAAAATGAAGTCTTGCTTTTTTTTTGTCTCTGTGACAGCAATGGGGTCCTCCTGGGTCTCCTGCCATAGCGTTTCATTTCACTTAAATGTTGACGGAAAGTTCGCACTGACACTGTTGCTTATCCACTGCTTATCCACCATCCGGACTATCCTGCATTGACACCTTTCATCAATTTTTCTCTTCCATCCGCACCGAGGGAGATTAGCTACAGTGCCATTGGTTGCAAACTTCTTAATAATGTTGGGCACTTTGGACAGAGGCAAATCTAGATCTCTGGAGATGGACTTGTAATCTTGAGATTGTTGATATCTGGTTCTCAAGTCCTCAGACAGTTCTCTTCTTTCTGTTGTCCATGCATTGTGTGGCACACACACACAATGCAAAGACTAAGTGAACTTCTCTCCTCTTCATCTGCTTTCAGGTGTGATTTTTATTTTGCCCACACGTGTTTCTTGCCCCAGGTGAGTTTAAAGAAGCATCACATGCTTTAAACAATCTTGATTTTCCACAATTTTGAAAGGGTGCCAATAATTTTGTCCAGCCCATTTTTGGAGTTTGGTGTGACATTATGTCCAATTTGCTTTTTTTCTCTCCCTTTTTTTTTGTTTAGCTCCAATACACACAAAGGGAATAAACATGTGTATAACAAAACATGTGTTACTGCAATCCTTTTCTGTGAGAAATACTTCATTTTCTAGAAAAATTTCAGGGGTACCAACATTTACAGCCATGACTGTATAAATATGTGGGGCATCATGTCAAACCCATTTAAGGCCTGGGTCTATAATTATTTTAAAACATTTGAATTTGCTCATAAATCAAACTTAGATTTTATTCTTTAGCTGCATCTCTATTCAACAGCAAGCAATAGTTCCAGCAATGTGGAAATTATGTTGTCTTAACAAGCAAATTATTTTATATGCTAAATATCACCAGCCTCTCTAGGGATGTATAAGGAATAGTGCAACTTCCACCATAATTTATGTTTTACTTGCTGTGGCTGTACGTATCACGAATTGGCGCTTAAGGTATAATAGTGTTCATTGGTGTGTACAGGCATAACTGTTGTCTCTGAGCTGCTTATGTAGATAAAGCAATAGATGTGGGAGTCAACTTCTTGTCTCATAAAATGTTACTTATTTTCGTAAGCTTGAAAGCTTGTACTCCAGGGTTGATGGAACTTAAAATAATAGGAATTTTCTTCTTATGTTCTTAAACTGCAATCCGTCTTGGCAAGCCATCATTCTTCAGTAATCACTAACGTTTTATGAGAGAATAAATTGGTTCAGTAAATTATATTATTCTTGAAAGTGAAGAAATGAAATGTGTCTGATGCTGAAACAGGGCTCCTCACATTCTCACAGCTTTGGCGGCCATGCTTTTCCAATTTCTACATTGATTCTCATCCTAATGTTTTAGCCTATTGAAAATATATAGTCTATATGTTTTACCACTCTTAGCCGTAAAAAAATTATAACATTTTTAATGCTGTTTTAATGTTAGTTTTCTTTTGTGTCTAATATATTACAGATTACATCAGTTGTAGCTGAAATAAATAGAAAACCTAAAGAAATGGTGGGGTTTGCATAACTGCATTGAGAATCTCTCTTTAAAGAGGATGGAGCTCTGTTTCTGTAATCCTCTGCTCATTCCGTACAGCCTGTTTTGCAGCCTTCATAAGGGCGCTGTAACGCCGAGCGCTCCGGGTCCCGCTGCTTCCCCGGAGCGCTCGCGGCATCCTCTCTCTGACAGCGCTCCGGTCACTGCTCCTGACCGAGAGTGCTGTTCCCCTGTTAGTGGCAGGGATGCGATCCGTGTGGCGGGAAGTCCCCGCTCACGGATCGCATCCCAACTCACTCACCGTCCTCCCACTGCTCCGGCCTAGCTACTTAGGGCGTTCGCGTGCCAACTTCCTGATATTTAAAGGGCCAGTGCACCATTAATTGGTGCCTGGTCCAATCAGGTGCCGCCTGCCTTGACCTTCTGCTACGTCTGACCTTGCCTTCACCTTGTCCTTGTGTACCACACCAGTCTCAGCCGTCAGTGAGGTCGAGTTGCTATCGGGGGATACAACCTGGGAGTTACCGCCGCAGCAAGTCCATCCCGCCTTGCGGTGGGCTCTGGTGAAAACCAGTAACTTCTTAGAACCGGTCCCCTGGTACAGCCCACGTCATCGCCTCACTGACACAGAGGATCCACTACCTGCATCCTAACCGCTTACCAGTCTGGTTCCTGACAGGTGCCATTATGTATGTCCAGCGATCTGGCTCAGAACTTATTCAGATCACCGACCACAACTAATGCCACAACTGATATCAATGTCCATGAGCTGTGTATGGTCTGTTGCCTAGTTATTTCAGCATGCTAGACTGGCGAACCCTGCAAGATGCGCCCAATTGAGGTGCCTGATAATGGGATCAGTTCGGTCAACAACTTTACTCCAGTGCCTTCCTACATTGCCATAAAAAACTTAGCTGGATTATCGGACGTATGTGACAGCACCCTAAAAGCAAACTGGATAAGCAGCTCTAGTCCATTTGATGGTTTTCTTGCAGTTTGTTGCCCTATGAAACTCAGAAGAACTTCATTTGAAGAACCGCATGCATTTAGTCAGTAGTAGGGAAACCCTCAATAACTTTGATAAATATAAAGTTACTTTGTGCAGGACTCGAAAGTGCAGCAGGCCACAATGTTTTGATTTTAGCACAGAAAAACTATGTTTAGGAAATGGACTTAACGTAGTCACTATTTGACATGTGCTTTACATCAGAATACCTTTTTGACAGGTTGCCAACCTATACATTAACGTGTGGCCTAAAGATTCAAATTAAATTAAATTTCAGTGGGGATGGGGGGCAATTACAATATATGTACACAAGAATAACAGATAACGTGTATAGAATAGATGGGCTACACGTATGCCCAACATATAGTAGGGGAGCCACCTTATATAAATCAGATAAATATAGAAATCCAAGGAGAAAAATGTGCTTCTAAAACTTAACTTTTACTGGTATAAAGTATATACACAACACAGTCCACCTAGGGACAAATGCTGCCACTGACCAGCATTCAGCAGTCCAGTACTAGACAATAGGGGGTCATTCATATAATTGTCCATACTGTCAGTGGACTGCTAACATAGATCATTAGTACATATGAAATATACACATGATTCACAATCCCGACGCGTTTCTGCAAGCGTCTAAGTAAAAAAACCTATGACACCTGCTTCCTCAGGGGAAACATAGGGACCTGTGTGAGTCAGTGTTATGTCATATACAGTTAACACCTGAATTTATACAGTAAGTCATGTGCATTAGAGCATCAGCAAAATGATGGACCCCTAAATCCATCAGAACAGTCATATCAGTAGTGCCTTAGTGTCTGCTCCCGCAAGTATACACGTAGTCACAATGAGGTATGAGGAGTATTCATAGGACCTGTAAGAAAATGGGGAAGGAACAGAGAAAACATTGCCACTTTCAGTAAATTTAGCTTACCCCAGTGATGGCACATAAGGTCCTTACGTTATTATATGGTTACTCACATGACCCCCGGGGGAACCTGAATGGCGGCGCTACCTACAGTGAGGTATACCATAGGCAGATTTAATACACTGTACTAGTAGTAACTTCGCTTTGAAACATACCAACATATGAAGTTACTCACAAAGAAGGGCCGAGATGCAGACGCTGCAGTGGCAGCACTTCCGCCGTGTTACTGGAACTGCACACCAGTACGCATGCCAGGATGCTTAAGATCACGTGACCACTGTGATACCCGTCTACGGCTCCGCCCCTTGTGATGCCGCATAGGGAGACAGCCCAGAGTCAAAGCCCAGTTTTATCGTAGGCGTAAGTGCTCCGTGACCAATACATGGAAACCTCAAAATCGCTGATTTCTAGAAACATAGAATGTGTCAGCAGATAAGAACCATTTGGCCCATCTAGTCTGCCCAATAATCTGAATACTATGAATAGTCCCTGGCCCTATCTTATATGAAGGATAGCCTTATGCTTATCCCATGCATGTTTAAACTCCTTCACTGTATTTGCAGCGACCACTTCTGCAGGAAGGCTATTCCATGCATCCACTACTCTCTCAGTAAAGTAATACTTCCTGATATTACTGCATAAACCTTTGCTCCTCTCATTTAAAACGATGTCCTCTTGTGGTAGTTTTTCTTCTTTTAAATATGCTCTCCTCCTTTACCATGTTGATTCCCTTTATGTATTTAAAAGTCTCTATCATCTCCCCTCTGTCTCTTCTTTCTTCCAAGCTATACATGTTAAGGTCCTTTAACCTTTCCTGGTAAGTTTTATCCTGCAATCCTTGTACTCGTTTAGTAGCTATTTTTTGAACTCTCTCATGAGTATCTATATCCTTCTGGAGATATGGCCTCCAGTACTGCACACAATACTCCAATTGAGGTCTCACCAGTGTTCTGTACAGCAGCATGAGCACTTCTCTCTTTCTACTGCTTATACCTCTCCCTATACATCCAAGCATTCTGCTAGCGTTTCCTGCTGCTCTATTACATTGTTTTCCTACCTTTTAAGTCTTCTGAAATAATTACTCATAAATCCCTCTCCTCAGATACTGAGGTCAGGACTGTGTCAAATATTATATATTCTACCTGATTTCTAGCCAGTTTATAGAGGTAGTGATGAGATATATATGTGGAGGAGATGGTAAATCCGGATTTTGAGTGTGGAATCCATTAATTATTTTATTAAGACACAGTAGTAAGAATAGAGACCAGGGATTGTGTTTAACCCTGTATATGCTCGCGAGGCCAACCCTTTCAATATAATCATAGAGGGATATGTCAACATATATCCGGACATGATCTACAGGCATACTGCTCACATTGTAACATGCTAGGCTTATCATGAGTACCCAGATTCCCAGTAATGAAAGAATGCAAGTTCCTGGTACACAAAAATCCAATTTTTTTCAGCAAGCCTAGCCAAAATTTTCAACGTTTTGCCACTTTTAAACTGCCACCTTTTGTATTAGTGTCTGGAGCTCAGAGGGAAAGGGGGGTTTGATGTCCTGCTAGCCAGCAGTTTTAGTAGTATTTATGCCAGAAATAGGCATAAGCTGTAGCTGAAATCTTCCCCAGCTCAAAGCCCCACATAAAAAGTAATGCCCTTGCCACATAACAGGGATGGACAAGGTTATCAGTTGGGGTCTAACTGCTGGGACCCCCATGATTCTGAGAATAGAGAAAAAATTTCCTCTAAATGAATGGAACATATTTGCAAGACACGCCCTCAATCATTCTCTAGATGTCTTACACACATTGCCAAGCTCAGCTCTATCCCAAAAATATGTGGCTTAAGGCTGTGGTCGCATCTACATTGGAGGTTCTTTTGGGAGCACTTGTGCAGATTCTGTAAAAAAAAATAAAAAAAAAATATGTCAGCAAAATAGCACAGCATGCAGCATGATTTTGTCAGGCAAAAAAAGAACTCCATGATGGAAACCTGTCAAACCCTAAAAAAAAGCATCTTTTGGTATCCAGCATGTAAGGGTTGCCCCAGCTCACTCCTGGCTTTCTCCGCACCTCCTGCCTGTTTGCAATGACCTGAGGTGATCAGGGAAGTCTAAATCAGCCAAAGTGAGGAAGTAGCCCCAAGAGTCGGGCTTTATACGCGACTCCTGGAGTTATGTAAACAGAGTATTCCATGTGTCTACATCATTTATGTATACGTTACTCCCATTAAAGTCTAAGGGAGTTAAGCAAATGGAGTAATTTCCCCACTTCGGCTTCTTTGGGCTTTATCGACCACCTCCATCCACTGCATACAGACTGGAGGAGCAGAGAAAGCCATAAGGAGCAAGATAACTCTTTGAGGCTCTGTTCACATCTATGTTGGCGACTTCTCTTAGAACCTTTTGTCACAGATTTTTTCATATTTTCTGTCAAAATAACACAAAATTCATGCAATTTTTCTTCAGTAAAGTAAGTGCTGCCAATAGGGAACACAGTGGATATCATAAGTCAGTAGTATCTGTTGGGGGCCTCTGGGGGTCTGTTCTATGACAGTCCAGGTATGATCCGATTATTGAAGAGATAAACGGAGATGTAAACAGAGCCTTAGAAATGTAAAATGTTAGTCTGACAAAAGAAACGTGAATGGCTTGTACATTTCTCTCAAATCTAAATGTCCTTTTAGTTTCTGCCCATAGCTTAAGGAGTTTATTCCCATAATCAGAATGGACCACAATATACCTACTGTGCCACCCGCAATAGATCTTCATGTCTTGTCCTATTTCCAAGGAGAATGCAATTTAATAATGGCTAATAGGCCTGTCAATCTGTAAGTCAATAATATTACCCACTTACTTCTATTATACCACCTGTGGGTAGAGTATTAAGCAATTTTTTCCAAGCAGTTTGATTCTTCTCCATGTCATCATGAAGAGATTGTTATGCTGGTGGCATCATTAGTTAAAAACATTCATGCTCCCGCAATGTAGTCCCAGGATCTGCTTGTGGTCTCTGTGCTGTAATGTGTAGATCAAAAACAGAGACAAGAAAAATCTGGTTTAAAAAGTTGGTTAGAGTCCAAATGCAAACAAGGTTTTGCTGACAGATGGCACGATAAACATATAAATGTTTTCTATAATTTTTTGGCTTCTCGGTGCGAGAAATTTTGAATATTCACAGCGAAGGTTGGCTGTGGTCTGTTGTAAATAATTTAGATGCTACTGTGGATTTAGCAATAGATGTGATTTAGAAAAATTGAATTGTTTGGACATTTAAAAATGCAGTCTCTATGCTTCTTCTGCAGAGAAGATGGTGGGGGATGAAAAAATGGTGAGCAAATAATTTAAAAAGTTTTCTTCTGTATGGAAGATTTCTAACTTTCCCACAGATACTTTTTTCTTTGCCAGAAGATGTCGATCATTTGGAATATAATCCATCTGTTAATAACCAATTTGTTGCCTCTAATCAGTACAAATACTATAGCTCATATCTGAAGAAATGAGCAAAAATATACTGAATTTCTCCAAATTAATGTGCCTTAAAATGATAACTCTAACCACTGAATTACTAGCTGGAAAATTGAGATCCATTTGTGTGTATCTATTTATAAGGCGTCTAGCAATTCTATGTTTACTTATAAATCTAAGCCCATATCGAAAGGGTGTACAGCGGTGATGCCTTACTGGTGGCTCAGAGAGTGCAAGTGGTGCTTGTGTTACCAATGCAATCCCCCAGAAGAGGGCAACTTTAGAAGGTATCAAGCTACATTCACACTATGGAATGTCCGTGTTAAGAAATTCTGCTCGGAAACTCTTATCTTTAATGGATTCTGCTGCAGCATGCACACTGCAAAATTTCTATGGTGGAAAAAAGGATTTGTACCTTACCGTTAATTTGGTTTCCACAAATCCTTCATTACAGCACTATGATGGAGGATGCTCCCTCATCACTGTAGGGACAGCAAACAGTTTTAAAAGGGGCTCCTCCCCAGAAACACCCTAGTGCTTACAAATTACTACAAGGATGTACGATATAATGAACCCAACAGGGCAGGAATTATGGTGGTGCCACGAGGAAGGGTTTATGAAAACCGAATTAGGCCCCTTTCACCCTGCAAAATCTTCCGTCTTGAACTCCTGTCAGAAAGTCCATAAAACGGCCGTCAAAAAATCCCATTCATGTCAATGGGATTTTGTGACCATCCTTTAGCATCAGTTATGTCCCGTTATGACTAACGTCCGTCATTTTTGACTGTGCATGCACTAATTTGTTCCGACAAATATAACGGACGTTAACATTTTAACATTGAAGTCTAAGTCACAAAGAACATCCGTTAGCGCCCGTTATTTTCACCTTCTGTTATGATCCGTTATTGCTACTGAGCATGCTCAGTACAGCACCACAACCAGAAGGGGTTAAAACAGACATAAAATAACGGACTATAACGGTGCATGACGGATGAAATAATGGTTGATAACGGATGGAACATGTCCATTATTTTGACAGAATGCCTGTTAAAATAACGGACAATGGTCATCCATTATCATTCTTTATGTTCAGTTATTGTTTTTTCATGACCTGTTTTTGCAGAATAATGGGTGTCCGTCTAGGGAGGGACCACTGCTTCAAGGACCCAAAATAGCAGTCTTGAAATGTTATGTGCAGCCTATAATGACAAGCATTATAAAAAAATGACTGCCCTGCAGATCTGTTCAGGCGAGTCATTTGCCTCTTTTGTCCAGGAAGATTGTTATGGAAGTCAGAAGAGACTTTAGGGACAAAACTGAATTACATGTGGAAAAAATCCTCTATTTTGTGATTCTAAAGAATTATTCTTTTACGCATAGTGTCTGAATATACTTTATTCTGTGGGCCACAGTGATTGTCAGATATAGAGATTCTTGAACCCTCTCCGTCTTTGAACCCTCTCCAGCTCCACTCTATCTTTCTTGTACACTGGTGCCCAGTACTGTACACAGTATTCCATGTGTGGTCTGACTAGTGATTTGTACAGTGGTAGAATTATTTCCTTGTCGTGGGCATCTATGCCCCTATTGATGCACCCCATGATTTTATTTGCATTGGCAGCAGCTGCCCGACACTGGTCACTACAGCTAAATTTACTGTTAACTAAGACTCCTAATTCGTTTTCCACATCAGTCGTCCCGGATTTTTCTTCCCCATGTGCATTACCTTACATTAATCAGTGTTGAACCTCATCTGCCACTTCCCAGCCCAAACCTCCAACCTATTCAGATCCATTTGTAACAGTGCACTGTCCTCTATAGTGTTTACAGCTTTACAGAGTTTAGTATCATATGCAAAGATTGCTACTTTACTATTCAACCCCTCTACAAGGTCATTAATAAATATATTAAATAGAATAGGACCCAAGACTGACCCCTGTTGTACCCCACTAGTAACAGTCACCCAATCAGAATAAGTACCATTAATAACCGCCCTCTGTTTCCTATCACTGAGCCAGTTACTTACCCACTTGCACACATTCTCCCCCAGCCCCATCCTTCTCATTTTATGCACTAATCATGCATATGGCTCTGTATCAAATGCTTTGGAAAAATCAAGATATACAACATCCAGTGATTGCACCTGGTCCAGTCTGGAGCTCACCTCCTCATACAAGCTGATATGGTTAGTTTGACAGGACCAATCCCTCAAAATACTCCAAAATAGCATCCCTTAGAAAACCCTCAAACAATTTACATACAACGGAGAATAAACTAACAGGCCTATAATTCCTGGGGTCACTTTTTGACCCCTTTTTAAATACTGGCACCACATTTGCTATGCGTCAGTCCTGGGGAACTGTCCCTGTCACTATAGAGTGCTTGAATAAGTCTATTACTTGACTTAACTCTCTTAGAACACGGGGGTAAATGCCATCTGGACCTGGTGATTTGTCTATTTTTATTTTTTGTATGCGGCACTGTACTTCTTCCTAAGTTAGACAGGTGACCTATACTGGGGAGTTTACCTTAACTCGCTGTATTTCACCTGCCATTTTATTTTCCTCTATGAATACAGTGGAGAAGAATGTATTTAATATATTTGCTTTTTCCTTATCCCCATCTATAATTTCTTTCTCTTGACTTTTTAAAGTGCAAATACTTTCTTTTTTAACCTTTTTTGCTATTTATTAATAGCAACATTTTTGGGTTAGTTTTACTCTCATTGGCAATGAGTCTTTCTGTCTCCACTTTTGCGGCTTTTAGCTTTTTTTTACATATTCTACATTTTTCTCTATAGCTTTTTAATGTTTGTTCACTGCCATTCTGTTTTAATAGCTTAAATGTTTTTTTGTCATTTATTGCCCCCTTAACATATTTGTTTATCCACATTTTCTCCTATTCTGACCATTTTATTCCTATTAACAGTGAGAATTTAAAATATTTTTTAAAGTCTCCCATTTAGTGTCTGGTTTTTCAGGATATATTCTCCCAATTTATATTGTTAAGGGCCTCTCTGAGTTGATCGAACTTTGCCTTCCTGAAGTTCATTGTTTTTGTGGCCCCTCGAGAGATTCCCTTAATGAAGTACAAGTTATAATGTATTATATTATGATCACTAATTCCTAGGTTTCCTTCTACTTGCACATTAGTTACTCTGTCAGGTTTGTTGGTTAATATTAAGTCTAGTAAGACTCCCCCTCTGGTTGGGCCCTGCACCATATGGGACAGATAATTGTCTTTAGCTATAGTCAGAAACCTGTTTCTGTTATGAGATTCACAGGTCTCGGTCTCCCAGTTTATATCAGGATAGTTAAAGTCCCCCATTATTATCACCTCATTCTGATTTGCTGCCTTGTTTATTTGCCTCATTGATCTTCTGCCTCTTCCATTATATACATAGAATTTTCTTAATGGGAACATATCAGCATTGCTTTCTACCATTAGTACCTTGGTCCCTTGTATGGGTTTCTTCCCATTTGTGTGGTTTGTTGACATGTTTGGTGTTTTAACTTGCTTCTATAGAAGGAATGAGCACATAAGGGGCCGAAACTTGCTAGCACCAACCTGCTTAACCAAAAGTCGCTGCATGGAACTAATAGAGTTTCTCTTACAAAATTAAGTGGTCCTATTTACTGGAAAACAATAGGCAAACATAAGAATAAATGAATAGGTCCCGATTAGTATTCCTTCCCCCTGTCCCCTGGAAAATGAATGGTATTTGCTGAGGTTATATTTTCCTGTCTCATGTTAGAATCGGTAGTTTGCTTTTCTTTTTCTTGCTTTGTGCCCTCTCTTGAGATAACTGCACTAAGTAATTGGTATTGATTATTCTAATATCAATATTTTGAATTTTCAACTTCTTGATTTTTTCTATTTATTATTTTCAATGGAAATTTTTACTCAAATTATTGTTTTTAATGTGTGAAGTTGTGAACATATATTGTTACTTATTTCTGATGGGGTTTAAAATGTTATTTGAATAGAACTTGGAGTTTGTCATGAAGCACTGTTTCTCCCATCAAATATGACATAATCTGAGATGGAAGCTCCAAATATGCAGTTGAAGCTACATTTTATGTTATAAAGCAGGGAAATATTATGTTATGTACAGTTTAACGTGCTATTTATTTATGTAAACATTTATTCATACAGCAAGATTACAAGTTATCGCCTATCTTCTAAGACCCCATTCAATCTCAAAAACTGGGATCTGAGTCTCCTGTCAGAATGGGGATGTGGGATGCACATGAGCGTTTACATCCCCCCCACCCCCCAAGCGAAAACATTTTTAGACCTGTATAATTGTTCAAAGTTATTGATCCCTAGGAGCCATGGCTCTTGTGTAGGAGAAAAAAAAGTTTATTGGATAAAAGTATAAGGACATCTACACATTACACCAGCATGAGCGTTTAGGACAGTCCATTCTAAATCGATAGGCATTAATATGTCCCAGGTGTAACAGCTTCTGATCTTCTGAGAAGACCGTCTACAAGATTATGGAGGTGTCTGTGGATAATCTTGTCCCTTCATCCAGAAGAACATTTGTGAGTTCAGACACTGATATTGGAGGAGATGGCCTGCCTTACAATCTCTGTTCTAGTTCATCCCAGGTGGGTTTGATAGGGTTAAGGTCAGGGCTCTGTGCGGCCAGTCATGTTCTATACCAAACCAAACACCCATGTCTTTACTTTGTGCATGGGTACAGTTGTGGTGGAGAACAAAATGACCAAACCTCAATTGTGTCCACAAAGTTTGTCCAAAGTGACAATTGTCCAAAATGTCTTAGTTTGCCCTAAGTTTTCCCTTCACTGGAAATCACCTAGACAAATCACTGAAAAATAACCCCATATTATTATGACTCCTCCACCAGACTTTGCAGATGGTACAATGTAGTCAGGCAGGTAACATTCTGGAAATAGCCAAATCCTGACTCGTCAGATGTCCAATAGAGAAGCACGAACTACCACTACACAGTACATGTATCCTCTGAGTCCACTGGTGACAGCTTTATACCCCTCCATCCAAAACATGGCATTGTGCTTGATGGTGTAAGGCTTAAAGCTGCCCGGCCATCTCATCAAGCTCCCAGTGGACACAGTTTTTGTGCTGATTTTAATACCAGATGAGGTTTAACCCCTTAAGGACTGGGCCATTTTTCATTTTTGCTTTTTCCTCTTCACCTACTAAAAATCATAACCCGTTCAATTTTCCACCTACAGACCCATATGAGGGCTTTTTTTGTTTTGGCCACTAATTTTAATTTGTACTGACAATCATTTATGCACAAAATCTACGAAAATTGGGGAAAAAAAACTGCCATTTTGTAACTATAGGGGGCTTCCACCTCTACACAGTGCACTTTTTGGTAAAAAGGACACCTTATCTTTATTCTGTAGGTCCATAGAGTCACAAGGATTTATGTAGGTTATATTTTATTTTACTACTTAAAAAAAAATTATAACTACATGCCCCAAAATTAGTATGTTTAAAATTGTCATCTTCTGACCCCTATAACTTTTACGTTTTTCCACATATGGGGATGTATGAGGTCTCTTTTCTTGCGCCGTGATCTCAAGTTTTTATTGGTACTATCTTTTGTTTTCATGGTACGATTATTGGTACTATTTTTGTTTTGATATTTTGATCACTTTTTACAATTTTTTTTTAGGATATACAAAATGACCAAAAATACCCAATTTTGGACTTTATATTTTTATTTAATATTTTTATAGTTCAGACATTTATGCATGCGGTGATACCACATATGTTTGTTTATTTTTGTTTACATTTATTTTTTTATTTTTACCTCTTAAGGATGCATGGCGTACATACAAATTTTGGTGCATGAAGTCATAATTTTTTTTTTGTAGTATAATAAAATAAAACCTATATACATTAGGTATCCTTGTAACCGTATGGACCTACAGAATAAATATAAGGTGTCAATTTTACCAAAAAGTGCACTGTGTAGAAGTGGAAGCCATCCCACAAATAATTTTTTTTTTTTTTTTTTGTTTCACCATAGATTTTGTGGTGAAATGACTGATTAAAAAGTAAAATTGGTAGCTCATGAAGCAAGCACTCATATAGGACTGTAGGTGGAAAAATTAAAGCGTTATGATTTTTAGAAGGTGAGGAGGGAAAAACCACGGAAAAACCCTTAAGGGGTTAAATAGGAAAAGGGGAGTGATTCAAACTTTTATTAGAGAAGGGGTTAAATCACATTTATTTAACTTTTATTTTTACTTTGTATACACCCTTTTTTAGTCCCCACAGGGGACTATTACATGCAATCTTCTGATTGCATACACTGTTCAATGCTATAGCATAGCATAGCATTGATCAGTGTCATCGTCACGAGGAGGAGGGTCCCTACCTGCCTCCTTGCTGTCCGATCGTTGTTTGATTGCTCTATGCCTGAGATCCAGGCTGGAGCAATCGAGTGCCGAAAACACTAATCAATGCAATGCTATGGCATAGCATTGATTAGTGTCTGCAATCAATGTATTGCATGTTATAGTCCTCTATGGGGGCTATAACATTGCAAAAAATCTGTGTAAAAAATAGTTAAGAAATGTGATTTAACCCCTTCCATAATAAAAGTTTGAATCACCCCTCTTTTCCCATAAAAAAACAATGTAAATAAATATAAACATATGTGGTATTGCCGCGTGCGTAAATGTCCGAACTATAAAAATATAATGTTAATTAAACCGCAAGGTCAATGGCATACACGTAAAAAAAAAATCCAAACTTCAAAATAGTGTATTTTTGGTCACTTTTTTTTACCATAACATTTTTTTTAAAAAGCAATCAAAAAGTCTGATCATACAAAAATGGTACAAAGTGAAAAAAAAACTTAAGATCACGGCACAAAAAATTAGCTTCCCTGTATGCAGAAAAATAAAAGTTATAGGGGTCAGAAGAGGACATTTTAAATGTATTAATTTTCGTGCATGTAGTTATGATTTTTCCCGAAGTAAAACAAAATCAAACCTATAAAAGTAGAGTATCATTTTAATCATACAGACCTACAGAGTAAAGATAAGGTGTCATTTTTACAGAAAAATGCACTGCGTATAAACAGAAGCCCCCAAAAGTTACAAAAAGGCAGGTTTTTTTCAATTTTGTCCCCCAAATATATATTTTTTGGCTTTAGCCGTAGATTTTTGGGAAAAATGAAAAAGTAGAATTGGTGGCGCAAAAAAGAAGCCATTATATGGGTCTGTAGGTGCAAAATTGAAAGGGTTATGATTTTTAAAAGTTGAGGAGGAAAAAACGAAAGTGGAAAAACGCTCAGTCCTTAAGGGGTTAAAGTGTACCTGTCATTAACAAAAACGTTTGATATAAGGTAGATAATACCATTATATGTATATTTGTTATATACATTGATTTAAAAACTTATATATTTTTGGGTGAAAACATGCTGTCCCTACAGCTATTGCCGGTGTGTCTCTATGAGATGTCCAAGTACAGGAAGTGAGAGCAGGAGAAGCAGAGCTCTGTGCAGGCTCCCGGCTTGTCAATCATCCTGTTGTGTGAGTCATAGAGCCTCAGTCTACAGAGCCCTGATTGTTCTCAGTGTATAGGTCCCTGCTTGTCCTCAGTGTACAGAGCCCTGCTTGTCCTCAGTGTACAGAGCCCTGCTTGTCCTCAGTGTACAGGTCCCTGCTTGTCTTCAGTGTACGGAGCCCTGCTTGTCCACAGTGCACGGAGTCCTGCTTGTCCTCAGTGTACGGAGCCCTGCTGGTCCTCAGTGCACGGAGCCCTGCTTGTCCTCAGTGCATGGGGCCCGGCTTGTCCTCAGTGTACGGGTCCCTGCTTGTCCTCAGTGTACAGAGCCCTGCTTGTCTTCAGTGTACGGAGCCCTGCTTGTCCACAGTGCACGGAGTCCTGCTTGTCCTCAGTGCACGGAGCCCTGCTGGTCCTCAGTGCACGGAGCCCTGCTGGTCCTCAGTGCACGGAGCCCTGCTGGTCCTCAGTGCACGGAGCCCTGCTGGTCCTCAGTGCACGGGGCCCTGCTTGTCCTCAGTGCACGGAGCCCTGCTTGTCCTCAGTGCACGGAGCCCTGCTTGTCCTCAGTGCACGGAGCCCTGCTTGTCCTCAGTGCACGGAGCCCTGCTTGTCCTCAGTGCACGGAGCCCTGCTTGTCCTCAGTGTACAGAGTCCTGCTTGTCCTCAGTGTACGGAGCCCTGCCTGTCCTCAGTGTACGGAGCCTTACTTGTCCCCAGTGTACGGAGCCCTGCCTGTCCTCAGTGTACGGAGCCTTACTTGTCCCCAGTGTACGGAGCCCTGCTTGTCCACAGTGTACAGAGCCCTGCTTGTCCACAGTGTACAGAGCCCTGCTTGTCCTCAGTGTACAGAGCCCTGCTTGTCCTCAGTGTACAGAGCCCTGCTTGTCCTCAGTGTACAGAGCCCAGCTTGTCCTCAGTGTACAGAGCCCCTGCTTGTCCTCAGTGTACAGAGCCCTGCTTGTCCACCCACACTTCCTGTATTTGGACTCCTCAGAGACACACATGTAATAGCTGTAGGAACAAAAATATACACATTTTTTAACCAATGTATATTACAAATAAACATGGTATTATCTACATTAAATAAAACATTTTTTGAAAATGACAGGTACACTTTAAGCTTTGCAGTTATGGAGACAGCAGAGCATTGGTGACTACAGGACCACACTGAAATCTGTGAGGGCTATAGAACGAGCCATTCTTCCACAAATGTTTGTAAAGGCAGACTGTATTGGTAGGGTCATGTTGTTATACACTTGGAGCATTGGAACTAAAGGAAACACGTCTTCAGTGATTGGCACAATACTTCTAGCATTGACAGGTAAAATGACTGTGAGCTGGGGCACTATGCCACTCTTCTGATATATAATTGGCAAAATAGTTTCCAGGGAATGTATTTCAATTGTGCAATAGATATATGAAGAACTAACATACACCTTCAACTATGTATAGGGTTCTGGTATCTTGTAGAGTGTCAGAGCCTGTTCATTGCTCAGGTTTCACATGTAAACATATAACCATCATAATCTGGTAGTCAGGACATCAGCCAGGAGGGCCAGGTGTTTGACCATAGGCCCTACCCCAGTGTTTTCCAACAAGGGTGCTGCCAGATGTTGAAAAACTACAACTTTCAGCATGCCTGGACAGCCAAAGGCTGTCCGGGCATGCTGGAAGTTGTAGTTTTGCAAAAGCTGGAGGCACCCTGGTTGGGAAACACTGCCCTACACTCACTGGCTATTTTATTAGATACACCAGTTCAATTTCTTGTTAACACAAATATCTAATCAGTCAATCACATGGCAATAGCTCAATGCATTTAGGAATGTAGATGTGGTCAAGACAATTTTCTGAAGTTCAAGGGGATATAGGTGACTTTGAACATGGCATGGTTGTGGTCAATGTACTGTATATAGAAATAGGTACCCCCTGAGCTTATATTGGGGAGTCTGTAGCTGGGACTGCATATTTTGGTTTATTTCTTTGATATATTTCATGATGCATGACAGCAATATATTTTATTAACCCGAATTTACTCAAACATATCAATGTACACAACAAAGGTTCCCTACATGCAGCTAAACTATAGCACTAAACTAGCATTAGATTAGGTCACTTTAAGGTTCTTCCATTTGAGCTGATTTATATAAAGCAATTTCCAGAGCTACAATTCACTTTATTTTTTAATGAATTTATTAAAAATATGAAGCGAGAAGGAAATACAACATCTGTTCTTAGGATATTGGCTGGCGAGTAAGAAAATCTGCTCTAGAGTATTAAACATGCTCTTGTTTCCACGTTTACTACTGGAAGGAAAATTCACATGAATACAAATTATTTTCTCAAGATGCATTGTGCCGCTGAAGGATATTTTCCCCAATGTCATTGCATATATATCAGTTATCTAGAAGTACAAACTGGCTTGTCATAAATATGGATTTACTTCTTGGTCATTCACAGACATAAAGAGATTTGCAAATTTCCATTAGGATCATATCATTGTCCAGTATATGAAATGTATATATTAATGCACATAGGCATAAGCATTGTGCATTGCATATACATTTCCACTGATCAGCCATTACTTTGTAACCACTTGCCTAGGATTGTGTATGCCCTGCTTGTGACGCCAAAACAGCTCTGACCCGTTTAGAAATGGACTCCACAAAACCTCTAAAGTTGTCCTGTGATTTCTGGCACCAAGACGATAGGAGTAGATCTTATAAGTCCAATAAGTGGGGACAGCAAAGTCACAATATCCTGTAATCTCCACTATCTAGAAATCTCTTGTTCTGTAACCGTAATGCAGTTCACAGCAGGGCTACCTATAGCAGTGACAAAGAGTAGACAGATGGCAGCACTCACCATACAGTAGCGAAATCTTTATTGCAGAAGATGGTGCATACAGGACATCTGCTGGCAGAGACAGTGAGTGTACACAGGACAGTCTGTTTCACGTGACACGCGCGCTTCCTCTAGCCGGGACACAGTAATGGCAGGTTTGGTGGCTGGGAACCTAAGCAATGCCGTTACATATTTCTGGTGTCCGGCATTTTTTCCCTTTGGCGCTGTAGAACATGATTTTTTATAAATTTCTTGTGGAACTAATATTTGGGCACTAAATGCCATCAATAGTAATCTATAAGACATTAAATGACAGTACTATTTGGACCCAGTACAGCCATGTATGTTGTATAACTGTATATATTTCTTTGTGTAAGGTTTCTTTCTTTCAATTAGGACAATCGGATACACATGTATAGCGGAGGAGCTAAGCATGACATTTCATACATACACCTTTTTCCAAATTATTATGCAAATTCTATTTGTGTCACAAAGATTAAATATTTTGTTTTGCAATTTAACTCATGGATGGCATTGTGTCTCAGGGCTCTT
The DNA here is from genome assembly GCF_029499605.1 of Hyla sarda. NCBI lineage: Eukaryota > Metazoa > Chordata > Amphibia > Anura > Hylidae > Hyla > Hyla sarda. The sequence goes on from NC_079189.1 coordinate 550,494,920, forward strand.
TTGATCACTGAAAACAATCTCAGACACCTGTGATAATTAGATTTCCAGGTGAACCCAATTTAAGGAAGAACTACTAAAGGTGGGTGTTCCACATTATTCAAGCAATATGGGGAAGAAAAAGGATCTCTCCGCTGCCGAAAAAGAGCAAAATAGTTCAATGCCTTGGCCGAGGTATGAAAACATTAAATATTTCACGAAAATGTAAGCGTGATCATCGCACTATTAAGAGATTTGTGGCTGATTCAGAGCACAGATGGGTTCATGCAGATATAGGCGCATTGAGGAAGATTTCTGCCAGATTCATTTATCGGATAAGAGAGCAGCTGCTAAAATACCATTACATAGCAGCAAACAGATATTTGAAGCTGCTGGTGCCTCTGGAGTCCCATGGACATCAAGGTGTAGAGTCCTCCAGAGTCTTGCAACTGTGCATAAACCTTCTATTCGGCCACCACTAACAATGCTCACAGGCAGAAATGGCTGCATTGGGCAGAAAAATATATGGAGACTAATTTTCAAACAGTCCTCTCCACTGATGAGTTCCGTGCAACCCTGGATAGTGCAAATGGATTGAGTAGTGGATGGTTGGTGGACGGACACCCTGTTCTAACAAGGCTGCAACGTCAGCAAGGCGGTGGTGGAGTCATGTTTTTGGCCGGAATCATGAGAAGAGAGCTGGTCGGCCCCTTTAGAGTCCCCGAAGGTGTAAAGATGAACTCTACAAAGTATGTGGAATTTCTGACTGACCACTTCCCTGGTACGGAAGGAAGAACTATGCTTTCCATAATAAAAATCATCTTCATGCATGACACTGCACCATCTCATGCTGCAAAGAATACCTCTGCATCAATGGCTGCTATGGGGTTAAAAGGAAAGAACATCATGGTGTGGCCTCCCTCCTCCCCGGATGTTAATAGCAAATAGCAGTAAATTTGCTACCAACACAACAAATGACAATTTTCAGTTCTTTAAAACATATAAAGTGTTTTGAAACTTACTGTGCGTAACATCTGGGGGGACGGGCCGGGCGCAACATCTGGGGGGGCGCACTCTCCAGGATAGGAATAATTATTTTTATGTGCCCTAGCCGGCTGCCATGTGTGGCTGCAGGCGGGGGGCGGCCAGAGCATATAAAAACTAATACTGTATACTAAAAACCAGGGGGCCTCCAGCTGTTGTGAAACTACAACTCCCAGCATGCCCGGACCGGGAAAGGCTGTCCGGGCATGCTGGGAGTTGTAGTTTCACAACAGCTGGAGGCCCCCTGGTTTTTAGTATACAGTATTAGTTTTTATATGCTCTGGTCGGCCCTCGCCTGCCGCCACACACGGGAGCCGGCTCGGGCACATAAAAAGAAGTATTCCTATCCCGGACATCCCTGTGTCCCGAAAAATCTTTTCGGGACATAAGGATGTCCGCCGGTCACTCACCATTCCCCGGCCTGCGCACGTCCTCCTTCGGACCTTCGCTTCTCCGCCTCTATGGTTGTACGCACGGCACGGGACGTCCCGTGCGTACAACCATAGAGATGCAGGAGGACTGCAGGATCGTCGCAGGAGAACGCGCGCTGGCCAGGGCCTGATAAGTGACCGGCGGCGCGTCATTTTCTTCAGTGTTCCGGTCACCGCTCCTCCAGTCCCGGCACCTACTGCTATGGTCCATAGTAGATGTGACCCTGGGCCGGAGGAGCGGTGACCGGATCACTGTGGGGTCAGCAGTACAGACATACAGCCTCCAGCCATACACTGTATGTGGCTGGAAGCTGTATGTCTGTGGGGTGGGGGGAAGCTGCCTACTATTGTGGGGGAACTGCTGACCTAATGTGGGGGAGCTGCCTAATATTGTGGGCAACCTGCCTACTATTGTGGGAGAAATGCTGACCTAATGTGGGGGAGCTGCCTACTATTGTGGGGGAACTGCTACTATTGTGGGGGAGCTGCCTACTATTGTTGGGGAGCTGTCTACTATTGTGGGGGAGCTGCCTATTAATGTGGGGGAACTCCCGACCTAATATGGGGGAGCTGGCAATCTAATGTGGGGGAATGTAATCTAATGAGCGGAGCGCTGCATTTTGCATTTTACCAGAAGACTGGGAGAAGTCATTTTCGGTATCGGTTTCGGCCGAACATTTTTTTTATTTCGGTTTCGTTTCGGTTCTGAAATTTCCATTTCGGTGCACCTCTACTCATTTTACCATAAAATGTTTTGTTTTCACACTGTACACTTAACGGTAAGAATGAAGCGTGTTTTTTATTCTGTGGGTCAATATGATTAAAATGATACCCATGGCTAGATACTTTTATATTTTTGTACCACTTAAAAAAAAATCTAAAACTTTTGTACAAAATCAGTAATCTAAAATCGCCTTATTTTGACCACCTATAACTTTTCATTTTTCCGTATATGGGGCGGTATGAGGGCTGATTTTTTTGAGCCATCATCTGTACTTTTTATCGATACCACATTTGCATATATAACATTTTTAGATCATTTTTTTGGGAATACAATGTGACAAAAGCTTAATTTTTGGACTTTATTTTTTATTTTTTACGTTTACGCTGTTCACGTACAGGATAATTAACATTATATTTTGATAGTTCGGACATTTACGCATGTGGCAATACCAAATATGTTTATTTTTTTTAAAAAGTACGCTTTTTGGGGGTAAAATGGGAAAAAAGGACAATTTTAATTTTTATTGGGGGAGGGGATTTTTCCCTTTTTTTTAAACTTTTGATTTTAGCATTTTTCAACTTTTTTTTATTTATTTTTTTACACTTTTTATGTCCCCATCATTTGATTGCTAATACTGTGCAGTGCTATGCATAGGACATAGCACTGATCAGATTTATCGGTGATCTTCTGCTCTGGTCTGCTCGATCTTAGACCAGAGCAGGAGACGCTGGGAGAGGGACAGAGGCAGGGTAGGGGACCTCCGTCCGCCATTACAGATGATCGGATCCCCGTGGCAGCGCTGAGGGTGATCCGATCATCTATTTTAACATGCGCATTGCCGCAGATGCCGTGATCTGTACTGATCACGGCATCTGAGGGGTTAATGGTGGACATCCGTGCGATCGGGTATGTCTGCCATTACCGGCAGGTCCCAGGCTGCTGATAGCATGAGCATCGGAGTGGTGCTCGTGGTCATACACAGGACGTAAATGTACGTCCTGTGCGCTAAGTACCGCCAAACCAGGAGGTACATTTATGTCCGTGGTCGTTAAGGGGTTAAAACAAGTCAAAATGAGGCTCAGTAGTGTGTGTGGCCACCACGTGCCCATATGACCTCCCTACAACACCTGGGCATGCTCCTGATGAGGTGGCGGATGGTCTCCTGAGGGATGTCCTCCCAGACCTGGGCTAAAGCATCCGCCATCTCCTGGACAGTCTGTTGTGCAACGTGTCCTCGGTGGATGGAGCGAGACATGATGTTCCCGATGTGCTCAATCGTCAGGTCTGGAGAACGGGCGGGCCAGTCCATAGCATCAATGTCTTCCTCTTGCAGGAACTGCTGACACACTCCAGCCACATGAGGTCTAGCATTGCCTTGCATTAGGAGGAACCCAGGGCCAACCATACCAGCATATGGTCTCACAAGGGGTCTGAGGATCTCATCTCCGTACCTAATGGCAGTCAGGCTACCTCTGGCAAGCACATGGAGGGCTGTGCGGTCCCCCAAAGAAATGCCACCCCACACCATTACTGACCCACCACCAAACCAGTCATGCTGGAGGATGTTGCAGGCAGCAGAATGTTCGTCACAACGTCTCCAGACTCTGTCATGTCTGTCACATGTGCTCAGTGTGAACCTGTTTTCATCTGTGAAGAGCACAGGGCGCCAGTGGCAAATTTGCCAGTCTTGGTGTTCTCTGGTAAATGCTAAATGTCCTGCACGGTGTTGGGCTGTAAGCACAACCCCCACCTGTGGATGTCAGGCCCTCATACCACCCTCATGAAGTCTGTTTCTGACCATTTTAGTGGGCACATTCACATTTGTGGCCTGCTGGAGGTCATTTTGCGGGGCTCTGGCAGTGCTCCTCCTGCTCCTCCTTGCACAAAGGTGGAGGTAGCGGTCCTGCTGCTGGGTTGTTGCCCTCCCACGGCTTCCTCCACATCTACTGATGTACTGGCCTGTCTCCTGGTAGCGCCTCCATCCTCTGGACACTATGCTGACAGACACAGCAAACCTTCTTGCCACAGCTCGCATTGATGTGCCATCCTGGATAAGCTGCATTACCTGAGCCACTTGTGTGGGTTGTAGACTCCGTCTCATGCTACCACTAGAGTGAAAGCACCACCAGCATTCAAAAGTGACCGCCGTAAAAAAAAAATAAAAAAAAAAAGATCAAAAGGTAGTATGTATCGCAAAAATCATACCAATAAAAAGTACAGCTTGTCCCGCAAAAAATAAGCCCTCACTTAATGGCATTGGATGAAATATTTAAAAAAGTTACGGCTGTTGGAAAATAATAACACAAAAAAGGGAAAAGAGTTTTTCTCAGAAAAGGAAAACTAACATAAAAAGCTATGAAGCCAGAAAATGGGTATCGCCATAATTGTACTGATGCACAGTGAACACCATAAAAAAAAAAGTTATAATAAAAAACGCCAGAAATTTTGAAGTTTTTCACAATATTTTGGAGTTTTTCATAAAAAATGCTGCATATGTCAACAAAAATGCGCCAAAAATTTGACAGTTCCAGCTCCCAAAAAAAGGGTTGTAAAAAAGTCCAAAATCTATTTCACATAATTAAAATAATGAAAACCTAAAATAAGGTGGTATTAAAAGTATAGCAGAAATGTTCACACAAAGTATGCGGCTTGGATACCTGTTCCATGCTTCCTGAAACATCAGAAGCTCCTCCAATCCAGAGTGTCCACAAGGCGGTGAGCTGGTCTTTTCAATATTTGACAAAAATGCACCACTTATACAAAGTACAATATGTCACGAAAAAACATTCTCAGAATCGCTCCGCTCAGAAAAAGCGTTCTAAAGTTATTACCATTTAAAGACTGCTATTTACATCAATTATTTAGGTAAATGAGAAAAATATAATTTACATAATAATTTGGAACAGAATGTAATGCTATGCTACTTTTGTAAAATAATGTAGACTATGACTCAGAGCAGCACTCTCAAATGATTTCCCTTTTTTGTATGCTATCAATAAAGTGTTTGGACCTTTAGCCTCATGAGCCGGCATCCTTTCCTACATGGCTCTCCAACTGTTGCAAAACTACAACGCCTGTCATGCCCGGACAGCCTTTGGCTCATCCTGAACATACTGTCTTTTCTATATAAAGTTGTACAAATGTATAGGACTTTCCTGGGTCATGTGATACTGCAATTTGATGTACCCAGAGTTCCCTGGGTTCAGGACCTAAAGGCTTGGCAGCCAATGGGCTGTAGTCCAGCCTCCTTAGTATATTAGGGGCTGTGGTCTCTAAATTCTCGCTCTTATCTCTTGGTTCCTGCTCCTCATCCTGTACACTACAGCATATACTGCACAATTGCAACTAGGCCAAAGCCTAAGGAACCTGCAGCCACTAAAAACGTGAGTTACCAAGCTCTATCTACAATTCCTAGTGACTACTATTCAACTCAAGTAAACAATTAGTAGCACAGTGGCCTGCATAAATCTCAATACTACAAGTCCCGGCAAGCCTGTGAGGTATCCTGCCTCTAGAGAAACTGCATAACTGTAAAGACTGTTCCATATGAAGCTTAAGTAAAAGTTCCAGTTATTTGCATAATTCCAGCTGTGGACATTCCATTATTTCCTGCCATACCGCACCCTGGGGTCACGACAAATCAGGGGTTAATAACACCTTACCCCCCAGGATCAATACCACCAGACCCTGCTACACCGTTGCATCACCCCAGACACCACACATGTTTTGCTATACAGATGTTTATTCCCATTGTGTGTATTGGAACTATGCCAAAAAAGGGAGGAAAAAAGCAAATTGGACTTAATGTCACACCAAACTCCAAAAATGGGCTGGAAAAATTATTGGCACCCTTTCAAAATTGTGGAAAAATAATATTGTTTTAAGAATGTGATGCTCCTTTAACCCCTTAAGGACCAGGCCATTTTATACCTTAAGGACCGGAGCGTTTTTTGCAATTCTGACCACTGTCACTTTAAACATTAATAACTCTGGAATGCTTTTAGTTATCATTCTGATTCCGAGATTGTTTTTTCGTGACATATTCTACTTTAACTTAGTGGTAAAATTTTGTGGTAACTTGCATCCTTTCTTGGTGAAAAATCCCAAAATTTGATGAAAAAAATGAAAATTTTGCATTTTTCTAACTTTGAAGCTCTCTGCTTGTAAGGAAAATGGATATTCAAAATATATTTTTTTTGGGTTCACATATACAATATGTCTACTTTATGTTTGCATCATAAAATTTATGAGTTTTTACTTTTGGAAGACACCAGAGGGCTTCAAAGTTCAGTAGCAATTTTGAAATTTTTCACAAAATTTTCAAACTCACTATTTTTCAGGGACCAGTTCAGTTTTGAAGTGGATTTGAAGGGTCTTCATATTAGAAATACCCCATAAAAGACCCCATTATAAAAACTACACCCCCTAAAGTATTCAAAAAAACATTCAGTAAGTGTATTAACCCTTTAGGTGTTTCACAGGAATAGCAGCAAAGTGAAGGAGAAAATTCAAAATCTTAATTTTTTACACTCGCATGTTCTTGTAGACCCAATTTTTGAATTTTTGCAAGGGGTAAAAAGGAGAAAATTTTTACTTGTATTTGAAACCCAATTTCTCTCGAGTAAGCACACACCTCATATGTCTATGTTAATTGTTCGGCGGGCGCAGTAGAGGGCTCAGAAGGGAAGGAGCGACAAATGGTTTTTGGGGGGCATGCCGCATTTAGGAAGCCCCTACGGTGCCAGGACAGCAAAAAAAAAACACATGGCATAACATTTTGGAAACTAGACCCCTCAGGGAACGTAACAAGGGGTAAAGTGAACCTTAATACCCTACAGGTGATTCACGACTTTTGCATATGTAAAAAAAATATATATTTTTTTTACCTAAAATGCTTGGTTTCCCAAAAATTTTACATTTTTTAAAAGGGTAATAGCAGAAAATACCCCCCAAAATTTGAAGCCCAATTTCTCCCGATTCAGAAAACACCCCATATGGGGGTGAAAAGTGCTCTGCTGGCGCACTACAGGTCTCAGAAGAGAAGGAGTCACATTTGGCTTTTTGAAAGCAAATTTTGCTCTGGGGGCATGCCGCATTTAGGAAGCCCCTATGGTGCCAGAACAGCAAAAAAAAACACATGGCATAGCATTTTGGAAACTAGACCCCTCGGGGAACGTAACAAGGGGTAATTTGAACCTTAATACCCTACAGGTGTTTCACGACTTTTGCATATGTAAAAAAAAAAATATTTTTTTTACCTAAAATGCTTGTTTTCCCAAAAATTTTACATTTTTTAAAAGGGTAATAGCAGAAAATACCCCCCAAAATTTGAAGCCCAATTTCTCCCGAGTATGGCGATACCCCATATGTGACCCTTAACTGTTGCCTTGAAATACGACAGGGCTCCAAAGTGAGAGCGCCATGCGCATTTGAGGCCTAAATTAGGGACTTGCATAGGGGTGGACATAGGGGTATTCTACGCCAGTGATTCCCAAACAGGGTGCCTCCAGCTGTTGTAAAACTCCCAGCATGCCTGGACAGTCAACGGCTATCTGGCAATACTGGGAGTAGTTGTTTTGCAACAGCTGGAGGCTCCGTTTTGGAAACAGTGGCGTACCAGACGTTTTTCATTTTTATTGGGGAGGGGGGTTGTATAGGGGTATGTGTATATGTAGTGTTTTTTTACTTTTTATTTTATTTTGTGTTAGTGTAGTGTAGTGTTTTTAGGGTACAGTCGCACGGGCGGGGGGTTCACAGTAGTTTCTCGCTGGCAATTTGAGCTGCAGCAGAAAGTTTGCGGCAGCTCAAATTTGCAGCCAGATACTTACTGTAATCCTCCGCCCATGTGAGTGTACCCTGTACATTCACATTGGGGGGGGGGGGGGGGAATCCAGCTGCTGCAAAACTACAACTCCCAGCATGTACGGTCTATCAGTGCATGCTGGGAGTTGTAGTTTTGCAACCGCTGGAGGCTCCATTTTGGAAACAGTGGCGTACCAGGCGTTTTTCATTTTTATTGGGGAGGGGAGGGGGGCTGTGTAGGGGTATGTGTATATGTAGTGTTTTTTACTTTTTATTTTATTGTGTGTTAGTGTAGTGTAGTGTTTTTAGGGTACAGTCACACGGGCGGGGGGGTTCACAGTAGTTTCTCGCTGGCAGTTTGAGCTGCGGCAGGAATTTTGCCGCACCTCAAACTTGCAGCCGGATACTTACTGTAATCCTCCGCCCATGTGAGTGTACCCTGTACATTCACATTGGGGGGGGGGGGGGAGCATCCAGCTGTTGCAAAACTACAACTCCCAGCATGTACGGTCTATCAGTGCATGCTGGGAGTTGTAGTTTTGCAACAGCTGGAGGCACACTGGTTGTGAAACACAGAGTTTGGTAACAAACTCAGTGTTTTGCAACCAGTGTGCCTTCAGCTGTTGCAAAAGCTACAACCCCCAGCATGTACGGACAGCGGAAGGGCATGCTGGGTGTTGTAGTTATGCAACAGCTGGAGGCATACTACATTGGCTGAGGATGCTGGGGATTGTAGTTATGCAACAGCTGGAGACACACTGGTTTGCTACTTAACTCAGTGTGCCTTCAGCTGTTGCAAAACTACAACTCTCAGCAGTCACCGACAGCCAACGGGCATGCTGGGAGTTGTAGTTATGCAACCACCAGATGCACCACTACAACTCCCAGCATGCACTTTAGCTGATTGTGCAAGCTGGGAGTTGTAGTTACACAACAGCTGAAGGTACACTTTTCCATAGAAAGAATGTGCCTCCAGCTGTTGCAAAACTACAAGTCCCAGCATGCCCATAAGGGCATGCTGGGAGTTGTGGTGGTCTGCCTCCTGCTGTTGCATAACTACAGCTCCCAGCATGCCCTTTTTGCATGCTGGGAGCTGTTGCTAAGCAACGGCAGGAGGCTGTCACTCACCTCCAACGATCCTCGCCGCACAGGTCAGTCCCTCGTCGTCTCCGCCGCCGCCGCTGCTCCTGGGGCCCTGATCCCAACAGGGGCGCCGGGGATCGGGGTCCCCAGCACCCGGGGTCGTCTTCCCGCACCCGCTCACGTCCTCCAGAAGAGGGGCGGAGCGGGTTGCGGGAGTGACACCCGCAGCAGGCACCCTGATTGGTCGGCCGGTAATCCGGCCGACGAATCAGGGCGATCGTGAGGTGGCACCAGTGCCACCTCACCCCTGCTGGCTCTGGCTGTTCGGGGCCGTCTCTGACGGCCCCGATCAGCCAATAATTCCGGGTCACCGGGTCACTGGAGACCCGATTGACCCGGAATCCGCCGCAGATCGCTGGACTGAATTGTCCAGCGATCTGCGGCCATCGCCGACATGGGGGGTCATAATGACCCCCCTGGGCGATATGCCCCGATGCCTGCTGAACGATTTCAGCAGGCATCGGGGACCGGCTCCGCTCCAGATGGTTGCGGGGGGCCGGTAAAACACATGACGTTCTCATACGTCATGTGTCCTTAAGGACTCGGAAATGGAGACGTATGAGAACGTCATGTGTCCTTAAGGGGTTAAACTCATCTGGGGCAAGTAACAGGTGTTGGGCAATATAAAAATCACACCTGAAAGCAGATAAAAAGGAGAGAAGTTCACTTAGTCGTTGTGTCTGTGTGTGCCACACTAAGCATGGACAACAGAAAGAGGAGAAGAGAACTGTCTGAGGACTTGAGAACCAAAATTGTGGGAAAATCTCAAGGTTACATCTCCAGAGATCTAGATTTGCCTTTGTTCACAGTGTGCAACATTATCAAGAAGTTTGCAACCCATGGCACTGTAGCTAATCTCTCTGGGTGTGGACAGAAGGGAGAAATTTATGAAAGATGTCAACTCGGGATAGTACGGATGGTGGATAAGCAGCCCCAAACAAGTTCCAAAGATATTCAAGCTGTCCTGCAGGCTCAGGGAGCATCAGTGTCCGCACAAACTATCCGTCAACATTTAAATGAAATGAAACGCTATGGCAGGAGACCCAGGAGGACCCCACTGCTGACACAGACACCTAAAAAAGCAAGACTACATTTTGCCAAAATGAACTTGAGAAAGCCAAAATCCTTCTGGGAAAATGTCTTGTGGACAGATAAGACCTAGATAGAGCTTGTTGGTAAAGCAAATCATTCTACTCTGAAATACCTACAGTGAAATATGGTGGAGATTCAATGATGTTTTGGGGTTGTTTTGCTGCCTCTGGCACTGGGTGCCTTAAATGTGTGCAAGGCATCATGAAATCTGAGGATTACCAATAGATTTTGGGTCGCACTGTACAGCCCAGTATCAGAAAGCTGAGTTTGCGTCTGAGGTCTTGGGTCTTCCAGCAGGACAATGACCCCAATCATGTCAAAATGCACCCAGAAGTGGATGGCAACAAAGCGCTGGAGAGTTCTGAAGTGGCAGCAATGAGTATAGATCTAAATCCCATTGAACACCTGTGGAGAGATCTTAAAATTGTTGTTGGGATAAGCCGCCCTTCCAATAAGAGAGATCTGGAGCAGTTTGCAAAGGAAGAGTGGTCCAACATTCCGGCTGAGAAGTGTAAGAAGCTTATTGATGGTTATAGGAAGCCAATGATTTCAGTTATTCTTTCCAAAGGGTGTGCAACCAAATATTAAGTTAAGGGTGACAATAATTTTGTCCAGACCATTTTTGGAGTTTGGTGTGACATTATGTACAATTAGCTTTTTTTCCTCCCTTTTTTGGTTTAGTTCCAAAGCTGGGTGACAGGCAGTACATAAAGCTAGGAAAGTAATGTGAGTCCTGCACCGTGTACTGTCTATCACCCAGCTTTCCCAGTCTCCTGAAGCTCCAGAAGTGATGGACTGCTCGTCCTCCCTCTACTTGTCAGTGAGCATGGAAGCTGTGCCCTCTCTCTGCTACCGCCCTTCACACTAACTCAGCAACACCACTGCTCACTGTGCAGCTTGGCATGCCTTCTTCCTCCGTTCCCCTGGCAGATATTGAAATAGGTATCAGGGACATTTGCACGTGTACAAGTACTCATGCAAATATCCAGTAACCGCACTGACACCAATATTAGAACATCCCTACTATCAACTGTAAGGAGCACCATAACGGGATCTTACTACTGTGTGGGGGCACTATTAGGGGGGCAAACTACTGTGTCAGAGCACTATTATGAGGGAAACTACAGTGTAGGGTGCCCCAAGAAGTTTGACAAGGTGTGGGTCCCATGGATGTTACTGGACATGTCTACGGCTCCTTCATTGCAGGGGGCCTCTCAATCCTAAGTGGGTATGGTGTGGTGAGGCGGGCTCCTAGGATGTTTGATGGTGTGTGTGTTTGTCTTTTGTGTTTGTTGTGTTGGTTGTTCCCTTGTGGGAGTGCATGGATGTTACTGTACATGTCTACGACTCCTTCATTGCAGGGGACCTCTCAATCCTAAATGGGTATGGTGTGGTGAGGCGGGCTCCTAGGATGTTTGATTGTGTGTGTATGGGTGTGTGTGTTCGTCTTTGGTGTTTGTTGTGTTGGTTGTTCCCTTGTGGGAGTGCATGGATGTTACTGGACATGTCTACGACTCCTTCATTGCAGGGGGCCTCTCAATCCTAAGTGGGTATGGTGTGGTGAGGCGGGCTCCTAGGATGTTTGATTGTGTGTGTATGGGTGTGTGTGTTTGTCTTTTGTGTTTGTTGTGTTGGTTGTTCCCTTGTGGGAGTGCATGGATGTTACTGGACATGTCTACAGCTCCTTCATTGCAGGGGGCCTCTCAATCCTAAGTGGGAATGGTGTGGTGAGGCGGGCTCCTAGGATGTTTGATTGTGTGTGTATGGGTGTGTGTGTTTGTCTTTTGTGTTTGTTGTGTTGGTTGTTCCCTTGTGGGAGTGCATTCTGCCCAATTGCTATATTTTATGCTACATGTGGAAGGTTCACTTGTGTAAAACTGTTTGACTGATTTCTCATGTTCATTGACATACATAACCTCTCCTGCTTTTGGGTGCTGTTGGGGTAAGGGTGGTGGGGGGGGACTTATTGTTCTCTTTTGAATGTTATATTCTTTTGTGTGTTGTTTTTTTTTTTTTTTGAAAATTAAAAAAATATATATATATATAAAAGAAAAATCACAACTTTGTATCCATAGTGCAAGACACCATTGCTGTCAGTATATGATAGCAATGGCTCGACTTTCCTTTTTGTTTTGTTCACACACAGTATTTTGGCTGAAAATAAAACCAAGAAAACTCTTTTGTTCCTTTGTTCTAATGATCAGTGTGGTCCCAGCACTTGCTAAAATACGACCACATTTTGACCTGTACTGCCGCACATATTTTGCGCTGTAAACAGCCAGATTAAAAAAGTTTTTGGGACTATCGCTTTTTGGTGCAGGGGGGGGTGACGCTACGACTTTATGGGGCCCTACAACTAAAATTCCTAATGGTGGCCCTGCCAATGGTCTTTAACCAGTGGCTCTCCATCTGTTGCACAACTACAGCTCCCATTATGCCATTCTGAAGCAGTGGTCTCAAACGGTGGCCCTCCAGATCTTGCAAAACTTCAACTCCCAGCATACCTGGACAGTCATTTGCTGTCTGGGGATGCTGTGAGTTGAAGTTTTGCAACATCTGGAGGGTCACTGTTTGAGACCACTGTCCTAAAGGGCCATACGTCTTACACCAAAGTCCTTCAATCAGTCTCTCTCCAGCAGGTGCACAACTACAACTCCCATCATGACAGCTTTCGCCTCATCCTAAAGCAGTGGTCTAAAACTGTGGCCCTCCAGATGTTGCCAAACTTTAACTCCCAGCATGCTGTGAGTTGAAGCTTTGCAACATCTGGAGGGCCACAGTTTGAGACCACTGTCCTAAAGGGCCATGAATCTTATACCAAAGTTCTTTAATCAGTGGCTCTCCAGCAGTTGCACAACTACAACTCCCATCATGACAGTTTTCAGCTCATCCTAAAGGACCATAAATCTTATACCAATGTTCTTCAACCAGTAGCTTTCCCGAAGTTTCACAACTACATCTCCCATTTATGCCAGCCTTTGGCTCATCCTAAAGCAGTGGTCTCAAACTGTGGCTCTCCAGATGTTGCAAAACTTCAACTCCCAGCATGCTCAGACAGCCGATGGCTGTCCGGGCATGCTGTGAGTTGGAGTTTTGCAATATCTGGAGGGCCACTGTTTGAGACCACTGTCCTAAAGGGCCATTCATCTTATACCAAAGTGCACAACTACAACTCCCATCATGACAGCTTTCGGCTCCTCTTAAAGGGCCATAAATCTTCTTCAACCAATTGCTCTCCAGTGGTTGCACAACTACAACTCCCAACAGCCTTCTGCTGTTATACTCTATGGCTGATGACATAAACATAAACAAGTGTCAGTAAACCAATTAAATGTAATTTAAATAAAAAATGTTTTTGCAAAAAGTCAATCTCATTCCCTGGGGATTCTGTGGGTTCTTTTCTTTTTGTTGCACGGTATCTAGATGGTAGAGATGGCTGCTATGTATTTGTGCATAGGGCTGGATACTAATGCTGGCATTAGTGGCCGTAATGAGTTGGCTATAGAGGAGCCTCCTGTGGCTAGTGTGTAGGAGTCAGGTGGTCCTCAGCTTGGACCCCACACATACAGTTGTCGGGGTGGCAGTGCCTTCCAGCAGAGGGAAGCTTTTGGTGTGAGCTCCAATCTTCATTATCGGCCTCTAATCAGACCTCTCCAGTCCGTGCCGCACGGCCGCTCCATCTCATTAAGGAAATCGCTCTTCAATGCTGATTATTTTATTTGCGGCTATAATTATAATTCTTGCGACTCAATCACGGTTTAATGGAGCCCACATGGAGGGCAGCAGCGCTAATTAGCGCAGGAGATGCGGGCGCAGGCGAGCGCTGGGCCGGGGGAGGAGGCACCTGCTGCAGGGTGAAGCTTCGGCAACCTCCGCTCTCCAGGCAGCAGGAGCCGGGGAGGAAGAAGAGGAGGAGGAGGAGGAGGGAGATCACACACAACAGCTTATTACTTCTAATTCCCAAACTGTCACCAAATCACTTGCACGAAACAAGACTGGAATTCGTCAGGCTGGCATTTCTGCGGATAGAAGATCGATTTTCTCTTTAGATTTCTCTTAATTGACTGAATATAGACTCTGCCCAAAGATTGGACCAACACAATGATGTAAAGCCAAGCCCAAATCAGCTAAAAGTATAGTAATAACACCATAACTGTATATATAGAAAACATACATAATATACAGAAATAGGGAGACAGATATAATTAACTGAATATAGACTCTGCTCCAAGATTGGACCAACACAACAATGTAAAGCCAAGCCCAAACCAGATAAAAGTAAAGTAATAACACCATAACTGTATTTATAGAACACATACATAAGATACAGAAATAGGGAGACAGATATAATTAACTGAATATGGATTCTGCTCCAAGACTGGACCAACACAACAATATAAAGACAGACCAAACCATCTAAAAAAGACAGAATAAACCTCTGTATATTAATATCACAGGAACTGTATTTATATAATACAGAATAATATACAATGACCCCTCGACTTACAATGGCCCCGACATATGATCATTTCAACATATGATGGCCTCTCAGAGCCCATCGTATGTTGAAGGCAGCATCGACATATGATGCTGCTGTGTGTGGGGGCCATCATACAAACAGCTATCTGACAGCACTGACAACTTCAGCAACTGACAGATAGTTGTATAATGTGCCCCGTGTGCCCCGTTCTGCCTCCTGTTACTCACATGCTGTCCTGCTAACTCATACAGGCTTCCACTGTGAGCTCCGTGTAAGCCCCGCCCCCCAGTGCAGCCATAGCCAATAGCCTGCAGCATCTTACTGCAGGCATCCAATGAGCTGCTTGCTGCCCTCCCCTTCCTTTCCTATAGAGCTGTAGTCGGCATGATGGTAATGGAGGACATTCTGTCCGCCCTGAAGGTATTTAAAGAACTGTACAGTACTGTATGCGATGTCACACATCACATACAATACATATACACACTATATACCCCATACATTAATGTTTCCCTATCAGTGTGCCTCCAGCTGTTGCAAAACTATAACTCTCAGCATGCCCAGACAGTCAATGGCTGTACATGCATGCTGGGAGTTGTAGTTGTGCAACAGCTGGAGGCACCCTGGTTTGTTAAACACTCCCCATACATTCCACATACAATGGTCATCCCAGAACCAATTAGCAGTTTCCCATAGAGATATATATTCAACATACAATGGTTCCGAGGCCCCAGAACCAATTACCATTTTTACATAGACATATGTACTCGACATATGATGGTTTCAACATATGATGGTTCTCCTGGAACCAATTAATATCATATGTTGAGGGACCACTGTAATTAGATACAGAAATAGTAAACACAAATATACATACATGCAAAGAAATGAGCTTGATATCTGCACCCATGCCACGTTTTTGTCTCCATATCACCATTTCGGTTACATGATGTATATTATGTTCACACGGCCGTCTGTCCCCATTTTTTATCCCCGTTTCAGTTCCGTTCTTGCAGGCTGTAAACGGATTAAAAACAGTTTAAAAAAAATCCCATTCATGTCAATGGGATTTTTTTACAATCCGTTTGCACCCGTCTGCACTCATTTCCGTTTTTTTGACGGCAGAAAATGGCACATGCAGTATTTTTTCTTCCGTCACAAAAACGGAAGAAAAAACGGATTCAGTAAATTTAACATTGAAGTCTGTGGAAAACGGATGAGCCATTAATGCCATCCGTTTGCATCTGTTTTTTCAATCCGTTTTTTTGATCCGTTTTTACTTCTGAGCATGGTTTATTACCTGAACAATAATGGATACAAACAGATACAAGTGGATAACATCCATTTGCATCCGTTATTGTCCGTTTTTTTTAAAGTCCGTTTTTATTTTCGATGGGAGAAGAATGGGACGGGTCTAGACGGCCGTGTGAACGCAGCCTATGTTTGACGTTACAGTACGTAGGAAACTGTTTTGTGTACACCATAAAAGTATATGTTACAATTCCTTTTAATTTAAAATGTAAATCAATGGGAAATGGATTGATGCCATTAAGTATACAATTTTATCCTTGTGCTCAGAGGAGTTGTTTCCAATGGGAAATGGATGGCATCTGTTTTAATCATCTGTTAAAATATACATATGTTCCTAAGAAACATATACTTTTAATGGAAACAAAAATGCAGTGTGAATGCCCAAGATTGGACCAATACAACAATGCACAGCTGAGCCTAAGTCTTATGTAAAGGGCAGAAGAAACTTGGGCATAGTAATAACACCATAACTGTGTGTGTGCGTGTGTGTATATATATATATATATATATATATATATATATATATATATATATATATATATATACATACATATACAGTACAGACCAAAAGTTTGGACACACCTTCTCATTCAAAGTTTTCTTTATTTTCATGACTATGAAAATTGTAGATTCACACTGAAGGCATCAAAACTATGAATTAACACATATGGAATTATAGACATAACAAAAAAATGTGAAACAACTGAAAATATGTCATATTCTAGGTTCTTGACACCTTTTGCTTTGATTACTGCTTTGCACACTCGGTAGTCACCTGAAATGGTCTTCCAACAGTCTTGAAGGAGTTCCCAGAGATGCTTAGCACTTGTTGGCCCTTTTTGCCTTCACTCTGTGGTCCAGCTCACCCCAAACCATCTCGATTGGGTTCAGGTCCGGTGACTGTGGAGGCCAGGTCATCTGGCACAGCACCCCATCACTCTCCTTCTTTGTCAAATAGTCCTTACACAGCCTGGAGGGGTGTTTGGGGTCATTGTCCTGTTGAAAAATAAATGATGGTCCAACTAAACGCAAACCGGATGGAATAGCATGCCGCTGCAAGATGCTGTGGTAAACATGCTGGTTCAGTATGCCTTCAGTTTTGAATAAATCCCCAACAGTGTCACCAGCAAAGCACCCCCACACCATCACACCTCCTCCTCCTCCACACCAGCACACCTGTGAAGTGAAAACCATTTCAGGTGACTACCTCTTGAAGCTCAACAAGAGAATGACAAGAACGTGCAAAGCAGTAATCAAAGCAAAATGTGGCTACTTTGAAGAACCTAGAATATGACATTTTCAGTTGTTTCACACTTTTTTTGTTATGTATATAATTCCACATGTGTTAATTCATAGTTTTGATGCCTTCAGTGTGAATCTACAATTTTCATAGTCATAAAAATAAAGAAAACTCTGAATGAGAAGGTGTGATAAGAAACAGAAATAGTAAACATAAATATATACATCTCATACATACAGGATATGAAGTCTATATCTGCGTCCACGCCATGTTTTTGCCTCTGGTTCTCCATTTCCGTTACAGTACATTTTATTTTGCTGTATGCAAAAACGTAGGAAACTACCATATTGTGTACGCAAAAAAAAAATTGATGTTGCAGTCCTTTTTTACAACAATGTAAGTCAATGGGAAAAGCATTGGCACCATTAAGTATCCAATTTCATCCCATGGCTCAAAGGAGCTGTTTCCAATGGGAAACAGATGGCATCTTTTTTTAACATAAGATCCTAAAAAAAATATACTTTAAATGGAAAAAAAAATGCAGTGTTAATCCACCAAGACTGGACCAACACAACAATACCCAAACCCAAGTCATCTGAAAACGCAGAAAAACATAGGTAACAAAAATATATACAGTACATGCAAACATATTAGGTTGATTCCTGCGTTTTTGTGGTTATACCAATGAAATGAGCAATATATAAAAATACTTTATTTTTATTTATTTTTTTCAAAAATCGTAGATGATTTGATGGCAAATATCAGGACTCTCTTCATTTTTTTTTAGGACAGATTAACCATGGTTCAATGGTTAAACCCATGAAACCAAAGAAATATAACAGTTTCACATCATGATGTCTTGACCATGATGATAGCATTGATGAATTTTCCCCATGGTGCACAAGTATTAAAATAATAATAATAAACTAAATATACTAAAATGGAATTGCAGCTGTTGGATTTAACCATGATAATAGAACAATCAATGGTGGACATACCATATGTGGGCCCAGTAGGTAAGAGGGACCATTTCCACCCTAAAGATGACCATACACAACTAAACACTTGTTCAGCCGACATGTCTCCCAATCTCTCCAGATACATGAATGTTCATCAAGGCCAAACGTTCATTTGTGCTTGATAGAGAGGAGGGATAGGCTGCTGCCAGACAGTTCTAGTGTCAGCTTATCTCTCAGAGAACGACAGGTTTCATATGAGTATATGTAAACATGTTTGTATTTATATATGTAATATAGATGAAATAGGGTTCTTATACAGAGTATTTCAGTCGTCGTCCATAGATATCAATAGTATTCAATGATCCCTCAAATTACAATGGCCTCAACATACAATAGTTACAACATACAATGGTCTTTTCTGGACCATTGTAACTTGAAACCAGACTCAACATACAATGACAGACAGTCCAGATCTGTGAAACATGTCAACGGCTTTAAGAACTGACCAATCAGAATGGACATTTACTGGTAAAACCCTGAATTACTGAAGTTCATGCACTGTCTAGTAGCGCCCCCTACAGTACAGAGAGGTATTACATGTTCTGCACTACTCTTAACCTGTGCCAGGGATAGCTGCTCCAGGTAAGGGCAGCTCCATTTTACTTATTTTTTTGGACACTGTTTGTACTGTACAGGACCCTGAAGAAGCTCCTGTTCTCTACATCCTGGGTTCTCAACTGGTGGTATGCGTACCCCTAGGGGTACACTACTGGTTGATTGGGGGTACCCAAAAGCGCTGACAAATACCAGCCATGCATTGGCCAGTATTTGTCAGTGCATAGCAGCAGCAGCTCTCTGTAATGGCACAAGGGGATTAATATGGAGGGGGTGATGATAATCCCCCCCTCCTCCATCTTTATCCCATTGTGCCATTATACCACCCCCCCCCCCCCCCTAATCCCCTTCTGTCATATCCGATAATAATAGCACAATATGATTAAGCTGGGGGGGGGATCTTCTTGTGCCATTCCCCCCCCCCCCCCTCCATCTTAATCCCCTTGTGTCATTCCCCCCTTCCTCTGATCCCCTTTTGCCATATCAGATAATAATGGCACAAGGTAATTAAGTATCGCATTAGTATGTAAGAACACTCCTTTTGTCCGTGGGTACCCCTCGTGCGTAATTTTCGTGCGAGGGGGTACCCGCAGACATACTTTCAGCCTTTGGGGGTACAGTCGCCAAAATGTTGAGAAACACTCCTCTACATAGACAGGGATTTACAGCTTCTAGCAGATTTTTCTTACTTTTATATGTAAGGACTTTCTTTATCTATATTATTTATCTACTTATTTTCTTTAATACTCACTTTTTCCTATTTTTGGATGACATTTCGGGGGCTTCAGACCCAATTACCAGGTTTCCATAGAGTTATAATCTCAACATACAATGGTTTCAACATACAATGGTCTTCCTGGAACCAATTCAAATTGTAACTTGAGGGACCACTGTAATCTATACACGGACTAAGAACATGCTCATGTGAAAGAGGCCAATAATAGGGTCTGACAGTCTGACACCAACATGTCTGTCTCTTCTTTCTCCTGACATCCTTTCTGAGGAGGAATGGGAGGCCGCCATATAATTTACAGGGGCAGCTAAACCCACTGAAGTTGGCAGGTTTGGACAACTTTTGAATGGGGATCCTAAAAGTTGATTAAAACCTCAGAATGTCTATTGGACTGGATGTAGAGGTGTATATTGAAACAAAACAGTACAAAGATAGGTCACTGACAGGTCCTACACTATAGAAATATTCTACTAAGGAGGTATCACATCTTCCAAGCATTTAAGAGCTGCCCTACACTTTAGACAGCTGGTCCCTCTTTTGGACAATTTTTTACTTAAGTGTATTGGGGTCTTAGGGGACTATGAGCATATTCACATGGTGGACTTTTCTGGGGAACTTTCCGGATAATGCAGTAGGAGGTTTCTTTATTTTATCATACAGTGGGGATCAAAAGTTTGGACACCCCAGGTAAAAATGTGTATTAATGTGCATAAAGAAGCCAAGGAAAGATGGAAAAATCTCCAAAAGGCATCAAATTACAGGTTAGACATTCTTATAATATGTCAACAAAAGTTAGATTTTATTTCCATCATTTACACTTTCAAAATAACAGACAACAAAAAAATGGCATTTGCTAAAGTTTGGGCACCCTGCAGAATTTATAGCATGCACTGCCCCCTTTTCAAAGCTGAGACCTGCCAGTGTCATGGATTGTTCTCAATCATCATCTGGGAAGACCAGGTGATGTCAATCTCAAAGGTTTTAAATGCCCAGACTCATCTGACCTTGCCCCAACAATCAGCACCATGGGTTCTTCTAAGCAGTTGTCTAGAAATCGGAAACTGAAAATAGTTGACGCTCACAAAGCTGGAGAAGGCTATAAGAAGATAGCAAAATGTTTTCAGATGTCAATATCCTCTGTTCGGAATGTAATTAAGAAATGGCAGTCATCAGGAACAGTGGAAGTTAAAGCAAGATCTGGAAGACCAAGAAAAATATTAGACAGAACAGCTGGCAGGAATGTGAGAAAACCAATTCAAAACCCACGTTTGACTGCACAATCCCTCCAGAAAGATCTGGCAGACACTGGAGTTGTGGTACACTAGTCCACTATAAAGAGATACTTGTACAAATATGGTCTTCATGGAAGAGTCATCAGAAGAAAACCTCTTCTACATCCTCACCACAAAAAGCAGCATTTGAACTTTGCAAATGAACATATAGACAAGCCTGATGCATTTTGGGAACAAGTTCTGTGGACCGATGAGGTTAAAAATTAACTTTTTGGCCGTAATGAGCAAAGGTACGTTTGGAGAAGAAGGGGAACAGAATTTAATGAAAAGAACCTCTGTCCAATTGTTAAGCATGGGGGTTGGATCAATCATGCTTTGTGGTTGTGTTGCAGCCAGTGGCACAGGGAACATCTCACGAGTAGAAGGAAAAATGGATTCAATAAAATTTCAGCTAATTTTGGATGCTAACTTGATGCCATCTGTGAAAAAGCTGAAGTTAAAGAGAGGATGGCTTCTACAAATGAATAATGATCCTAAACACACCTCGAAATCCACGGGGGATTACATCATGAGGTATAAACTGAAGGTTTTGCCATGGCCTTCACAATCTCCTGACCTCAACATAATTGAAAATCTATGGATAACCTGAAAAGAGCTGTGCGTGACAGACAGCCCAGAAATCTTAAAGAACTGGAAGACTTTTGTAAGGAAGAATGGGCAAAGATACCTCAAACAAGAATTGAAAGACTCTTTGCTGGCTACAAAAAGCGTTTACAAGCTGTGATACATGCCAAAGGGGCAGTACAAGATATTAACTCTGCAGGGTGCCCAAACTTTTTCAGACGCCATTTTTTTTTTTGTCTGTAATTTTAGTGTAAAAGATGGAAATAAAATCTAACTTTTGTTGACATATTATAAGAATGTCTAATCTGTAATTTGATGCCTTTTGGAGATTTTCCCATCTTTTCTTGACTTCATTATGCACATTAAAGAAATTTTTACCTGGGGTGCTCAAACTTTTGATCCCCACTGTATGCTTCTGGATCCTTCAACAGCCAACTGTATAAAAGAGCTGAGTACTGCTTGATGTGTTAGGACCCTACTTTATAAACAGGGCAGAGAACAGGTCTGTGTTTAGTACTCTGACAAACCATTTTAAACAGTCCAGAATACAGCAACTAGCCCCTAGGAGTAATCATATCACGTTGATGTGTGTTCCTGTTCCTGACTTGGCCCTTTCATGAAGAGTGTTGAGTATACTTCTGGCTGTGGTCAGGTTCTGGAATGCTGCAGGGGGGGGGGTCAAGTTTTATGCTGCCATGACTACCTTATGGGACTGGCTTACAGCCTTTGAAAATAATAGGTTACCTGCAGGGTTGGTCTATGTGGATGGATGGGGGATACTCTGCAGTTGCATGTTATTGGGGCAGCAAGTTTTGCTGTGAAGGTCCAGTTGAAGATGCTCTAGAGAGCCATTGAATTAGATGGGTTAAAAATGGGCAAGAGTGTTGGTACCTGGCATAAGTGCATTATTGTTATATCTGCATTAAGTCTGATCATGGAATGGAGGTCAACTGGCATTATGGTGTTAATAGAAATGGGCTAAGGCTGTTGTTGGAGGCTCTCTAGCAGTGGATGGGTCATTCACTAGCAATGGACATGGGTTGCCATGTGTGTCTAGGTATGGGATGCCATCCCTGGTATTATGAGGCTTGCTTGACTTGGCCAAGGATCCTGGCATTAACTGGGTTGCTGGCAGTTGGCCAAGGCTGTTGTGCCGCCATAGCTAAGGACAATTTTATGCATTTGGCAATAAGTGAGATATTCACTCACTAGCCCTGGGCAAGGCTGGTTAGGAGGCCTTCCCTGGCATGTAGTGGATATCTGGTATTGGGTCAGGGCTGCTTTGTGAGGTTATACATGATCCTGACATGACTTAGCACTGGGCCTAGAGCTTCTGTGAGAAGGATAACTGTTGTGTAGGTCCTTGGCCTTAACTGTGTTACTATCAAAGGGCTAAAGCAGCTGTGCAGGTTCCTGGCAATATCTGGGGAAAAAACATTAGGCCAGAGCTTGTTTGTGAGGATGGCTGCCTCTCCAGTGGAAAGAGGAAGGCTGATCTCTGAAATTGCTTACAGAATTACATTTGTTTTTCTTGTGATTGTATTAAAAGTCACTCCTCATCTCCAGAGCGCGTGAAAAGATCTACTTTCCACTCAGATGCACCACATTAACTTGTTGGAGGAGAATTTGTTTGTTTGCCTATTGTATTTATTTGCTGGCTAAGATTGATGCAGTCTTATTAGTGCTATGTGTGGCTCTAGAGAGTGATAAGGTTGAGATGTTCCCTCTTTATTCCAATTACTAGACTTGTCACCAAACTGAATAACTGATATATGATTATGTATCTTGTGTAAATAGAACTCACAAAAGCAACCAACTTCAGACGCTGCGAGGAGGTAGCGCTGCCGGTGTAATTACTGACAGAAGGCTGCCTGCCGAGATATCACCATACAGACCACCATACTGGCAGGCGGTGACAGCTAATTCTGCAGGCCTCCACCATGTATATCCACAGCCCCTGGGAATTATTCTACTGCATAGGCCACATTGTATTGTTCACTGGTATGTTTTCTAAAAATGTATGTAATATGCAGTATACAATGATATAGTATAATATACACTGCTCAAAAAAAATAAAGGGAACACTTAGGGTATGTTCACACTATGGAATTCCCGTGGAATTCCGCGGTGTGAACTTAACATTAGTGTGAATGGGTCTCCGCGAGACCCGTTCACACTGCGGAATTTCAGCGGCAGACAATGCCGCCGCTGAAATTCTTCAGCGCAAAGAAAGAACATGTTCATTCTTTGCTCGGAAGTCCACGAGCTCTGCATAGCCGTCAATGGTGACGGCGCAGTGAAGCGCACTCCTACCGCCGCCACTGGCTGCCAGTCTGAATCTCCGCTCGCTGAATTCAGCGAGCGGAGATTCCGTTCACACATTCCGTGATCTATTCCACTTCCAAAGTTCCACTTCGACCCCCGCAGCGCGCATACAGCGTTCAGAACTAAATGTTCCAAATGCTGGACAGTGGAGTACCCCTTTAAGTTTCAAAAGCATTGGTGTTTCATGTGTATTTAATATCACATTTTCTGCACATTTGTAAACCACGTTTTAATTTAAAAAAAAAACATATTTTTATACAGAAGCTGGAGGCATTTTCCCTGTTTCATATTGTTTGCACTTCACAGGGACTTGGTCTATGATCCCTGATCTGCAATGCTTCCTGTGGGTGTTTCCCAACTTTCCAGTGATGTCTGCCTGAACAAAGGGTAAGCTGACTCCATTTGTTTGTAGACATATATATTTTTATATATATATATATATATATATATATATATATATATATATATATATATACACACACACACAGACATATATACTTATGCAATATCACTTCCATGGACACTATTCTAAGGCAGGGTTCACATATATCGGACATTTGGCTCAGTGAACCCTTAATAATGCTCTCTGCAACTGATGCCACATCTGATGACGAACGTGTGCATCAGTTGTTTAGCCTCTGACATTCATTAAAGGGGTTCTCCACCATAATGTGATTTTAGTACGTACTTGGCAGACAGTAATGGACATGGTTAGGAAGGATCTGGGCTTGTCTTGGGGATAAATGTTGTGAGATTACCATAACACTGTAACTAGCTTTTTGTGAACTTGTATTTCCTGTTTGACTTTTCTTTTTTTGACTACAAATCCCACAATTCCATTTTCCTCCCTCCCACACATCAGCCACCCCACCCATTGAAACAAAAGACCTGTGGTTTTCAACCAGGGTGCCTACAGCTGTTGCATTAGTTGCAGATTGATCACTCTCCCACCAAGCGATCGCTCCACCCATTGAAGCAGACAGTCCCCCTGTCATCAGCTGACTAGTGAGTCAGGTCTTGGCCGCATTGCAACCTGGGAAAAATCCGAGACAACAGTCATTTTGTATGCTCAGAAAAATAGATATTGGAGTGAAAATTACAGAAGAATTGTGAGAAAACCGTCACACACAGGTACAGACACTATATTATGAACTACACTAACTTTACAGCCCCTGTAGCATAGTCAAATAAATACAATTTCTGGAATACCCCTTAATAGTGCAGGCTGAATGAAAGACCACAGCAAGATGTCCAACCATTCGGCATCCAAATTAAAGGGGTACTCCGGTGAAAACCTTTTTTCTTTTAAATCAACTGGTGGAAGAAAGTTAAACATATTTGTAAATTACTTCTATTAAAAAATCTTAATCCTTCAAGTACTTATTAGCTGCTGAATGCTACAGAGGAAATTCCTTTCTTTTTGGAACACTGATGACATCACGAGCACAGTGCTCTCTGCTGAATCTCTGTCCATTTTAGCAACCAAGCATAGCAGACGTATGCTAAGGGCAACATGGTGGCTCAGTGGTTGGCACTGCTGCCTTGCAATGCTGGGGACTTGGGTTCAAATCCCACTAAGGACAACAATAAATAAAGCGTTATTATTATAATAACGTCAGCAGAGAGAACTGTGCTTGTGATGTCATCAGAGAGCATTCCAAAAAGAAAAGAATTTCCTCTGTAGTATTCAGCAGCTAATAAGTACAGGCAGGATTAAGATTTTTTTAATAGAAGTAATTTACAAATATGTTTAACTTTCTGCCACCAGTTGATTTAAAAGAAAAAAGTTTTTCACCGGAGTACCCCTTTAAGATGCCGGATGAATGTGAACTGTTCTATCAGCCTTTTCCCTCCAATGCTTTTTCTACAGCGACGGAGGTAAAATGTCACTGGATGCCGGATATATATGAAGGTGGCCTATGAAGTCCTCCTGTATCTCTCAGGGGAAAATTTATCAAAACCTGTCAGAGGAAAAGTTGCCCAGTTGCCCATAGCAACCAATCAGATTGCTTCTTTCATTTTGCAGAGGCCTTGTTAGAAATGAAAGAAGCGATCTGATTGGTTGCTATGGGCAACTCAGCAACTTTTCCTCTGGACAGGTTTTGGGACGCAGTGCTGAGGGACGGCTCTAGCACATCCCCCAGCTGCGCGACTCTATTGGGACTGTTAGGACTACTACTCCCATCATGGACAGACTCTGTCCATGATGGGAGTTGTAGTCCTGGGACTGAAGGACAGATCACAGCACGTCATTCTCCAGAGACCCGCTGCGATCCGCATTTATTAACTTAAAAAGCCGGCGGCACATGCAGCTCCACTGTGGTTTCGCCGACTCCAGGCCCCTTTATATATCTCTCACAATTCATAATCCCGCCCACCGGAGCTCTGATTGAGCAGAGTTCCCATGTTCAGGCGGACGGGATTATGAATTGTCAGAGATATATACAGGAGCCTGGAGCCGGAGACAGCACAGTGGAGCCACATGTGCCGCCGGCTTTTTAAGTTAATAAATGCTGATCGCAGCTGGTCTCTGGAAAATAACCTGCTGCGATCTGTCCTTCAGTCCCAGGACTACAACTCCCATGATGGGAGTAGTAGTCCTAACAGTCCCAATAGAGTCCCGCAGCTGGGGGATGTGCAAGAGCCATCCCTCAGCACTGGGGTACTACAACTACTCCCATTATGGGACACAGAATATCCCATGAAAGGAGTAGTAGTCCAAGGGCAGAGGAACAGATCGCACTGGGTCTCCCTCTTGAGACCCCCTGCACTTTTACTACTCCAACCCCAAGTGATGACATCATTAGGGGGCGGAGCTACACAGTCCAGGCCTGAAGGCAGGGTGGTAAGTATGACTCTGTTCTGATTATGTGCTTTGCATAATGGGAACAGAGCCTTTCTGGCAGTGTGTTCCAAAACAGGGAGACTCCAGCTGTTGTTTAACTACAGCCCCCATGATGGGAGTTGTAGTTCAGCAACAATTGGGGGCTCCCTGTTTAGGAACACACTGCATTATGTGCGTTCTCCCCAGGGGAGAGCGCAAAAAATGTATTAACCCATTTTTCGTGTTTTTCTTTTCTTCTCATTTCAGATACGTGATTTTGGAGGACTACGTCAGATTCGGTGGACTGCGACAATGACCAGCAGTTTTTTAATGTCAATAAAAGGTTTAACGAGGGCTGTGGGGGAGTGTTTTTTTAACCCCTTAACGAAAATGGATGTAAATGTACATCATGGGGCCGTGGTACTTAACGCACCATGACGTACATTTACGTGCCGCCACGATCGCGAGCACGGGAGCGGTGCTCACATCATGTGCGGCAGGTCCTGGCTGCTATCAGCAGCCATGGACCCACCGGTGATCAATACAGATCATGGCATCTGCGGCAGTGCTGTACTTTGAATGGATGTTCGAATCGCCCACAGCGCTGCCGCGGGGATCCGATCATCCAGCATGGCAGCCAGAGGTCCCCTCACCTGGCTCCGGCTGTCTCCCGGGGTCTTCTGCTCTGGTCTGAGATCGAGCAGACCAGAGCAGAACATCACCGATAATACTGATCAGTGCTATGTCCTATACATAGCACTGAACAGTATTAGCAGTCAAATGATTGCTATAAATAGTCCCCTATGGGAACTATTAAAGTGTAAAAAAAAAAAATGTAAAATAAAAAAATAAAAAACATTTGAAAAATGCCCTTCCCCAATAAAAAAAGTAAAACATCAGTTTTTCCCATTTTACCCCCCAAAAAGCGTAACAAAATTAGGAATACACATATTTGGTATCGCCACGTGCATAAAAGTCTGAACTATTACAATATATTGTTAATTATCCCATACGGTGAAAGGGGTAAACGTAAAAAAAAATTCAAAAGTCCAAAATTGCTGCTTTTTTGTCACATTTTGTTCCAAAAAATTTTTTATAAAAAATGTGTAAAAAGGAAAACCTAAGCAAAAGTGGTACTGATAAAAACTACAGATCATTAAGCAAAAAATGAGCCCTCATACCGCCCCACATATGGAAAACTTAGAAAGTTGTAGGTGGTCAAAATAGGGCAATTTCAAACATACTAATTTTGTTAAAATGGTTTGAGATTTTTTTTAAGCGGTACAATTATAGAAAAGCATATAACATGGGTATCATTTTTATTGTAGTGACCCACAGAATAAAGAAAACATGTCATTTTTACCGGAATGTGATGTAATTAAAAAGTATGACTAAGGGTATGACTAAGGCTGCTGAGTGCGGCTGAAACGCGTCACCTTGTCATCACCCACGGTTACCGCTGAATAAATATCGTATTGCTTGACATCCTGCTCTGGACAACTCCATTTCTTTCTAATTAAAAAGTAGAATTGGTGTCGCAAAAAACAAGCCCTCATATGGGTCTGTGGATGGAAATATAAAAGAGTTATGATTTTTAGAAGGCGAGGAGGAAAAAACGAAATTGCAAAAATAAAATTGGTCTGGTCCTTGAGGCAAAAATGGTCCTGGTCCTTAAGGGGTTAAATAAAAAAACATTTCAATGTGTCGTGTTTTTTTATAATTGAATTTTCAGGCTTAGTAGTGGAAGCTGTCTTGTAGACGGAATCCATTACTAAGTTGGGGCTTAGCTTTAGCCCCAAAATCAGCTAGCGCTAACCCCCAATTATTACCCCGGTACCCACCGCCACAGGGGTGCCAGGAAGAGCCGGTACGAACAGGCCCGGAATGTCAAATATGGTGCTTCTGGGCCTAGGCGGTAACAGGCTGGCATTATTTAGGCGGTGGAAGGCCAGTAACAATGGTCCTCGACCACCCTGGTAACAACAGGCTGTTGCTACTTGGTTGGTATCTGGCTCATATTAAAAATGCCTTTTGCTTTTTTTTTTTTTTAAATAAATAAATTTAAAAAACGTGTGTGGTTTCCGATATTTTCAGTATCAGCCAGATATCAACCAAGCAGCAACAGCCTGAGGTTACCAGGGTCGGCGAGTACCATTGTTACTGGCCCTCCCCAGCCTAAATAACGCCAGCCTGTTACCACCTAGGCCCAGGAGCACTGTTTTTGACGCTCTGGGCCTGTTGGTTCCGGCTCTTCCGGGCACCCCTGTGGTAATAATTGGGGGTTAGCGCTAGCTGGTTTGTGACTAACACTAAGCCACGGCTTAGTAATGGTTTCTGTCTACAAGACCACTTCCACTACTAAGCCTGAAAATTCAATTATAAAAACACAACACATTGCAAAAAAATTTATTGAAAAAAAAACACTCCCCCACAGCCCTCATTAACCCTTTTATTGACATAAAAAAACACTGGTCATCATCGCAATTCACCAAATGTGATGTAGTCCTCCACATTCACGTATCTGAAATGAGAAGAAAAGAAAACAAAAAGGTTAGGACATTTTTTGAGCTCTCCCCTGGGGAGTGCACCCATACTGCAGTGTGTAACAGGGAGCCTCCAATTGTTGATGTCTGCCTACCGTATCCTTTATATACAGTCATCTATACTTGCTGGGCTCCTGTATAGTATACAAGGGTACACTATGCACCCCTGTATACTATACAGCTGTAGGAGGTAAGTAGTGATGCTCTGCACCTTGTATGTGTGTATACTGTGCATCACTCCTCACCTCCTTACCCTCTGTGGACCGGGCACTCTGCATCTGACCCACAGAGTGGTACCTGAAGGCAGTGAAAAGAATCGCTACAGGGTACAAAAATGATTGTTTCCACACACCAGCAATAATGCAAGAAAAAACGCAAGAAAAACTGACAAAACGCAGGAAAAAGCTGTGACAGTTTTTCTGGCGTTTTTGCTGGGGGAGAAAAAACCTCAATGAAATCCTGGCCTCAAAGCAATAGAACAAAATTCCTGTGTCCACTTTTCCTGTGAGGTGTAGATCAGGTGTACAAATAGAACTGTGTGGAAATGTAGAACTTTGCATGAAATTTATCATGTGCCTTACATAAGTATGGTAAATTTGGCGCAACTGCACCAAATTTAGACCAACCAAAATGATCTAAACAAGACGTCTACCTACACCAACATTGATACATGTCCCCCTCAGTTATTAGCTGACAGCTTCAGTCCATTCACAGTGAAGGGTATGTGGGGGTCCAGCGAGCTGGGTCTTTCCTTCTGCTGTGACCACTATTAGAAGATTCTGCTGTCTTGTCCAAGGATCCACAAACCCTTCTAAAGCATCTTTCTTTCCCACCATCCAATATCTCACAGACAAGCTCCTGAGTGTCATTTACAAGGAATTAAAATGGATTATTGTCATCAAGCTAGAAATAGAAACATTTTAAATGTTTATTTATAAAAGGGGGCAGGAGGGTCCGCTCCAAGTGAACAACCAGCACTAGAGACCAGCAATGGGAATAATCTGGCCCTACACTGCTGCAGAATTCTGCTCTGCAAACTGCCTTTATTGTTTCTTTTCATATAATTTTATCATAAAGTTGGGGTCTGAAACACCCAAAACACCCACATTATGGCTATTCTGACACTGAAGAAATATATTTTAACAAATAGAACATAGAAAGTTGAATGCATGTACCTTCAAATAAATCCATATATGATCTATACACAGATTTATAGATTACTATATGCAAAAATAGACTAGAATACACTACACTAAAATACACTAGTCATTCTGTTTAATGTTGTGTCCCCTTAAAATAACCCAACACACAGCCATTATTTTCTAAACCTTGGCAACAACAGTGAGTACACCCCTAAGTGGCAATGTCCAAATTTGGCCCAATTAGATATCCCCCCAGTGTTATGTGACTCAGGTGAGAATAGGGAGCAGGTGTCATAAATGTGGTGTTATCGCTTTCACACTCTCTAATACTGCTCACTGGAAGTTCAACATGGCACTACATGGCAAAGAACTCTCTGAAGATAAAAAAAAAACAAAAAGAATCATTGCTCTAAATAAAAATGGCCTAGGCTATAGGAAGATTTCCAAGACTGTGAGACTGAGCAGCAGCTAAGTGGTCAGCCTGTCAGTGAATGGCAACATGTACTCTGACATACTGAAGGGGAGCATGATCCCCAACCTTAAGAGACTGGGCCGCAGGCAGGATTCCAACATGATAACAACCCCAAACACCTCCAAGACAATCACTGCCTTGCTAAAGAAGCTGAGGGACAAGCAGTTCTCCAGGCCTAAACCCCATTGGGCATCTGTGGGGAATCTTCAGAAAGAAGGTGGGGGAGCACAAGATCTCTACCATCCACCAGCTCTGTGATGTTATCATGGAGGAGTAGAAGAGGACTCCAGTGACAACCTGTGAAGATCTGGTGAACTTCATGCCCAAGAGGCGTAAGGTAGTACTCGAAAATAATGGGGACCACACAAAATAGTGACACTTTGGGCCCAATTTGGACATTTCCATTTTTGTGGCCAAGGTTTAGGCATTAATGAAGGTAGGTTTGTGATTATTTTGAGGGGACACAACAATAAACACTATTATACAGGCTGTACACTCACTACATTATAGCATTTCTTCAGTTTTGTTGGATGGATGAATCGAAGGATGGATTTCTCTGCAGAGAAATTGGTGAATAAAACTATGCAGTTTCTATTCACTGAATTGGAGTGCTGCTGGATCCTTTGTTTTGCTGGTTATCATTAACAGCCTCTACCAAGGCCGAGAATCTCCATCTTGCACCAGCACTAACTCATCATCGGGGTTGTGCTGCTTCTTCTGGGGATAGATAGATAAATGGATAGATAGATAGATAGATAGATAGATAGATAGATAGATTTAAGAAAAAATGCAGAAAAGCAGCACATCCACAGAAAAGCAGCATTAACTTGAGGTGCATGCAGCCATAGGAGACTTGGTTAAGGACTCCAACTTCAATAAAAAAAGATATAACCGCAGCATACAAGGTGTCTCATACAAGGTGTGCAAAAAAAGTTTTATGGTTTTATTCCATCTACAGCAAAAAAAATAGATAGATAGATAGATAGATAGATGATAGATAGATAGATTATAGACAGATGATCGATAGATAGATGATAGATAGACATATAGATTAGATAGATAGATAGATAGATAGATAGATGATAGATAGATAGATTATAGACAGATGATCGATAGATAGATGATAGATAGACATATAGATTAGATAGATAGATAGATAGATGATAGATAAACAGATAGATTAGATAGATAGATAGATAGATAGATAGATAGATAGATACAACCAAAGGATAAATTGGCCAGCACTATTGGTCCAAACTATTGTAAAAACCTGGCTTGCAGGTGCAAGCTGCTGGGCTAAATATACAGCAACAGGAGAATACAGCAGCACACTGCTAGCACAAAGATATAGATAAAACATGAAAAGCTATACAGCTGTAATGCAATAGATGTAGATATGAAAATATGAGGTACTTAGCTTGCAAATTTGGCGCCAAATAGTGTGGACCGTCCCACCATTCTGGGACGGACCCTACACTGTGTATATGCCTCTGTGTGAACAATACAGCAGGCATGCAAGGTCTGAAACATAGATAGATAGATAGATAGATAGATAGATAGATAGATAGAAGAAAAAATAGCAGCACACAAGTACTTCAGTGAAAACAATATGTGGCGTTTATTCACCCAACATCAGAGGCGACGTTTCGGATGCCTCTCGCAGCCATTGTCAAGCAGCAAGTGGTTTAAAGTGCATGGTATAAATAGTATACAGAGTGTAATCATTTACAGTGTAGTGATTAACCAATAAACAATAAAATACTGTCATCGTACATAGTAAGATTGCATGGCGGGGTTCAAATATACCCACATAAATACCAGTAGGGAGCCGGCGTCATGCAAATATGAAAAAACTGTGTAATACCACATTAAAACATGACTGTATATAACTTACTGTAAGTGCAATTGCAAGATCTATTAATTAATCCTGGATGCTTCTGTGTCCAAGGGGGCGGTTGCGGTGTGCATGTCACTGGGTTTATCCTCGTGGAACGCACGAGGCCACATATTTTTTTCACCGAAGTACCTGTGTGCTGCTATTTTGCTTCAACCTATATTTTGGGACTTTCTACATTGGGACTAAGTCCAACATAGCTAGTACCCATCAACTTTTTTTCTAGTGCTGCCCAAACCCGGCTTTTTTCCACCATTAGATAGATAGATAGATATATAGATAAATAAGATAGATAGATAGATAGATAAATAAGATAGATAGATAATAGATAGATAGATAGATAGATAGATAGAGCACTTCATGTTGTAAGGATACAATAAAAAACACTGCACTTTATTTGAATCTGACGTGTGCTGCGGTCCT
The DNA here is from genome assembly GCF_029499605.1 of Hyla sarda. Classification (NCBI taxonomy): domain Eukaryota; kingdom Metazoa; phylum Chordata; class Amphibia; order Anura; family Hylidae; genus Hyla; species Hyla sarda. Next base: position 550,527,946 of record NC_079189.1, read on the forward strand.
TTCTATGGATTGATGTTGGATTCCTTGACCAGGAACCCGATGGCAGCGTGCACCATTTACGTTTTCCATTTGGGAGGATGTGCTGCTTGTTAGGACTTTGTAGATAAGATAGATAATAGATAGATTATAGATAGATAGATAGATAGATAAGATAGATAGATAGATAGATAGATAGATAAATAAGATAGATAGATAGATAAGATAGATAGATAATAGATAGATAGATAGATAGATAGATAGATAGATAGATAGATAGATAGATAGAGCACTTCATGTTGTAAGGATACAATAAAAAACACTGCACTTTATTTGAATCTGACGTGTGCTGCGGTCCTTTCTATGGATTGATGTTGGATTCCTTGACCAGGAACCCGATGGCAGCGTGCACCATTTACGTTTTCCATTTGGGAGGATGTGCTGCTTGTTAGGACTTTGTAGATAAGATAGATAATAGATAGATTATAGATAGATAGATACATAGATACATAGAAGATAGATAGATGAGATAAATAGATAGATAGATAGATAGATAGATAGATAAGATAAGATAGATAGATAGATAGATATGAGATAGATAGATATATATGAGATAGATAGATAGATAGATCGATATGAAATAGATAGATAGATAGATGTGAGATAGATAAGATAGATAGATAAGATAGATAGATAAATATGAGATAGATAGATAGATATGAGATAGATATGAGATAGATATATAAATAGATTAGTAGATAGATTTGAGATAGATAGATAAGATAGATAGATAGATAGATATGAGATAGATAGATATAAATAGATAGATAAGATAGATAGATAGATATGAGATAGAGATAGATATGAGATAGATAGATAGATAGATATGAGATAGATAGATAAATAAGATAGACAGATAGATATGAGATAGATAGATAGATAGATAAGATAGATAGATAGATATGAGATAGAGATAGATATGAGATAGATAGATAGATAGATAGATATTAGATAGATAGATGAATAAATAAGATAGACAGATAGATATGGGATAGATATGAGATAGATATATAAATAGATTAGTAGATAGATTTGAGATAGATAGATAAGATAGATAGATATGAGATAGATAGATAGATAGATATATATAGGTAGATAGATAGATAGATAGATATGAGATAGATAGATAGATAGATAGATAGATATGAGATAGAGATAGATATGAGATAGATAGATAGATAGATAGATAAGATAGATAGATAGATAGATATGAGACAGAGATAGATATGAGATAGATAGATAGATAGATATGAAATAGATAGACAAATAGATAGATAGATATGAGATAGATAGATAGATAGATAAATAAATAAGATAGACAGATAGATATGAGATAGATAGATAAGATAGATAGATAGATATGAGATAGAAATAGATATGAGATAGATAGATAGATAGATAGATAGATAGATATTAGATAGATAGATAGATAGATAGATAGATAGATAGATAAATAAGATAGATAGATATGAGATAGAAAGATAAGATAGATAGATAGATAGATAGATAGATAGATAGATAGATAAGATAGCTAGATAGATAGATAGATAGATAGATAGATAGATAGATAGATAGATAGATAGATAAGATAGATAGATATTCCAAACTTGGGATCTCACTTGGGAGCAGGCAGACATACAGTCTTGGTTAGAGGTTTATCATGTAGAAGAAGGGATAACTGCAGAACACTGATGTCCAAAAAGTAAAAGGTGACCTTTATCTAATCCCAGTGTTACAGAGGATTTGCATTACTGTTTGAGGAAGGCAGCATGAGGCTGCAGAAAGGCACTGAATTCAGGGAATAAAGGTTTACCTTTGTTTTTCACCTATGGACTTGTGTACTATGGATATCTACTTTTTATAAATAGATAGATAATAGGTCGTTAGATAGACATACATGAGATAAATAGATAGATAGATAAATAAATAGATAGATAGATAGATAGATAGATAGATATGAGATAAATAAATAGATAGATAGATAGATATGAGATAAATAAATAGATAGATAGATAGATAGATAAACAGACATAAGATAAATAGATAGACATGAGATAAATGGATAGCTAAATAAATAAATAAATAAATAAATAATTAGATAGATAAATATACATATCTACATATATATGCATACATAAATATAGGTAGGTAAGATACATAGGTAGATAAATAGATATGTATGAGATATATTGATTATATAGATGTAGATATGAGATATATTGATTATATAGATGTAGATATGAGATATATTGATTATATAGATGTAGATATGAGATATATTGATTATATAGATGTAGATATGAGATATATTGATTATATAGATGTAGATATGAGATATATTGATTATATAGATGTAGATATGAGATATATTGATTATAGAGATGTACATATGAGATATATTGATTATATAGATGTAGATATGAGATATATTGATTATAGAGATGTAGATATGAGATATATTGATTATATAGATGTAGATATGACATATATTGATTATAGAGATGTAGATATGAGATATATTGATTATATAGATGTAGATATGAGATATATTGATTATAGAGATGTACATATGAGATATATTGATTATATAGATGTAGATATGAGATATATTGATTATAGAGATGTAGATATGAGATATATTGATTATATAGATGTAGATATGACATATATTGATTATAGAGATGTAGATATGAGATATATTGATTATATAGATGTAGATATGAGATAGACAGATAGGTAAATAGGTAGATCTTTTTCATAATGTTTGGAGCCTGTAGGTATTGATGTAGGGCAGCAGGCAGTCATGGGTTAAGGTGAAGCACTGACTATCCTCCAGACCCTCAGCCCTGTACACAGGCAGAGCAGGGGCTGAGGATGGATTTATATCTATTCAAGAACATTTTTTGTACTTAGTTAAAATGGAACAGAAATAGAAAGGAAAGGCCAGGAAAAGGCTCCGTTTCCTTGCTCCAGGCCCTTGGCAGATCCTCTTGTACAAAATTCAATCTCTATTTTTATGAGTGGTAAACTGTCTAGATAAATTGTATTAGAGGCCGACCAATATGTTCTCTGGTAGTTCCCATTGTTCCAGTTCTACATGTGTGTTACAATCTAAAACCTATTTATGGAGCAAAAATCACTGCATCCGTCATAGAAGATCCGGTTAAGTCTGCTGTAAAGTGATTTTTCTAGACACCTCTTACATTCCGATCACTCGTCCAAACACCCAACTTTTCTTATTTTGATGCAAAAATGTTATATGTGAGTGTATAGTTACAATTAGGTTCATCCAGCTTTATATCGTATATACATACATACATGCCTACATTTTCAGATATATAAATATCAGATAGATAGATAGATATGAGATAGATAGATATGAGATAGATAGATATGAGATAGATAGATAGATAGATAGATATGAGATAGATAGATTTATAGATATGAGATAGATAGATATGAGATAGATAGATAGATAGATATGAGATAGATAGATAGATAGATAGGTATTAGATAGATAGATAGATATGAGATAGATATGAGATAGATAGATATGAGATAGATAGATAGATATGAGATAGATATGAGATAGATATGAGATAGATAGATAGATTTATAGATATGAGATAGATAGATATGAGATAGATAGATAGATTGATAGATATGAGATAGATAGATAGATAGATAGATAGATAGATATGAGATAGATAGATAGATAGATAGATAGGTATTAGATAGATAGATAGATAGATAGATATGAAATAGATATGAGATAGATAGATAGATGGATTGATAGATATGATAGATAGATAGATAGATAGATAGATATGAGATAGATAGACAGATAGATAGATATGAGATAGATAGATAGATAGATATGAGATAGATAGATAGATAGATAGATATGAGATAGATAGACAGATAGATAGATATGAGATAGATAGATAGATAGATAGATATGAGATAGATAGATAGATAGATATAGATAGATAGATAGATAGATAGTTAGATATGAGATAGATATGAGATAGATAGATGGATAGATAGATAGATAGATAGATATGAGATAGATAGATAGATAGATAGATAGATAGATAGATAGATATGAGATAGATAGATAGATAGATAGATAGATAGATAGATAGATAGACAGACAGATAGATATGAGAAATAGACTAGCCCCATGCACAGTTCTCCTCATACATACAGACTGCACTGGCCATGAGCCCATATGATGGGTTGTCTCCCTCTGCACAGGACTCCCATTTCTCCTCTCATTGTCAGCCAGGCTGGAGGGGCTGGTAGGGGAGGGAGGGGGCACTTTCCCCCTGAAAAGAAATGATTTAGTTTGTTTATAGTAGCAGAAAAATCAAGAGCAATAGAAAAGTGATAAAATGAAGCGCTCTATCAATCACTGGACGAGGGTAACACAGATTGATCCTCCTCTAATAACACCTTATTGTTATTACTGCTGTCATGTGGCCACATGTAACTATTACTGCAGGATTTATGGCCTGACCCCACATTCCTCCACCAGCATGCACTCCCATTATCCGGGCTCACTCCATTATTACTACTAATAATATTATTATGTCTGCTACAATTACCATTATTATTGTATGAACAGGCACCGTCATATCTTATCATCATTATTAGGAATGCAACTATTATTATTATTATCACTCCGACTACTATTACAGTAATATGATTGTTAGTAGGAGTGGTAGTAATGGGGTACAGTTCATTTCTACTATCATTAGTGATATCAATATTGCAATATTTATATTATTATTATTATTATTATTTCTACTATTAATTACATGTTTGCATTATTTATATTATTATTATTTATATTATAATTTCTACTATTAATTACATGTTTGCATTATTTATATTATTATTTATATTATTATTATTATTATTACTACCATTAATTACATGTTAGCATTATTTATATTGTTATTATTTATATTATTATTATTATTACTACCATTAATTACATGTTTGCATTATTTATATTATTATTATTTATATTATTATTATTACTACCATTAATTACATGTTAGCATTATTTATATTGTTATTATTTATATTATTATTATTATTATTATTACTACCATTAATTACATGTTAGCATTATTTATATTATTATTACTGCCATTAATTACATGTTTGCATTATTTATATTATTATTATTTATATTATTATTATTATTACTACCAATAATTACATGTTTGCATTATTTATATTATTATTTATATTATTATTACTACTATTAATTACATGTTAGCATCATTTATATTATTATTATTATTTATATTATTATTATTATTACTGCCATTAATTACATGTTTGCATTATTTATATTGTTATTATTTATATTATTATTACTACCATTAATTAGATGTTTGCATTATTTACAATATGACTGATATTTACACGTGTTTTTTTTCTACAGGAAATGTGTTATATTTTTTAAGTTCTGTGACAACAGTTATGTCTTGTAGTAAAAACATTACTTTCATCAATGCCACAATTGTTAATACAATAATTAACATTAAACGTTTTCTTAGGAACATTCAGATTCTCCATACAGCTGAATCTTTATTTATCGAGTAAAAAGTTGAAACGAAAGAGAAAAAAAAGTAAAAAATAAATAAATAAATAAAAAGATAAATGGTAATAACGAAAGCTGAAAATACCGTGATGACCAGGGGAACAATCTCTCATGGACCGGGTTTTGGAGATGAGGATGGAGGAAGTTGTGTGCTGTCTATGGTGCTGACGCGTTTCAGGGTCAGGATCCGTCCATCAAAATCTGCTGCTGCTCTTTAAATGTGGTCCAGGAGTACACCTATTTTTGGCTACTATTATTTTCCCCAAACGTACGACCTATGCTTGTCTGTATAGGCAAACAAGTGAGAATGACTGTACTATAGGACAGGTGCCATACTATACTTGTTAGAGAAATGTTATTGTATTTTTTCTTTGATGTTTTCTACCTTGTCTCTTTTGATAATATGGAAAAAATGACGAAACTTGAATAAATAAACAGTTATATATAAAAAAAAAATCTGCTGCTGCTCTTGAGATAATAATAATAATAATAATAATAATATATATATATATATATATATATATATATATATATATATAAAATCGATCTATCTGTAATCCATCTATCTCATATCTATATATGTCATCTAAACACACACAATGTAATTTCTGTAGTATGGTCCCAATCCTAACAGTACCTTTCCCTGCAGTCCTATGTCCCCTCACAGATAACACATCTATCACAAGTCATCACAGCTCTTCAGCACTGACAAACTCAACCCAATATCTACACCGGTGTTTCCCAACCAGTGTGCCTCCAGCTGTTGCAAAACTACAACTCCCAGCATGCCCTACAACTATAAACCAGTGTTTTCCAACCAGAGTGCCTCCAGCTGTTGCAAAACTACAACTCCCAGCATGCCCTACAACTATAAACCAGTGTTTTCCAACCAGAGTGCCTCCAGCTGTGGCAAAACTACAACTCCCAGCATGCCCTACAACTATAAACCAGTGTTTTCCAACCAGAGTGCCTCCAGCTGTTGCAAAACTACAACTCCCAGCATGCCCTACAACTATAAACCAGTGTTTTCCAACCAGAGTGCCTCCAGCTGTTGCAAAACTACAACTCCCAGCAAGCCCTGCAACTATAAACCAGTGTTTTCCAACCAGAGTGCCTCCAGCTGTGGCAAAACTACAACTCCCAGCAAGCCCTACAACTATAAACCAGAGTTTTCCAACCAGAGTGCCTCCAGCTGTTGCAAAACTACAACTCCCAGCATGCCCTACAACTATAAACCAGTGTTTTCCAACCAGAGTGCATCCAGCTGTGGCAAAACTACAACTCCCAGCATGCCCTACAACTATAAACCAGTGTTTTCCAACCAGAGTGCCTCCAGCTGTTGCAAAACTGCAACTCTCAGCATGCCCTACAACTATAAACCAGTGTTTTCCAACCAGAGTGCCTCCAGCTGTTGCAAAACTACAACTCCCAGCATGCCCTACAACTATAAACCAGTGTTTTCCAACCAGTGTGCCTCCAGCTGTTGCAAAACTACAACTCCCAGCATGCCCTACAACTATAAACCAGTGTTTTCCAACCAGTGTGCCTCCAGCTGTTGCAAAACTACAACTCCCAGCATGCACGGACAGCCGAAGGCTGTCCGGGCATGCTGGGAGTTGTAGTTTTGCAACAGCTGGAGGCACGCTGGTTGGAAAACACTGATCTACACATCCCTTTTGGACACTATGACAACAATTTACCCCCATTGTCTTCTTGATCTCTATACCCTGATCCCCCCTTCTAACTCTTTGCACTCTCAGAGCCCCCCCCCCCCCCTCCCCACCCAGCCAGTTTGTGTTTCTCTGCTGACCCCTGAGTTCATCTATAGGTGTCTGGGAGTGATCCATAGCCTGGTCCCTTGCAAAAGACAGAACACAAGTGCAAACATGTGGATGAGCCCAGGGGGGGGGGGGGCTGAATAGAGGGGGACAAAGTGGCCAGATCTGCTCTGTCACCTCCTTTGTTCGTCTCTTGTCCAAAAAAAAGACAAGGGGAAGAGCCCCCTGCTTCTGCCTCTGCCATCCCAGCTCCTGGAGTACAGCATGCACTGCCTCCTCTCTGCTCTTTATACTTATGTGCTAAATTAATATTCTTAATTGCATCAATGTGGGATTAAAAATCAATGTTCATCAAGGGGGGTGCTGGAAGGTCTCTGCCTGGAGGGTGCACTGGGCTCTGTGTTCTTGTTGTGCAAATAAAAAGGAAGAGACAAGAAAAATCATCAGAGAAGACTTGGAAAGGGTAATGTGCTCTGCCTCAAACACAATTGAAACGGATTGTTTGCAGACGCATCAGAACTGGTACAGAATTTTGCACTTAATTTCCTCACTTATCATTTACAATAAGAAGCTCTGGCTTTGACAGCCAAGTCTAAACAGTAGTAAATTAGTACAAATTTAGACTGATTTTACTCTAATAATCGTAATAAAAGCTTATAGATTTGGCACTAATTACATAAATGCCTAATGATCTTGAAAATGACTCTGGTTAGAAATATATTGCTAATCTAAACTTTGTTGTTGGCTGGGATTGAAGAATCAGAGCATTAGGGATGCTTGGCTTCCCCTGCTCACAGGCTGCACATTGCTCCTGCACTTTTCACATATTCAAATGTAAAGAAAGAACATTTAACTCTATTTACTGCACGAAATTGACTTTGTCTATGGAGGATGTTGCCGCACGATCTGCAGGAGGGTCTCCCTCATTTACTAGAGCAGCACAGGGCGCCCATCTGCCTCTACACCCCAGGAGCAGGGGCTGCAGGGAGGGAACACTCTGCATCATGGCATGGAGATCTGTTCATACACAGTCATCGCACACTATATCGGCAAACACACTGCCATGTCGTGACATGATATAGGGTGTTATCGGGATGAATGGGTGAAGCTTAGGAAGAAAAAAATATATATAATAAAGGTAGAAATATAAAGCAGGTTAACATGAGGAGGAGGAGGAGGATCTCTGTACATTACACAAGGACTCTGCATGATATAGACTCCAGGATAATACTCTGAGAAAGCTTGGAACCAGCTATACAAATAAAGAGCAATATTTAGTATATATACACATGGGAGCTGAGTATATACACGTGCAGAGCTGAGTGTGCAAGAGGAGGGTTTATTATTGGTATAACAATGTGCAAGATGGCTACATATATATTTTCACCTGTATTTTAATATCTAGTCAGCTATGAGCCGTCTGTCTCCTATCTATCTATCTATCTCATATCTATCTCTTATCTATCTATCTCATATCTATCTATCTCATATCTATCTATCTCATATCTATCTATCTCTCTCATATCTATCTATCTATCATCTATCTATATATCTACAGACAAAGTTATGTTGCTGTATTTCTATATATCTATCTATCTCATATCTATCATCTATCTATCTCATATCTCATATCTATCTCATATCTATCTATCTATATATCTACAGACAAAGATATGCTGCTGTATATCTATATATCTATCTCATATCTATTTATCTATCTATCTCATATCTATGTATCTATCTCATATCTATCATCTAGCTATCTCATATCTCATATCTATCTATCTCACATCTATCTCATATCTATCTATCTCATATCTATCTATCTCATATCTATCGATCTATCTATCTATCTATCTATCTATCTATCTCATATCTATCTATCTCATATCTATAAATATATATATATATATATATATATATATCATATATATCTATCTCATATCTATCATCTAGCTATCTCATATCTCATATCTATCTATCTCACATCTATCTCATATCTATCTATCTCATATCTATCTATCTCATATCTATCGATCTATCTATCTATCTATCTATCTATCTCATATCTATCTATCTCATATCTATAAATATATATATATATATATATATATCATATATATCTATCTCCTATCTATCTCTCATATATATCTTTTATCTATCAATCTCATATCTCTCTATCTATCTATCTCTCATCTATTTATTTATCTATTTCCTATCTATCATCTATCTATTCTTCCCATATCTATTATCTATCTATTTATTAATCTATTATATATCTATATCATTTTTTATCACTCCCTTTCTCTCTCCCATCTATCTATCTTCTATCTGTATACTATATATTTATAATTTCTCTCACTCTCTCTTCTATCTTTTTATTTATTTATTTATTTATTTATTTATCTATTTATTTTCATTCTATCTATATATCTGTCCGTCTATCTATTTATCTCATAACTATTTATTAGATAGATATTACTATAACTATGATAGATATTACTATAACTATGATAGATATTACTATAACTATGACTATCTCTAACTATCTATTTCTCATATCTATCTCTAACTATCTATTTCTCATATCTATCTCTAACTATCTATTTCTCATATCTATCTCTAACTATCTATTTCTCATATCTATCTATCTCATATACATCTATCTATCTGTCCATCCATCCATCCATCTCTATCTGTTTATCCATCCGTCCAGGTGGATCTATTGGATACAATCGTCTGTATCAATAACGATTGCGCATCCGACATTAGTTGTATCAGCTAAATGATCCGCTAAATTTTCCCTATCAGTCTTAACTTAACCCTTACTGTCCCTAATTAACAAACAGGACGATTTTTAATTGATATTGATCGCCTTTCATACCAAATAATAGAAAGAAAAAAAGAAATGCCAACAAAGGCGATATAATAACTAAGAAGAAAACATCTATTTATATGTGATGTAATTCCTAATACTAGTCCTCCTCCTCCTCCTCCTCCTGTATTACATTCACTTGATCACGTTACACTGTATAAATTGCTTGATTTTTTTCTTTTTGTTGCAGGATTACCTTTGATATCAAGCAGATTTCGCCCATTATAGATGGCACCTTGTATGGTCCAGTGAGTGTTGGCATGGGTGCCAGGTCCAGGGGAGAGGGCAGTGTATAGTAAGAGGTCTGGGACTTGAGCTGAGGCTCCTTGGAGGTGCACAGAGCCCCCCTGCCCCCCAGCCTGGAGCAGCAGCACTTGCACTCGGAGCTGAGTCGGTGACATTTGCAGATCGCTCGGTGATTGGTCGCTGGTGGCAGCCCTCACCCAGGCACTAAGCACCTCCCCGCCTCAGTAAAGGACATTATAATGCAGGGGACCCCCCTTTTTAAGCACAAACCGAATTTTCTTTCATTTAGCTTATCTATATCTATCTATCTATTTTTATTTTGAAATCGTTAAGCAGCCGGCAGGATTTGGGGGGGACAGGCTTTCGCCCTGGAGCGGTGCGCGATGCTGTCTCACGCCGACCTCCTGGACGCCCGACTCGGTGAGTCTTGTGCCACCCTTCTCCCCTCCCCAGGAAAGCGTCAATTTGTGCCTGATTCCGCCTTAATGCTCTCTAAATGGGCTAATTCCTTCTAAAGTAATTGTGTAGTATTAAAGTTTAATTTGATTTAACTGCAGTCTTATCATACAGGGATGTGGACGTCCGAGAAGCCGCGTGTAATTATATTTACACTCAAAAAGAGCTCAGTTAACATGCGGTTTTTTTTTTCCTCCTTTTAGTTGTTTGGGCTTTATCTGTGGATTTAGCTTCCTTTGTGGGCACAGGAGCGCTGAGGGTTTGCTTCAGTGTAATGCACCCGCTGCAGGAGGGGGAGAAACTTTGGGTTTAGTTTATAGCAGTGTTTCCCAGCCAGGGTGCCTCCAGCTGTGGCAAAACTACAACTCCCAGCATGCCCGGACAGCCGAAGGCTGTCCGGGCATGCTGGGAGTTGTAGTTTTGCCACAGCTGGAGGCACCCTGGCTGGGAAACACTGGTTTATAGTTGTAGAGGTAGAAAGGTTTAGTTGTAGTCGGCTGCAGCTTTAGGAGTGTAGTCCTTTGGGCAGTATTTGGCACCCTGCTGGTCTTAGGTGCCCTGCAGTGCCTACATATATATATATATATATATATATATATATATATATATATACAACTAGACATTTAGGACTGTGGATTGTAATGTTGGTCCAGTGGAAGGAATGCCAAATCTCTGTTCTGAATGGCAGAGGAAATAGGCTAAATATGGGCTAAATAGTGGTGAAATAGTAGCATGTAGTCCATGTTTTTATATATATATATATATATATATATATATATATATATATGTTTATATAACTACTTGACTGGTTTCTCTATAGTAGTGCTGTAGCATATTGTTGTTTATACTCTAGTCCCTGCTATGGTGCTGCCTTGTATAATCTGGAATGACTGCATTCACTGGTAGGGTAGTGTGTTCTCCGAGCATAGAGAGCATAGTGCCTATTATCTAGCCCTGATGTGATGGCTTGGTTAGCTATCCCTGGCATGTTGGTACATAGTGGGCATGGTGGTACCTATTATAGTCTATATAATCTAGTCCTGATATGATGACTTGGTAGCTATCCCTGGCATGTTGGTACATAGTGGGCATGAGGGTACCTAGTATAGTCTATATAATCTAGTCCTGATATGATGACTTGGTTAGCTATCCCTGGCATGTTGGTACATAGTGGGCATGGTGGTACCTAGTATAGTCTATATTATCTAGTCCTGATATGATGACTTGGTTAGCTATCCCTGGCATGTTGGCACATAGTATAGTATAGTCTATATAATCTAGTCCTGATATGATGACTTGGTAGCTATCCCTGGCATGTTGGCACATAGTATAGTGTATATAAACTAGTCCTGATATGATGACTTGGTAGCTATCCCTGGCATGTTGGTACATAGTGGGCATGGTGGTACCTAGTATAGTCTATATAATCTAGTCCTGATATGATGACTTGGTAGCTATCCCTGGCATGTTGGTACATAGTGGGCATGGTGGTACCTAGTATAGTCTATATAATCTAGTCCTGATATGATGACTTAGTAGCTATCCCTGGCATGTTGGCACATAGTATAGTATAGTCTATATAATCTAGTCCTGATATGATGACTTGATAGCTATCCCTGGCATGTTGGTACATAGTGGGCATGGTGGTACCTAGTATAGTCTATATTATCTAGTCCTGATATGATGACTTGGTTAGCTATCCCTGGCATGTTGGCACATAGTATAGTATAGTCTATATAATCTAGTTCTGATATGATGACTTGGTAGCTATCCCTGGCATGTTGGCACATAGTGGGCATAGTGATACCTATTATAGTCTATATTATCTAGTCCTGATATGATGACTTAGTAGCTATCCCTGGCATGTTGGCACATAGTATAGTATAGTATAGTCTATATTATCTAGTCCTGATATGATGACTTAGTAGCTATCCCTGGCATGTTACAGGCCCCTGCTTACATCTCCATTACTTGTGTACAGGGATGAAGGATGCGGCAGAGCTGCTGGGGCACCGTGAGGCGGTGAAATGCCGCCTTGGAGTGGGCGCCTCGGACTCTGTGCACCCGGGAGATCTGTCTGGTAACGCTGACCAGGTAGAGGGCACCACCATGCTTCCCGGGGAAGACATCACCAGCGTTGGATCCAACCAGTCCTCGATGGCCGTCAGCTCCAAAGACCCGGACAAACAGCAGCAACAGCAGAACCCCAACCAGTCCGGGCAACAGCAGGGCCAGAACCAGGGACAGCAGAAGCAGAAGAGGCACCGAACCCGTTTCACACCGGCACAGCTCAACGAGCTGGAGAGGAGCTTCGCCAAGACCCATTACCCAGATATCTTCATGAGGGAAGAACTGGCACTGAGGATCGGACTGACAGAGTCCAGAGTCCAGGTAAGAGGACAAACACCTAACAAGGCATGACATGTATACAGCCCAAATCCTTATACACATATATACAATCACTTGGTGTAGAAATGCGCTGGTCATGGTGCTACATTATATTCCGTCCTGAACCTTAGCGATATCACTATATCACTATATCACTATATCACTATATCACTATATCACTATATCACCATATCACCATATCACCATATCACCATATCACTATATCACTATATCACTATATCACTATATCACTATATCACCATATCACTATATCACTATATCACTATATCACTATATCACTATATCACCATATCACTATATCACTATATCACTATATCACTATATCACTATATCACTATATCAATCAATGACTCATTCATATTTAGTACATACAAATCCTACACCATTTAAAAATTTTTTTCCTGGTTAAATGTAGCAGAGCCGAGTTTGTTAATTTGATAGCAAAACAGAATTTGTCATTATGCACAACGCATGCAGGTAAATCGAATTCTTTTCATCCAATTTAATTTGCACGAACCATTACATAAATACATTCACATTTGTAGAATACAAAATATTACAACAATTAATTGTATCCCATAAACAAATAAATCGTATCCGCTAAACAAATCGTATCCGCTAAACAATTAAATTGTATCCGATAAAGAAATAAATTGTATCCTATAAAGAAATAAATTGTATCCCATGAACCCCCGTTGTTTTGCACGCTACAATACTATTATAATACTATACTGAATCTGCTGTACAATATAAAGAATCCAATGACTTTATGACAGCAAAACATTTCAGTATAACGTATCCGTTTATTTTATTTATTTTATTATCATTGTTGTTGCAACAAAGTATCAGTTAATGAAGAACTCAATGTAATAAAGAAGTCAATTCCACATTGGAGTCATGTGCCTGTACAATGGCCATAATAAGACTGTGTTGTAAGGAGAGATATATTGTAATAAGGGAAGATGACACTCAGCCCTATTACAGAAGATCTGCTATTGGAATCTAATGCGCCATTTGCATTGATTTGCATAGAATGATCATTGCCGGCAGTTCTTCTATGCTGCACAGTCCCTGCCTGGGAACAGATTGCCTGCCATCCCCAAAGCAAGAGAAGAAGACATTGAGGGTGATCAGCCCAATTTCTTCTATGTCCTATAAATGTAGGAGGAAAAGAAAAAGTTGTAATAATAAGAGGAGAGCTAAAGAAAATGATGCAGTGTTATTAGCGGCAGATTATACAGCGCAGGGACATTAAAAATAATAATCCAGAGATTTATCCTGCAGGAGCATGCCGGGGCCGCTGTGCCGGCTATAAAAGACATTCACTTTATGGCTCGCCATTATTAGAAACCAATTCCACTATTATTTATAACCCGGGATGGCTTATTAAGCAGCAATGGGAAAATCATGCAAATCATGCGATCAGATGCAATATAATAAGCAGAATCATT